>NW_006399765.1:13898336-13906009 GCF_000299155.1 Elephantulus edwardii
CATTATTTCTACTAGTACAGAGATGGAAACAACAAAATGCTCACCAATGAGCAAATGGTTAAAGAAACTATGGTACGTTCACACAGTGGAGTAGTATACAACACTAAAAATCTAATCAAGAATCTGTGAATCACTGTATAATGTGGGTGAATCAAGAGGAAAGTCAGTGAATGACTTAAACAAATCACAAAAGAACAATTATGGTCTTTCTTGTTGTGTACATTAGAGTCAGAACCAACCCAGAGTTGACCCTCCCATAGTTGACCCTCGAGCAGGTTTTCAGAGGCGGTTAATCACTCAGGAAGAGACTGGCCACGTTTTTTCCCACGGAGTAGCTAGTGGCCTCGAACAACATACCTTTGGGATTGTAGTGCAACTTCTTTTTTTTTTTTTTTTGTAGTGCAACTTCTTGCCACTAGGCCACCAGAGCTTGCTAAAGCAGAGTCAATAAAAAAGAAGACTCTTGGTGAGACGGATTGACACAATGTCTCCAACAACAGGCTGGAGCACAGGGGCCCAGTACAAGGACCCACAGTCATAGTAGACATGTCTATTTGAAGTAGATCACTAAGACTTTCATCTGAGGTGCTTCTGTTGGATTCAAAGCACCAACTTCCTGGTTAGTCACCAAGTGCCTACCCTCTCTCCCCACAGAAATCATGTGTATTCTTGCTGGTGAATCTGGAGAGGCTGTTTCTGAGAACATGACCTTGGAGCTGAGGTCTGAGCCCAGGAGTTCATCTGATCAAGATTTTACAAATTCCTTGTTCCACATCCCACAACCTCCTGCCAACAGGAGGAGAGGAGGAAAGCGAGGGGGTAGGGGGGCTGCTTCCTCCCAGGAAGAAGGGAGAGTTTGCCGCAAAGAGCTGGAAGGCGCCCAAAGCATGTAGCTTTGCTACGTATGTCTCCGCAGCCCAAACAGCTTTGTTGTTATGGGCCTGTTTGTCATAGAACACTTAGTGGGTAGATTGCTTCGGCTGGAAATGGGGATTTAGACAATGGCAGCGCGGATAATGGGGCCCCGACGCTGTCAGGCGCTAATCAGGGCTCTGCAATGGCTCCGCTGCGCAGATTGAAGCGCGAGCATTTGGAGTTATTACTCAAGGCTTGTCTCTGCAATTAGATGATTGCGTAACCTTAATATGATCAGTCTTGCCGGATGTGCATTGTGCAGCTGTAACCACAAAATAAGGCGGCATTTCTGTTTTCTTGTTGAACACAAACATTATATATGCGCAAGTCATAATTTTATAACGGGCGCTCTTGGCTGGAAAGAGCTTTGTCAGGCAGAAGATGCAGTTGAGAGGAAGGGGGAGGTGGAAATCTATATGCAACACAAATGCTTAAAGAGACGGTCACAATGTCAAGCTTCGCCTTGGGAAATACTGCTTTGTGGCTTCTGATGCTTCGCGTCTCTGCCTTTGTACACATCCATTCTGAGGCCAGGAAGTTGGGAAACTCGCCGCCCGTCTTGCGCCCTCCTGGGACAACACAGCTTGCCTCTCACACATGCATCACGCTGAAGAATCAGCTTGGTATTCATCAGCAGTGGCACATCACACCCCGTTCATCAAGCCCCATTGTTTGGTGGGGACGTGAGCTACGACTTAGCCTCCTCAGATTCGAGATCCTTGCAGAATTCTTGGCCCTCACCACTTCCCTCCCACCCCAGGGCCCTGCTAGAGGGACTACAGGGACACAGCCCTCAAATGCCCTCTCTTCTGCTGGAACTCAGGGGGCGTCTTCAGAAGATGAGACAATGGGGAGGCTAGAATTGATGGTCCCACAAGGATAAATATTGTATAAGACCGTTAGTGTAGAAGGAGTATAAGGATCCAGGAGGGGTGGGAGAGGGTAGAAGCAGAGGGATGTGGATGTACAGGGGGAAGAGGAGATTAATCATTGGATTGTACAGTTTGATGGGGGGTGAGGGAAAGTGAAAGAATTTGTTCGAATTTGTGTTAGAATTCTGTACATAAACTAGTGAAGAAAGTCAGCTTGGGGAGGGGGAAGGGAGGGAGAGGGGGTAAAATGTGAAACAATGAATGAATGAAAAGCTAACTTTTTTGTAAACTTTTGTTAAAATGACTATTAAAATAAAAAACTTCATTTAAAAAAAAAGAAGGTGAGACAATGGGGAGACTAGAATTGATGGTCCCAGATTGCATCTCCATCTCTGATTTTCTGGGGACATGAAACTCCGAGAACAAACCCTAGAGATAGGATTGTTTGTTTGTTTATTTTTTTTTTCTATGAAGGATTAGCTTCATTTGTGAAAAGAAGGAGAAGAGAGAAGTGGACACAGGAGAGGTATTGAGTTTGCTGTAAGAACAACAAGGTGGGTGGGATGTCAGAAGAGGAATCCACATGACCAAATGAGCAAATGACTAAGATGCCTGTATGTGTATATCTGTCTGCAGATCTATCTGGCCAGGACCACAACTTAAGACAATGCCAAATCATAGTGCCTGGCTACCAACGTCGAGTAAAAGAGATTTAAGGAGAGGTTCTGGGTAAAGTTAGGGAGGGTGGTGAAATGCGGGACAAATCTGAAACATGAAATTGGTCAGGTTTATTGAGCCAATGGAAATTGGTGGAATTCTAAAGACTGGCCCCTTGTCACTCTTCACACCTGGACAAAACGCATCTCCATGGTACAACTTGCAGCCAAACAACATCTCTCTTTGTCTCTGCCTCTCTATCTCTATCTATCTATCTATCTATCTCCATCAAGTGGGTTTCAGCTCTATAGCTGACTCTCCAGTGGTTTCCAGAGCTGCATATAACACAGGAGGAGACTGCATATCTTTCTCCTTTGGATCTGTTGGTGGATTTGAACTGTCAGAGAAGCACAGTCTTTCAGTTAACAGCACACCTTCCTATAGACTAGGCCACCAGAGGTCTCTAGCCAAACAACAGACACGCCGTCCTGAATGTCTCGTCTGAACTCAGAAGATAAGCAGGGTTGGGTTTGGTTATTACATACAGGGAGTGCTGGTGGCTTAGTGGTAAGGAGCTGCACTGATAGACCAAAGGTACACAGTTTGAGTCTACCAGTTGCTCTTTGGGAGAAAGACTGGCAATCTCCTTGTACCTCTCATAAATGTGCTAGAGTCAGCTATGAGTCAGTTCCAATTCGATGACACACAACAGTCACATAAAGAGAACAGTAGCATGAGGGAGGCACTCCTTCCTCAGAGACTAACCACGTAAGATCAAAAAGGTAACAATTGCCCAGGGACAAACATCAGAAGGCAGGAAGGGGTAGGATAGAAGAGTGATTGGGAACAAGAATCACTGGAAGGAAGTGGGAAGAGTGTGGTTAAATCGTGGGGGTTGTAATTAATGCCATAAAACAAAATTGTAAATGAAAAATAAATTTGCTTTGTAAATTTCCACTTACATACAATCAAAAGGAAAAAAAGAAAAAGTCAGAGCCAAATGTCCCAGAATTCCCCAAAAGGTACATACTGACATCGTCATTGTTGTTCTATACCATTGAGTCAGAACAGACCCATAGCTGACCCTCCAGCGGGTTTTCAGAGGCAGTTAATCACATGGAAGGAGATTGCCCATCTTTCTCCTATGGAGCAGCTGGTAGATTCGAATCATGTGCCTTCAGGATGGCAGTGTAGCTTCTTACCACTAGGCCACCAGAGCTCCTTGATGCTGACATTGGTGCATAATAAATTTATCTGGAAAAAGATCTGGTGGTGCAGTGGTAAAGCATTCAGCTGTTAACTGAAAGGTCTGTTAGCTTAAACACACTGGCGGTGCAGTGGTAAAGCATTCAGCTGTTAACTGAAAGGTCTGTTAGCTTAAACACACTGGCTAATCTGCAGGAGGAAAATAAGATGTGGGTTATCTGTTCCCTAACAAATTTTATCCTAGAAAATACTGTGAAGCAGTTTTACCTTGTTCTGTATGGTCAATGAGGCACTCTGATGGTAAGGAGTTGAACTCTCAACCCAAAGGCATGCAGTTTGAGTCCATTAGCAGTCTCCTCCACAGGAAAAAGTTGGGCAATCTCCTCATGTGGGATTTACAGCTTCTAAAAACCTGCCAGAGATCCAGCTATGACTCGGTTCCAACTCAACAGCACAGAACAACAACAGAGGACCAATATGGTTCTGAGTCCCTCTGACATCAATGGGTAAAGTTTATCAGGGGAATCTCTTCATGATGCGAATGGTTAATAAGCTGGGCTGATAACCAAACAGCCGGGGCCACTCCGGAAAGCTAAAAGAAAGGTCTGGCAAACTACTTTCAAAAGATCAGTCACTGCAAATCCTGTGGAGCACAGAGAATCAGATCAACAGCAAAGAGGTTTTGTTTATTTGTATATCAAAGAATGTTTATGGGCTTTGCCTCTGTGGGGGAAGGGAAGGAGGAACAGGGAGCAGACAGACAGACTACAACCAAACTCACCTAACTCCTGAGGGGAGTTCTGAAGCTAGGATGGCTCTTCAAAGTCACCCCAAGTTGGTGCAAGAGGACCAGGCCTTTACACTTTGGCACTTACCAAATCACTGGATGTGGACTGGTCCTGGAAGGGAGTGTGGTGGTGGCTGGTGGATTCTCTTAAATTAGGGTAATTCCTCAGGAAGGCTGACAGCTGAGAGCAATCAGCTGATAATCAACCCAGCAGCTAGTAGAATTGGTCCTTTGATCCTGAATAAGGAGTCTGGGGGTTGTGGCACAGAATCGGCCAATAGTAAGTAAAGAATTTGAAGGCAGAGAGGACTACAATTTTTTTTTCCTATAATTATATTTTATTAATTTTCATAAACATTTACAGAGATTTTGGGCTTTCACTCATTCATTGTTGCACTATTCTCTCTACCCTCCTCCCAGTTTGTTCTTGTCCAAATGCCACAGTGCTTGTCAAAGCCAGTTCTGATTAATCTTCTTTGTCAATGTATCCTTTGCCATTCCCAATCACTCCTCCCTGAGAGAGACTTCACCCTGAGTCATAAGGAAAAGGGGACAGCGTATTCTCTTAGCTACTTCCTGCTGAAAAGGGACGCTGTGGGTTTCAGGGTGAAGATCTTCTCTCACTACTCTAAAGGGCCCCTTTGGCAGTAGGAAACACATAGACTATTATGGAGATTGATTTTGGAATTCAGATGCACTCTTATTGATTGTGCTTGGCTGTACATGTACATACCCTTCAAGATGTATCATGGGGGTGTTGCAACCTAGAAGACACAAATTTGACTAACAAGTGAGAGGACTACAATTAAGAAGATAGCAGGGACTCTTCTAAAGTGACAATCAGGTATGGGCCAACGGGCAAGTGCTAACGATGGATGTGTCACTGAGCAGCAAGGATTGTGAAGCTCCGTCTGACATACTTTGGACATGTTTGGACAAGGAGGCACCAGTCCTTGGAGAGGGACATCATGCTTGGAAGGGTCGAGGGACAGCACAGGAGAGGAAGACCCTCAATGAGATGGATTGACTCAGTGCCTGGGATAATGGGGGTAAGTGTGGTAGAGACAACGAGGTTGGCTCAAGATACAGCAATATTCAGAGCTGTTGTCCAGAGGGTTGCTATGAGTCAAGTGACTCTACGGCACATAACAACAACATTGTATGCAAGGCTTTAGGCTAAACAATGTGAATCTTTCCACTAGTCTTCAAGATAAGCTTGTCCATAGGAGCCCATTGATGTCAAAGGCATGAGTGGGCTCTCCCCTGTTCCCATGACCAGTAAAGCCCCAGCCTCCATCTCCAGCTCAGACCTCTGTTTTGAACTTCAGACCCACCTGTCCATTTCCCTGCTGGAGACGCTGCTTGAATGTCCACAAAGCATCCAGACACACATATCTATACAGCCCTTGTTGTCTTCTGCCCTCAAATCTAACTTTCATCTTCTCTTTGGTATTTCAGAAAAAACTACACCCAACTGTACACAAAGAGACTATCTTTCACCCAACAAGTGCAATGCATTCTACCTCCCAAATTTGGAAGTTACTAATTTCTTTCATGACCATTACTTCTTCTGACATTACACTCTTTATTACCCAGGACAATTAGTATACTTGATTGTCTTCTTGCCTCCAAATTTACTTCCCCTCATCCAAAATCTTCTCTCCACACAGCCTTTTAAAAATGTGAATTTAATCATGACCCTCCTCCTATTAAAATTCTTCTATATCTGCCAAATTGTTTTTAGGAGAAGGTCCAAATGCCTTCATGTAGCCAAAGTGTCTTCTGATCAGGCTTTTCTGTCTCTGACAATCCTCATTTTTGGCCTTCCACCTCTTCCACCTTCCTCCTCTATTCCTTTTCCTCCTTATTCTCTCTCTTCAGAGCATATGCACACACATTCTGACCATATATCTGTGTTGTCCACTCTGGCAGCCATTAGCCACATGTGGCTAGTAGGTGCTTACAATGACCAAGTAGACACACCCAAGCCTACTTGCAATGGTCACGCAGATAACCCAAGCCTACTGTCATTGATTCTAACTGATAGTGACCCTCCATCAGGTTTCAGAGACTGTTAATCTTTATGGGAGGAGACTGCTCATCTTGGACCAGTGGATTCAAAGCACCAATCTTTCGGTTAGTGGACCATTTCCTAATATACCACCAGGGCTCCTTGTCCAAATGAAGATAAGCTATAAATACAAAGCTACACACCAGATTTTAAATAATTTGTATGAGAAGAAAAATGATGAAATGTCTCGCTGGTAATTTTTTAACTGAGTATAAGTTAAAAACAATAATCTTTTGATTGTTGTTAGTTGCTCCAAGTCTTTATGACCTTATGCACGTAATAGAACAAAATGTTACTCAGTCCTGCGTCATCTTCATGGTCATTGGTATGTTTCTATCATCTTTATGACCATACGTCTCTTGTGTTCATTACAATGACTCGCATGACCTCATTAAGAGGATTTGGGGAATGTGGACTGAGACAAGTGACACTGTCAGAGGTGTGAAAACAAAACGACTGCCAATAAAATTGGGGGGCAGTGTTTCAGCAGAAATTATTCTTTTTTATAAGAATGTCTTCATAAAAACAAGGAAATCATAAAATAGTATACAAAATGGGTGACCCTGAAGAACATTATGCTGAGTGAAATATCTCAGTAACTAAAGGACAAATACCGCATAATGCCACTGTTATAAAACAAGACTGACATGGGGGTTGGGAGGAAACTAAGAAAAGAGGGGACAAATAATGAATACTGTGTTGAAATAGATGAGGGAAAGAGCTATTTAAAAGGAATATATGATTATGGATTATTTCATGACAACAGTCCAGAATAAGAGGTACATAGAAAAGTGGACTGGGGGTGGGAGGAGGGAGGAAATTGTACAATAATGAAAGAATCTTTTTAAAGAGAAGAGTTACTGGGGGCAGGTAGGGAAGAAAATGTGCAGCAAGGCATAAATTGAAATCCAAGCTTTCTGTAAACTTTTGTTAAAGTATTAATAATTTTTTAAATCTTTTAAATGTCCTCATAGTTATCTATAATAAGAAAGACGTTTTTGTAAGCCCAGTTTACATGTAAAAATAAGATACAAGGCTAAGGACTCTACTTATTTGCTTTGTGAACTTTCCAATGTGCTCCTGTCAGAACTGTCGTTATTACTAAATAACAGTGACACTGAGAATCACATGGTTACATCTCCAGGGGTTAAAAGCATGTGCTGTT
>NW_006399765.1:13906379-13914767 GCF_000299155.1 Elephantulus edwardii
TAATATTGTGATTAAATGTAAAAAGACTTTATAAAAGAATTTTGCTGTTAGTGTTTATAGAATTAAAGAAATATTATATAGAAATCATTTACACTGGATATCACTAGCAAAATCCTGCTGAAGATTATCCAGAAGAGACTTGAACAGTGATTGACAGAAAACTACCAGAAATACAAGCTGGGTTTAAAAGAGGTCATGGCTCTAGGGACATTATTGCAAATGTCAGATGGATCTTGCAGAAAACAGAGTAACAGAGAACATCTAGCTGTGTTTCATTGATCATGCAAAGGCATTTGGCTGTGTGGATCACTATAAATTGTGGTTAATCTTGAGGGAAAGAAACCTCTGGGAACACTTTATTGTGCTAATATGAAACCTATACTTGGACCAAGAAGCAGTTCTCAGAACAGAGCAAGGAAACACTGCATGGTTCAAAATCAGGAAAGGAGTATGTCAGGGATGCATCCTGTCCCCGCACCTTTTCAATCTGTATGCAGAACAGATCATTCAGGATGCAGGGCTTTATGAGGAGGAGTGTGGCATCAAGATTGGAGAAAGACTCATTAAAAACTTACGATATGCAGATGACACAACTATGATTGCCAAAATTGAAGAAGACCTGAAGCACTTGCTGCAAAAGGTCAAGGATTATAGTCTTCAATATGGATTGAAGCTCAACATCAAGAAGACAAAGATTCTCACCACTGGGCCAATTGACAGCACCATAATAGATGGAGAGGAGAGTGAAGTCGTTACAATTACAGTTTGCTTGGATCCAATCAACACTCTTAACACCAGCAGTCAGGAAATCAAAATACGAATTGCACTGGGAAAATCTGCTGTCATTGACCTCTCCAGAGTACTGAAGAGTCAATCTAGATACAAAGGTGGGCCTAATCCAGGCCATGGTCTTCTCAGTTACTTGTTATGATTCAGAGAGTTAGACAATGACTAAGGATGACAGAAGAATAGATGCCTTCGAGTTGTGTTGCTGGAGAAGAGTCTTGAACATACCATAGACTGCCAAGAAAACAAATAGGTCTCTCTTGGAGAGGGTGAAAGCAAGTCTCTCCTTAGAGGCTAGGATTTTGAAGCTCTGCCTCATTTGGGCATGTGGCCATGAGAGATCGGTCCTTGGAGAAGGACATCATGCTCAGAAGGTGGACAGACAGTGCAGGAGAAGAAGACGCCAAATTTGATGAATTGATACAGTGACTGGGACGATGGGGGTTAGTGTGTTGGAATTAGTGAGACTGGCTCAGGACAGGGAGGGATTCAGAGCTGCTGTTCATAGGGTTGCTATAAACCGCAGGCAACTCAATGCCACATAACATCAATAATATACTATGACAGGTTTGGATGCCGGAGTGACATTCACTTCCTAATCCACATGCTTCTGGAAACTCTATGAACTTTGATAAGAATCAACAATCGTAGAGGGGCTTCAGGATTGTTCATAGGGTCGCTATGAGCTGTGCTTGACTCAAAAGCAATCAACAACAACATTATCATCACATATTAGTCTATTTTACAATCACTAATAAGCATTACTGAGTATTCTGTAATCCTTGTTATGCTTATTATTGAAGAGAACTTGAAGCACTTACAGAAGCAAATGCCACAAGCCTTCAGTATAAATTATATCTCAAAATCAAGAAAACAAATGTCTTCACAGCTAGACAAATAAGGAGGATGACAAAAAAATGCAGGGGGGAAACTGACATTATCAACAATTTCATTTTACTTGGATTCATTTTACTTGTTGATCTCCAATTAATATGCAGGACAGCAGCAGTCAAAAAAATTAAAGATATGCTCCACTGAGTAAACTCATTAAAGTACTAAGAGCAAGAACATCCATTTAAAGACCAAGGTGTGCCTGACCTCTCTCGTTGCTGTCTAATTGGAACCCAGTAAAGTTTTCAGAGGCTGTAAATCTCATGGGATGAGACTGCCCATCTTTCTCCCTCGGATCAGCTGGCGGATTCGAACTTCCTGCCTTTGGATTGGCAGCACAACTTCTTACTAGGCAACCAGAGTGCTCTGTGTCTGACCTAAGCCATGGTATTTTCAATTGCTACATAAGCATCTGAAAGTTGGACAATGAATAGGGAAGACAGAAGAAGAATTGATGATCTTACATCATCATGGTGATGGTGAAGAGCATTGAGTGTACCACAGGCGGCCAAAAGAAATAGTGAATCTATTTCAGTAGAAGTACAGCCAACATGCTCCTTCCAGGCAAGGATGATGAGACTTTGAGCATGTTCTCAGGAGGGGTCAGACCTTGGAAGGGGGCATCATGCCTGAAGGGATGGAGGATAAGTGACAGAGAAGACTCTCAATACTAAGGGTTGACACGGTGGACGTTTTGAGGAGTTTGCAGGGCAGGGCAGGGTTTTGATCTGTTGTGCATCGGGTCATTGGGAGTTGGACTCAATCTGATAGCACCTGATGACGTTACAACACGAATTCTGGAAGGTCATGACACTGTAAATTATTGCACTGAGTGATGCCAACCCTACTGATATCATTGTGTCTCACTGAGGATTTCTTGATTTTTTTTTGTTGACTGCTTTAATGAGCAGGCTTTTCTAACCTACAGCACGTGCCCAGTCAACATGTAAAGAGTTCATGAATGATGTTTAGATTCAAGAGGAGTATCTCATACTCACTCCGTCTTTATGTTTCCTTTGAGAAGCACCTCACTTCTGGATGCAAGAAACTCATTCCCAGTTCAGTCATTTCCACTTTACAGAACTAACCCCTGACCTCTCTTGAATTTAAAGCTCTGAAACAGGAGGCGATACAAAACATGTATCTGGAGATTCTCTGCCGAGAGGTTTTTTTCCCTAATTCTCTTATCATTTAACCAAACTTGATCTTACTTGATAGAACTTGATCTTGGTTGGCAGAAGAATCTTCTTTATGAAGCCTGAGGGAAAGAATTTTTCAAACCAGCTTTAAGAAAGTACGGCCGCTATAAAGTGGTGGTTCTATGAGTTAAGTATTGAGCCGCTACCCAAAGGTCTATAATTCAAATCTACCAACCACTCCATGGGGAAATGACACAATCTGCTTCTGTAGAGATTTGTAGCCCACAGGACAGCCTGCAGGGTTGCTGGGAGAAAGGAGACAGAATTGAGTTGACCTCAGTAGGTTTGAGAATTATTTGCTATTGTTATTAAGTGCCACGGAGTCAGTTCTGAGTCACAGCAAACAGGACAAAGCATTGCCCTGCCCTGCCCCATTCCCACAGTCATTGTCAGGTTGGAGTTCATGGTGACAGTCATGGTGTCCATCCATCTCATTGAAGGTCTTCCTATTTTTCACAGCTCCTCTACTCTCCCAAACTTGATGTCCTCCTCTGAGGACTGGTCCTTCTCGGTAAAAATGGCCAAAGAACGTAAGAGAAGTCTCGCCATCCTTACTTCTAAGGAGCCTTCTGACTGTACTGCTTCCAAGACAGATTTGTTCGTTCTTGTGGCCATAAATCTGTATTTTGCTCAATGCAAAAGTTTTTTATCTTGTACAGAAAAATGCTGAAGCAGCGACAACTGCTGAAAACAAGAAGTTTTCTCTTACGGACAATTTATATGAAAAAGTTATTGGATTTCTGGTTAGGGAGGCCAGGCCAGGCATCTCATAGCTCCGCTCTGGGGCCAGGCCAGCGGGTGCCACACACGACCCGTTGCTGATCAATGTCAAGAGAAAATTAACCAATTGTAAGTCTATTAAGTTGTGGGCACTAGGGATTTCAGAGGCAAAGCATGCTTTTCTCTGAGAACATTAAACTAAGCTTTACTTTGCTAAAAGTGTGGCCAGCTTCTTCACCAGAGAAAGAGAAGGAAAAGCTTTGAGGAGCATCTACCAGCTATTAGGTGCTCTCACAGCGATTTCCTCATTGAATTCTCTGCACATCCCCAGAGTTTAGGCTTTATTGTCCACACGAGCAATTGAAAACTTAGAGCAATTCAGTAACTTTAAGTCTCATGGTTTGGAAATCACCAGTTAATTTCTCTGAACTTCACTTTCTCCGTTCGTAAAATAAAGCTTATGAGAATTCAATGATGTAAGACCTGAAAACGCTCAGGTTGGCTCATAGCAGATACTTGGGGATGGTTTGTTGCTTCCTGAAGTCAAGGAAGCTCAAAACAGACTGACTTCACAATCTACATGTCATTTCACTGACAAGTATTGTTTGAGTTACTAACAGATACAGGGAGCTCTGGTAGCCTAGTGGGTGAAAAGTGGCATTGCCAATCCAAAGATGAGCAGTTCCAATCCCCCAGCTGCTCCCAGGGAGAAAGATGGGCAATATCCTCCTTGCCATTGGTGGTATTGCTGTCGTTGTGTTGTCAAGCTGAGATTGACTCATAGCTGAACCTCCAGAGGCTGGAAACCACATGGGATGAGAGAGCTTATCCTTCTTCTGCAAAGCACCTGGTTGATTCGAACCACCTGCCTTTGGCTTGGCAGTGCAGCTCCTTACCACTAAGCTACCAGAAGGTCCTTCCATGCAATTTAAAGCTTCTGAAGACCCACTGGAGGATGAGCTAGGAGTCTGTCCCCATCAACAGCAGTAAGTGAGGAAACAGATGCATGGAATAATGGAAACAGGCTCAATCTTTACCCTCATAGAGGTTCTACTCTATCAAGAAGGAGAGACAATAAATGGGAGACACAAATGCATATGCAACTGTAAAATGAGAAGGATGTGACAGCATTGTGATAGTGGATCACGTAGCTAGAGTTTTGTATGAGATTATAACAGCAGATGTGTAGGATGCAAAGAAGCCAGAGCTGGAAATATACAAAGAGAAGTGGATATTGTTGTTGTTGTTGTTGTTAAGTGCTGTTGAGTTGTAGGAAGTCATAGTGACCCTACGAACGTAAGTCCTCAATACTTGCATACGTGACTTTCATCCTTTCTCCAGGTTCATAGAGTTTCTGGAGGCAAGCTATTTATGGACGTGGATGCCACTCCTGCTTCCAAAGCAGATATTAGGCAAACAGAAAAGCTCTCCAAGACTGTAAGGGCAGAAGAGATTTTGGGGTATGTGGAACTAAAAGGTAAACATATAGAATGGTATCAAAAATAAAGTAGTTAGTATAGAGTGGTAATGCCTGAACTGTGCAAACTCCACAAACAGAGTCCTGTCAACAACATCAAATAGCACAAAACCAAAACCTTTGAGGTCAGGCATGCCCCTTCACTCCCATACATTCTCCTATCAACTCTAACACCAACATTCCTTATCGTTATTAAGCTTGTTAATTCGTCACAATGGCCGAGTAGAATTTACAGACAATACTTGGGATTCTGAGGTTTATTAGGGAACTAGCAAATTGTGATTCAGGGCAGATACACTCAGGATACAACTCTTCGGTCAGAACAACATGTTCTTGGATCTGCACACAGGCAGATCCCTCTGTACTTCAGCCTCAGTGCTCTGGACTCTGCCGCATGGCATCGTGCCCTGTTTATAGCTCTGGGCCAGTGTTACAAAGCTAATTGTTATTGTTGTTAGGAGCCATCAAAGTGGCTTCGTTCGCAGCTCTATGTACAACACATCAAAGCCCAGCGTGATGCTGGGCCATCCTCATAACCTCTGTCTTGCTTAAGCCCATTGTTACAGTCACTGTGTCAAAGCCATCTCATGGAGGTTCTTCCTCCCCTTCATGGATTTTCCACTCTTCCAAGGATTACAGCCCCTTCCAACTATGAGTCCCTTCTTGACAGCATGCCCAAAATATGCAAGACAAAATTCTCAGGATTTGTGCTTCCAAGGAGTGTTCCGGCTGCACTTCTTTGAACACAGATTTGTTTGTTCTCTTGGCAATCCATGGTATACACAGTCATCTCTGCCAGCACTGTAATTAAATGACACAATTCTTTTCCAGTCTTCATTATTCACTGTCCAACTTTCAGCTGCATATGAAGCAATTGAAAATACTATGACTTACATCAGATGCGCCTTCATCTTTAAATCGACATCCTTGTTCACGAACACTTTGGAAAAGTACTTGATAGCAGATTTGTCCAATGGAACATGTCTTTTGTTTCCCTGACTGGTGCTACCATGGGTATTGATTGTAGATCCAAGGTAAAGGAAATCATTGACAACTTCAGACTTTTCTCCATCTACTGTGATATTGTTTATTGGTCTCATGATGAGGATTTGGGGTTGTGCTGGTTTGTTTTTTGGGTGGTGTTTGGTTTTGGTGTGTTTTTTTTTATTGTTGTTAAGGCATAATCCATTCCAAAATGCTTGTTTAATTTGGCCAATTGCATGCATCACACACACTCCACCCCCAATAATCCTCAGGTCCTGGGTTCAGGTTTTATGGGCAGCGATTTTAGTTCATCTCTGTCTAACGTCAGTCTCTGTTGGTGCCCCTGCTGGTCTTAGTCTTGCTCTGTCCTCCACAGGAAACACTGCACTCTCTGCTTCCCTATTTTTAATTTTTTATTGGTTTTCATGCAAAATTCATATACACTGTGTTTCACTATGTACATTGCGTTTCACACGTTCCTTCATTCACATTGTGTTTCATACAATCATTCCTATAGGTGTGTTTTATAAACAATCACCATTGATCTATGCCTACCTTTACCTTGTCCTTTCAGGTCCCCATTGAATCTCTCCTAACTCTTTCAACCCTTCCCACCACCCACCAAACTCTGTGATCCCAGCAATTTCCCCCTTCTCACCCTTCGTTTCCCCATCCCTTCCCTTTCTGACTTTGGACTTTTATATATATATATAATCTTACTAGTTACCCTTCTCTTTTTAAAAATATACAGGATTTGTCCTTATGAGACTTACTGTGCTCAGCATAATGCTTTCTAGACATTCTCATATTATTATTTCATGTATCTATGTATCTTATGAAATCATTGTTCCTGAGTGCTGCATAGTATTCCACCATATGAATGTACCATAATTACTCAATCCATTCATTTTTTGAAGGACATTTGGGCTGTTTTTTTGATGGTAGTGAAAATGCAATTTTCTCCATTTGAATCTACTCAATTTAAGCTTGGTGGAGTGACAAAACTGACCAATCTCATGGTTAGTTGTCTGTATATCTTATTTGCCTGGCCCCACCATAAAAACATTATTTACTTTATTTACGTTAGTGACAAGCTGTCTAAACCCTTGGTGGGCCCCACATTTCCCACATGTGTATGATCAGACAAAAGCTGACAGATTTCGTCAACATCAGAGCTTCACCAAAAAAAGGGAATTTCCTCAGGCAGAATCTCAATGGTACTAGATGGGAATTCGGATCTACATAGAGAAATAAGGAGAATTGGGATAAAAGAGCAAATATTATTAAAAGATAAGTCACTTATCAAAAAGAATAACAATGAATTGTAGAATTTAGAATACATGTAGAAAGGAAAAATAGGAGACAAAGAGCAAAAAGTATGAGAGAGCCAAATGTAAGCCTATTGTAGTAAATTTCTAAAAATATATGTGAAGTCATTTAATATTGTCTGAAGGTAGATAATGATCAATTAGATGTGTGGTTTGTAACAGAGTTGAAACTAACCTATAGCTGACCATCCACTGGGTTTTCAGAGACAGTTACTTTATCACATGGGAGGAGATTGCCCATCCTTCTCCCACAGAGCAGCTGGTGGCCTTGAACTGCATCCTTTCAGGATTGCAGTGCAGCTTCCTGCCACTACTCCACCAGACCTCCCTTATGATCAGTTAGAGATAGAGATAGAGATATATTATAAAACCTAGAGTAACCATTAAAAGAATAAGACCTAACACTTAATGAAACAAAAAGACATAGTTTATAAACCAGTAACAGAAATAAAATAGAATAACTAAAAATAGTCCATTTATTTCAAAAGGCGTAAAGAGGGAGGGAAGGAACAAATAACAGATGGACCAAGTAGAAAACAAATAACAATATGGTGTAGTTAAAGCACATTAATATTTACAATCAATTAAATGTAAATTCTCTGAGGCCCATTGAAAAGCAGAGATTGTGAGATTTAAGAAAAAAAGCAGCAGCATGTCTTCTACAAGAAACACTTATATTAAGTGTAAGTAAAAAGAAACATAAAAACTAAAAGTAAAAGGACAAAGACTACAACCAAATTTTTGATAAAAGAAAGTTATAATTATATCCAGACACAACAAAGTAAATTTCAGAGCAAAAACTACTATTATTTATCTCAAGAAAATAAGTCTTAAATGTGTATGCATCTAATAACAGACCTTCAAAATACATGATGTAACACATACAGAAAGGAAAATAGAAAATCCACAACTATAATTGGAAAGTCCAAAACTATTCTCAGAATAATTGACAGATGACATAGAAAATCTATAAAACACAGGAAATTTTTAACAGCACAACCAA
>NW_006399765.1:13915198-13922721 GCF_000299155.1 Elephantulus edwardii
AACAACAACAACAACAACAGAACATATCACTTAAAAGCAGTAGACTACTACACTAATTTTAAGTGTGTTTTGAGTGAAAGTTTTTAGAGCCATTGGTTTTTCAATCATTCATACAGATCTTGTTTCATTGTGTTGATTACAATACTCGCATTGTATCAACACTTTCCAGTCCCTTCTTGTGATGCTCATTTCCACTCACCCTTCTAGCTCACACCTTCTGAACTTTCTCTCTGGCCAGATACAGCCCTTTGGGTTTTGTGTGGTTGACTTACTAAGGATGAACTATCTGCTTGGTATAATCGTTCACCTTATAAGCATGGAGTGAGTTTAGCTCTGGGTTCAAAGGGTTACTAACAGTCAGTTGGGGTGCAGGGCGTGGGGTGCATTCCCATCAGTCTGTGTTAGACCAGCAAGACTACTCCTGCTGGTATAGCTGTGCCTAGCCCTGTCTGGGGCGTAAGAATTGTCCACGTGCTCCTCCACAGTAGTCCCCTTACCGGCTAGAGGTAGTTTCTTCACATATATTTGCAGGTAAATATGCTACTAGAAAGGAGCCTGGTGGTCCATCAGTTAAGCTGTCAGCCACTAACCAAAAGGACAGGCATTTGAACTCACCCAGTATCTCCACAAAATGTTAGTAGCAAGCTCCCATAAAGATTGTTGTTGTGTACCATCAAGTCGAAACTGATTCACAGCCGACCCTCCAGTGGGTTTTCAGAGGCAGTTAATTGCATGGGAGGATACGGCTCGTTTTTCTCTTGAAGCTGGTAAATTCGAACCACATGCCTTAAGGTTGGTAGTGCAACTTCTTACTACTAAGCCACCAGCGCTCCCTAAAACTTGCAGCCTAGAAAACTCTATTGAACTGCCACATGGGATCAATTTGAATCGAAATTAACACCACGGATGACACTCAACATATAATCAAACGTTTGCACTTTCTCTATCTTCAAGATCTTCTGTGTGTGTGTGTGTGTGTGTGTGTGTGTGTGTGTGTGTGTGTGTATCCTTATGCACTTTCTCGCAAACTCTCTTATCTGATTTCCTCCTCCCCCACTGAAGAATCTAGCGGCTTTGGCTTGTCTGAACTTCAAGCTCTGTCTTCTCATCTCAGTGAAACATCTGGGCTCTGTGTGGGTTCCACCTCTCTCTCTCTGCACCAATA
This sequence comes from Elephantulus edwardii, assembly GCF_000299155.1. NCBI lineage: Eukaryota > Metazoa > Chordata > Mammalia > Macroscelidea > Macroscelididae > Elephantulus > Elephantulus edwardii. The sequence goes on from NW_006399765.1 coordinate 13,916,364, forward strand.
TGGAACTCTTCAAGCAGAGAGTGAGCTGATTAGGCGTAATTACAAGACTTCTCTCATTTGCCTCCCTTTCCTCGGGCGTCCTTTCCTCCCTGTCTGATATCCACAGTCTGAAAACTTTTGTTTCACGTGGCTTATTTGGATTTCCAGTTATCTAAGTCAGAATTGTGAATCCCGTCCGATCATGGCCAGAAGCAAAGGTCCTCAGGAGAACAGTTTTTCCGCTACAGAAAACAAGAAAAGATGAACAAAGCAGAGATCAAATGCAAAGAGCATGAAATAAATAATTAATAAACATTTGTTGAATCATGGTGAACCAGTCATGAGCTAATCTCTGTGAAAAGTATTTGTTGGGAGAAAAAAGTTACTTCCTAGAACAAGGTAGAAGGATGTATAGTCATTTCAAAGACAGGCCTAACTTTCTGAATAAATCCTGGCAGAATTCTGTTGAAGAAAATTAGCCAAGATCATAATGGGGGAAGGGGAAATGAATGAATAAACTGCAACTACCAAAAAGTAGGTGGAGATCCAGGTTTCTGATTCACAGGGGGGAAAAAAGAAAAGTGTCAAAATAAAGAATCAGGACATTGGGAGAAAATATTTCAGGAGGAATAGCAATGTACTCTCTCTGGAAGAGCTCAAGAATCAGAAGATGTTACCAGAAGGCACTTTGGACTGTGGAAATAAGGTAGTTAAAAAGAGAGGAGAAAGCAGTGAAAATGTCAGTGTATTCACTTGTTAGACCAATGATATTAAATCGGTAATCTATGTCCTGTCATACCTCTCTTCCACATCCATGACAGACATCGCTAATCAACTGTCAGTGTTACATCATACAGACATCGCTAATCAACTGTTGATGTTACATCATGGTGCCCAGAAGCTGCCTTAAACCATCTCAACACCGCATTCTAGGCAGCTTCTGCCAATTGATCATGGCCGATTTCTTAATTGGAAACCAATGTACTTTTCCAGTTTTAGACACTTAAAGTCATTTCTGGGGGAATCTTGTCAACTTGGTGATGGGAAAAGAAATACAAAGATATCAATCTATAAAAGATATAAATTCAAGCACAGCTATGTGTATTCCTTAGCACTTAATAAATACAACCTGTGCACACAGTTGTCTAAATATTTACTTGTACATATATATTTTTTAGGAATAGATCATTGGTAATTAATCATATGAAATTCAGTGTATATAAATGATTATATGAACTACAATACAAATGAAAGATTATAAAAAGCATATTATACATGAATGAAACACAATGTAAATGAATTCTTTTATGCAATCCAATTTTAAAAAGCAACCTGCCAAATTAGACTAAATAACATATAAAACTTAAAATGCCAGTACCATACAGTGTTGAGAGGTCATAGCTATGGCACCTTGATGCCGACTGTCATTCCCAAGGAAGGAGTTTGACATCACCACTCAGTCTGTGATGGTCATATGCATTTTTTTTATTTCATTATTTTTGTGTGAGTGTTCCGTCAAATCAGATCTGACTGGTACAGGAGGAGATTGTCCCTCCTTCCCCGGCAGAGCATCTGGTGGATTCGAACCGTGCGCGTCTGGGATTATAGTTGCAGCTCCTTGCCACTAGGCCACCAGAGCTCCCCTCAGTCATATGCATTTTAACAGTTCACTGTAAAGCAAACAAAAGCTGAACACCAGCTTTAATTTTTCATGTTGGGTTTTTTTGGTCAAAAAATAAAAATACTTCAGGATATCCTTTGTGTTAGGGAAAACAATTCTTGTGTGCCTTTGAGTTAGCAGCACAGCTTCTTGCCACTAGACCACCAGAGTGCCTCCTTGAATATTTTACTAAAAAATTAAATGGCCTTATAGATGATAATCTTATAACTTTTTTAAAACCTGTTAGAATCATTTACATAAGAGGTAAGAAAATGCTCTGAGAAGTGTAAAGCTCTGTGTTTTAGAAGATAACACAAGGACATCTCTATAATCTGTCTCTCTGGTTTTCTGTTAAGATGAAGGACTTTGTGATCTGTCTCCCTGGATTCTTGCTACGATTCTGTATCTTCCATACTTCTAATCCCACGCAAAGGAGCTCTGGTGATGGCCTAATGGCAAGAAGCTGCGCTGCAATCCTGAAAGGCATGGGGTTCAAAGCCACCAGCTGCTCCATGGGAGAAGGATGGGCAATCTTCTCCTGTGCAGTTAACTGCCTCTGAAAACCCACTGCAATGTCAGCTCCGACTCTGTGGTACACAACAACAACAATGCCACACAAAGAGGGTGACCAACTCTCCTGCCTTGCCTGAGACTGAGAAGTTCCAAGATGTGGGACGTTTTGTGCAAAAATTGGGAATGTCCCAAGCAAATCAGAACAACTTGGTCATCCTAGCGTTAGCAATGAGACAAACACAGGAATCCTCACCTTTCTAGATAGAAACTCTCAAAAGCTCATTGCCCTCAAGTTGGAACCTATGTAGAGCTAACCCTCTATTTGGTTTTTGAGGCTACATATTGTATAGGAGGAGACTGCCTGTCTTTCTCCCATGGAGCTGCTGGTGGACTTGAACCACCAGAGAGGTGGGGTTTAGCAGCACAGCTCGCTTTGGGCTAACCCAGGAGCCACAGAAAGCAGTAAAGCCCCGAGCAGAACTGCTGCATGTATAGCAAAGACCAATAAAAGTCCTTGACCCTCCCCTTTTCCTATCCTTCCCCCTCCAGGCTTTGCTTCTTTGGCCACTGATTACTCCATTCTACCATTCCAGAGCTCATGCCAAGAACAAATAGGCAAAAGCCAGAAGCTCCCTCTCAAACTCTGACACAGAGAGAGAGAGAGAAGAAAGCTTATCTTCCAAAGATAGCTTTTTGGGGTTTTGTGTTTTTGTTGTTTTGTGTTTTTTTTTTTTAATTCTGTTCTTAGCTCACAACAAAATAAAGGGAATTAAAAGATAAATTCTACCAATGGGACCTGACAAAATGCCTTTTATATCTTCTCTTCCCTAGCCAAAGCTCTACCATGAGCCCAGGGGAGGAGGAGAGGTTTTCTCTAAAGCCTTTGAGGTCGACAAGCAGGACTATTTTGGGATTCCAGGACTGAAGGCTCTTCTCAGCCCCCACTCCTAGCCGTCAGACAGGAGCCCAGAGCCTTCTGAATGTTTCACCCCTCTGTCTGGTTTTCTATATCATCTTTTCCCCCAGGCAGCCATGTGGCCAGTTGACAACTTCATCTCTAAGGAAGAAGGGAGAGTCATTTGTTCTCAGTTTGGGAGCTCTGAATGTTAGGGACTTCTTAGTCAAGAACAAAGACAGGTGTAAAGTCTTGGGTTCAGGAAGGCTCTGGTGCAGCAGTATATGCCAGTCCAGCTCATAGCAGCCTTCCATTGCATCTCCAGCAGATTTCCAGAAGAGTTTACAGAAGGAAGTGGTCCATCTTTCTCCCACAGGTCGATCGGAACTAGTGACCTTTCAGTTCACAGCCTGACACACTACACACTACACCACCACAGTGCCTTAAAGAAGCATGTAAATATGGGAATTTCTAGAAATGTACCCGAAGATTCCATACTCATTAGTTCCCAAGACCTACAAATGGGATGAGTTATCACTCATGTTATCTTACATGGTAATAAAAAATGAAATCCATTGCCACAGAGTCAATTCTGACTCCAGGACAGAATACAACTGCACTTGGGGATCCCAAGGTCCCCAAGGTCTTCAGTCTTTACAAAAGGAGACTGCCACATCTTTCTGCCACATAGCGGCCTATGGGTTTGAACTACCAACTTACAGTTAACAAACAAGCACTTGACCCACTGTGCCACAAGAGCTTCTTGTTATGTGACACAATCCATTTTAAAAACAAGAAATTATCCAGGGGTAACTAGGCTAATCACATTGTCTCGTAGAAGTAGACAACTCTGGAAGAAGTCAGGTCTGAAGTACTGTTGTTGGCTTGAAGACGGAGGGGGCCAAATGAGAAGGAATGTGCGTGGCCTTGGGAGCACAAAGCAGAAGAAAACAGGAGCCTCAGGCCTATGGACATTAGGAATTGGAATCTACCAACAACCTGTGTACATTTGAAAGCAAATTTTTCCCTGCAGCCTCTAGATAAGAGCCCAGTTTGACCAACACCTTAGAACATGCTACCAGCCTGAACAGAAGTCACCCATGCATCTGGGAAAGGCTCATATCAGAGTTCTCTATGAGTCTACAAGAGAGCAAAACAAGGGTGCCAGCTGGGAGGGAATTCGGTGTCCTGAAGACAGAGTTATTGTTAGTAAAATCAGGTGCCAGAGAGTCTACTATGATTCCAACAACCTTATGAATCTTGTCTTCCACACCATCCTCCTAAACTCCGCCATGATCAAGTTCATTGTTGTGATCAATGTCAATCCATCTAGTTGAGCTTGTCCTCTCTCTCACTGACCCTCTACTTTTTTTAAGCATGATGTCTTTTTTAAAGGTTAGTGTCTCTTGGCAACATGTCCATGCTGACAGCTAAGTATGTCACCCTACTAGATGTCCGGCACCCAAAGATGCCAGCCGAGCCTTTGTGTAAAGCCTGCTGGTCTGCTCACAACAGGTGGGGTGACTGAAAAATAAATGAGGATCAGATTATAAAGACAAAGACCTGACTCCCTTCCCAGTGCAAAGCTGTCCTTGTCTGTAATAAGAGATAGAAATGTTATTATTATTCTTGTCACTGGGTGCCATCAAGTGGATTTTTATGCCTAGGGACCCCATGTAACACAATAGGCAAATGATGAGTAAACTCCTCCTGGTGCAGTTTATAGCCTCAAAAACCCATTGGAAGGTCAGCTACGAGTCAGTGCCAACGTCCAACAATGAGAGAGAGAGAGTTTTCTAAGCCTTAAGGGGGTAGATAGATAATCAAGTTTTTCCTCCTGCAGAAACACTGGATGGCTTCAAGTTGCCACCATTCAGGCTAGCAGCCAAGCGCTTAAACAATGTGTCACCAGAGAGCCAAAGGAGGGTTAGGAGAGAACACTAATGTCATTTTCCTTAACAGGAGAATGCAGACTATGTCCCCTTTGCCCCACCCACAGAGTGGCATCCCAGCAAAGAAGTTCTCTGCAGCTCCCCTCACACCAATACCTTCAAGAGTCTTGGAATTTGGGTAGAATGTTCTGGCTTCACGAGACTGTCCGCTGTCCCCTAGAGGCCTGAGAGGGCAGCTGACACCCGCCTCCTGGGCTCTGACAGGCCTACAGAGAAGGGGGAGTGGAGAGACTGAAATTTCACTTTCTTAGAAACAGCAGATTCAGCAGCTTGTGGCTGCTACAGGAGACACAGATCCTCACCGGCTTAATTTCTCTCCGCCTTTATCACCATACACAGAGCAAGAGCTATTATGCCCTGTCCGGCGGCCAAGGACTCTCCATGTCTGGCATGGGTGAAATGATACCCCCCAGCCTCCAGGGTCACCAGACGCCTCCTTTCCCTCAACACTCACACTGCTGGGTTTCCCCATCATCCAAGCCCAGGAAAGCTATTCTCAGCTAGGACAGAACCTGTCTGTCTGTCCGCCTGTCTCTGTCTGTCTGTCTGTCTGTCTGTCTGTCTGTCTTTCTGTCTGTCTGTCTGTCTGTCCTAGCTACCTGGAGCTCACTCCTGAAGAAGCTAGCCCCTTCTAGAGACTGAAACAGGTCAAGGCTCCACTGGCAAAAAAACCCCAACATGCACTAAGGCATCTCCCGCTGAAGCCCCAGTTTGGGATGTGAGGGTCAGGCTTTCCTCTTGCTCTTCAGAGCCACCTCGCTCCACTCTTCCCTGGATCCCTGGAAAGCTGAGCAGGAAGGAGCTGAGGAAGCTGGTCGAACATCACACCTGGGGCAGAGGGCAGGGGAAACAATGTCTCTAAGCTTGGACTGGCCATATGCATGTTCAAAATGCAAAGTGTCAGAGTTGTATTCAGCCCTAAAGAGAAACAAAGTCCTAATAAACATGCTCCCCAATACGGATGAGCCTCGAAAACGTCATGCTGAGTGAAGTCAGTCAGACACAGAAGGAAATCCTGCCTGGACCACTTGTGTGAAATGCCTAAATTAGGCAAATATAGAGGATCTCAAGTTTACTGTTGTTTACCAAGGGCAGGTGAAGGATGAGCAATATCCTCTTGTGTGATTTACTGCCTCTGAAAACTCACCGGAGGGTCAGCTTTGAGTTGGTTCCAATTCGATGGCACATAACAGCAAAGGCAGATGGAAGGGGGTATGAGGAGACATCGAGTTTCTATTGAGGGTGATGAAAAAAAATTGAAAAGGTATTACACAACATGTTGTTGTTGTTGTTGTTATGTGCCATCGAGTCGTTTGCGACTCATAGCGACCCTATGCACAACAGCCCTAAACCCTGCTC
>NW_006399765.1:13923211-13934116 GCF_000299155.1 Elephantulus edwardii
GGTACCAAGAGTGTTGACTGTGGAGCCGAGCAAACTGAAGCTGTGAACACTCTCAATCTCTTCGTCATCCATCCTGACGCAGCTAATTGGTCCAGTGGCGAGAACATAGTGAACTAAATAAAACCCAAAACCTTAACCCACTGTTACAGAGTTGATTATGACTCATGGAGATCACGTAGGACAGAGACTACAACTGCCCCATAGCATACACCCCATCTATATCAGAGAGATTGATGGATTCAACCCACCAGCCTTCTTGTCAGCAAGCAACCAGCTTACCCACTGCACCACAGAGGCTCCTTAAATAGGTAAAAGTAAAATCAAGTCCAATGCCATTTAGGCATCAACTACTCTCTATCGCTGTCAGTTGACACCAATTCATAGCAATTCTTTTTGGAAAGAATAGAACTTCCCATTAAGAAACCAGTTTAAAAGGGATATGTGATTAGGTATTTTTGTCATGTCAGGGGTCCATAGCAAAAGCTGCATAGTGCAGTGGACCTGGGGGGAGGGATTGTAAAACAATGAAAGAATTTTTCTTTTACTTTTGCAAGAGGGTAGTGTATTAGAGGGGAGGACTGGGAGGGGAGAAAAGTTCCACAATGAATGAGTGGAAATGCAAAGTCTCTGTAAATTTTCATTGAAATTAATAATAAATTTTTAAAAATACCAAAAAAAATACCTAAAAGAGAGAGAGAGACCAGAAAGGAAAGAAAAGAGCCTGAATGAGCATGAGAAGGAGGAAGAGAGGAAGGAGAGAGAGGTCAAGAGAGAGGGGAGAAAGAGAGAGTGAGGGGGGAAGAAAAAGAGGGGAGACGGTGAGAGGGAGAAACGGATGGGGCTAGAGAGGAGAGCACAGAAGAGCAAGAGCAAGAGAGATGGAAAAATGAGTGACAGAAAAGAGGGAACAGCAAGAGAGGAAGAGAGAAGAGACAGGTGGCTGCTGTTGTTGTTACTGCTGCTGAATCAACGCCAGTAGACAACAGATCGGGGCCTTTGTCCAGTGCTGCGCTGTCCTCCTCATCTCCGTCCTGCTCAAGCCCCACCATGGTCACCGTGTCATTCTATTTCTTTGAGGAGAGAAGGGTGGGAAAGAGGAAAGAGGGAGAAAGAGTAGCTAGACGGGGAGACAGAGAAGAGAAATAAAGAGGTTGAGAGGAGAGAGAAGCCTACGGCTTCTACTGTTACCAAAGAGCACTGGGACTTTGGCAGAAGAGGGCTAAGAGTTTTTACATATATGTATGACTTTGAGTTTTGTCTCTTTCTTTTTCTTCCTATTTTTTATAGTTTATTTTCATAATTTTTAAAAATAATTTTAATGAAAATTTACAGAGATTTTGGATTTCCATTCATTCATTGCTGCACTTCTCTTTCTGCCCAGCCCTCCCTCCCTCCTCCCAGTTCGCTCCTCTCTTTGAAAAGTGAAAGAAACACTACCTCCCTGGTACACAATCCCCCCCCACCCCTCCCACCACCCCAAGTACATTCCACTATGCAACCTTAATTGTGGACTCTTGTGATGTCTCTTTCTATGGAAGGAACTTTTCTGGGTTATTGTCTGAGTTTTCCACTTTAAAAAAAAAATCCATGCTGTTTGTGGATGCCAGCAATGTCACAGTCAAGACAGCTCAGCTCCCTGTTCCTTCACATTGCAACGTCTTAAAATGGAGATTAAGCTCTATTTTACCTCAGAAGTCTAGGGTTTTCTCTCAGCCCTGATTTCATTGCCGATTGTCCTCCGGCTCCCCTGAGTTGAGAAGGAGGAGCGGGCAGTGGGCAGCCTGGACTCCAGTTGGTCCCCCTGGGCCCAGAGAGGTCCTCCTCCCTGTCTCACACACACACACACCCCTCCCCAGCCCTGTCGCCCCCACCAGGCTCTCTCTCCACACCCTGGCTCTGACAGGCCCCCATAATGGATTGACCATGGCCTCTGCTGGAGGGGCTAAATATAAAACTTTCCTGCGCTCCTCTTGTCAAAGTTAAAAGCTTTTCATGTCTGTGTTAATGTTTTTTTCTGTCTGCTGGCACCAGTGACAGATGCCGCGTCTTGTGTGAGTAACTGGAGAGTGAGTGGCTGGCAGGGGCTGGGAAGGTAGCGGTAATTTATCTCAGCGAGTTTAAGCAGGATGACACTGGCTGGGAACAGGAGGGGGGATGGTGAGGCTGTCACCTGATTACTAATTCCAAGATTTCTCCTCGGAGAGGGAGAAGGAGTGAGCGAGAATGAAGGGTACAAAAAGCAAATCAATAAACAGGTTAGCGTCTGCGTCATTATTAACTCTCGGCCTGTCAGCGCCCCATTGAAGCGATCGCTCGAGGCGGCCTCGGATTTAATGGTCAGTGCAATAGATTTACTGTAAATGTTATCGAAGGCAGGGGCGGGGGCAGGGGGCGCGAGGAGGTCTTCATTGACAAGGCTGACTTGCACCTGGATGCATGAAGCCTTCTTCTGCACGTGCATAAATAACCCAGGACATAGACCCTGGGTGGCATTTCCTCTCCCTGATTTAAATGTTGCCACCCTTCTTGCCTGCATCCTTCACTTCTGGAAGGTTCCAGCAGCCCAATCTCACTTAAATCTTGCCAAAGGTCTCCTGGTCTGGCCCTCAGTAATTCTGTAGAAGGCCAGGAAGTTAAGAACATGAGAGATCTAGGAAGACTCGCACAGAGAGCAAGAAGGACCCCCAGATGCTAAAGAGGTGGCCGAGGCTCTGAGAATACTCCCTAGTGAGCAAGATGCCCCTGTAAGATCACCCCTAAAGGAAGCACTCCCTGTAACTAAGAATGGGGTGTCATATTGATGTCTCTGCCAGTTGCCCCCCAGTTACCACTTCCTCTGGTCCTCCAACCTCCTCTCATCTGCTTGCTAACAAGATCTCAAAGCCACTTGGAGTCCTCTTAGCTTTTTACACTCACTCCATTGAGCAGTCTTACATTATGGCCAAGAGCTATGGCAGAACAAGTATCCAAGAGCAGAGAGAGACATCCGCCAGGGAGCACAGAAGAGCAGCCTCCAGTTCTCAAAGCTTGCATGCTGTCTACAGTTGTGCAGGATGAGAACTGCACAACTCAAAGAGGCATCGTGCACATCAGAACTTACGCGAATGGTCCCCAATGAAGTGAGGCAGCACAGAGAGTGCCTAGGTGGGCAACAACAGGCAGTCATAACCCACAGTAATGAACACAAAAGGTGTTTCCAGTAAGTTCTGTCTAGAATCAAGAGGAGACAGCAAGCATCCAGACATGAGTCGGATAAGCCATTGGAAGAATTTGTTAAGGCCCTTAGAAATGTAGACTGTTAAAAAGAAACTCGTTTCTGCTGATACTTGGAAGAGAATGCAGACTTTGTCTTCGCTTTGCTAACCGTATTCTTTCCAATCAAGCTTGCAGACTCAAGGCATAGCTAGAATTATTGTTCTACTGACAGAGAAAGAAGCTTGGCCGCAAAAATATTCTGTTACCCCCAAGATTAGGACTGCTGAGGGTCAGAAGCAGAACATTTGGCATCTAGTGTTGTTGTTATGTGCCGTCGAGTCGTTTGTGACTCATAGTGACCCTATGCACAACAGCCCTAAACCCTGCTCTATCCTGCGCCAACCGCACTGCCTCTGACACACCCATCCCGATTACCTCAGTGACCGAATCAATCCATCTCATAGAGGGTCTTCCCCTCCTGCGCTGTCCCTCCACCCTCCCAAGCATTATGTCCCTCTCCAAGGACCCGTCCCTCCTGGCAACATGTCCAAAATATGTCAGATGAAGCCCCAGAATCCTTGCCTCCAAGGAGTAGCTTGGTTTAATCCTCTCCAAGATGAATCTGTTTGTTTTCCTGGCAGTCCATGGTACATTCAGTACCCTTCTCCAGCACCACAGCTCAAAAGCATCCACTCTCCTTCTGTCCTCCCTAGTCATTGTCCAACTCTCTGATGCATAACAAGTGATTGCAAAGACCATGGCCTGTATCAGGCGCACCTTAGTCTCCAGAGAGACACTGTTGCTCCTGAGTATTTTAGAGAGGTCCCTAACAGCAGACTTTCCCATCGTGATATGCTTTTTGATTTCCTGACTGCTGGTACCAAGAGTGTTGACTGTGGAGCCAAGCAAACTGAAGCTGTGAACACTCTCAATCTCTTCGTCATCCATCCTGACGCTGCCAATTGGTCCAGTGGTGAGAATCTTTGTCTTCTTGACATTGAGCCTCAGTCCATACTGAAGGCTGCAGTCCTTGACCCTTCGCAGCAAGTTCATGAGGTCCTCCTCAGTTTCAGCAAGCAGGGTTGTGTCATCTGCATAACGCAGATTGTTAATAGATCTTCCACCAATCTTGATGCCACAATTCTCCTCATAGAGCCCAGCCTCTTGGATAATCTGCTCTGCATACATGTTGAAAAGGTATGGAGACAGGATGCATCCCTGGCGTACACCCTTCCCAATTTTGAACCATGCAGTGTTACCATGCTCTGTTCTGACTACTGCCTCTTGATCCAAGTATAGGTTTCGCACTAGCACAATTAAATGTTCTGGGATTCCCATTCTTCTCAGAGTCAGCCACAGTTTGTTATGATCCACACAGTCAAATGCCTTTGCATAATCATTGAAACACAGATAGACATTCTTCTGGTATTCTCTGCTTTCAGCCAAGATCCATCTAACATGAGCTACAATATCCCTAGTACCACGACCCCTTCTAAACCCAGCCTGGACTTCCGGCAGTGTCTCAGAAATAACACTAGCAAGTAGAGGCAAGGGGCCCAAGTCTCCTGCCCGCCCTTCTCATCTCAGACTTGAAGCACATAATCCTTATGATGATTTTCCAAAAGGAATACCTAAGAGGAGGGCTGGGCGAAAGTTGCTTATCTGGAAAACGAACCCGGGAAGCAAGTGAGAGCAAGAAGATAGCTCATGGGATCTGTTTGAGCAGGTTATGGCTGTGGGAGACTGAGGTGCAATCTCACGGGGGACCCTGTGAGAAATTATGTGGAACACTTCAGAATCACCCTGCTGGAGGACAGCTGAGGATGGCTCCCAGGTCATTATCTCCTCCACACTCCTGAGCGATGTCTGTCAGAAGCTGAGAAAGTGCCTGTGGTGCCAGAGAAAACCCTCTCAGGTGGGAAAAGAGAGGTGTGAGGTCTTGAGAGCAAGGAGGGTGAGACTTGAGCTCACTTACTTTTGATACATCATTGGCAAGGACAATCGTTAGGAGAGAGTCGTAAAATTGAGCAAAACCCTCAGTGACATGGGTTAATAATACACTAGTCACAACAATACTATAACTAATCATAGCAAACATATCAATGATGAAGATGGCTAAGGACCACCTTAATCCTGTCATCCATAAAGTCACCAGGAGTCAGGGCCAGCTCAGTATAACTAACAACAACAAAGTCTCAAAGGACAGTAACTTTCTGAGGAAAAATCTTTGTTCAGTGCTGGCTCATGGTGGCAGGTCTGCGGACCTGTCTTTGAGGCTGGGATACCTGTCATATTAAAGATGGGACACCCTGAGGTTTGAATTTTTTTTTTATTTTATTTTACTCTCTTGGATAGACTTGGCTAGAAAAAAAAAAACAAACCAGATCTAGTAGGTAAGGAGTTGTACTGCCAACTCAAAAGCAGGTAGTTCGAATCCATCAGCTGCTCCATGAGAGAAAAATGGGCAATCTCGGCAAGACGCTGCACTGCAATCCCAGAGGTATGCAGTTCAAATCCACCAGATGTTCTGCTGGAGAAGGAGGAGGCAATCTTCTCCTGTACCAGTCAGATCTGATTTGACGGTACACATAAAAATAATACAATAAAAAGCAAAAAAAAATGGGCAATCTCGGCAAGACGCTGCACTGCAATCCCAGAGGTACGCGGTTCAAATCCACCAGATGTTCTGCTGGAGAAGGAGGAGGCAATCTTCTCCTGTACCAGTCAGATCTGATTTGATGGTACACATAAAAATAATACAATAAAAAGCAAAAAAAAAAATGGGCAATCTCTTCTCATGCAATGAACAGCCTCTAAAAACATGGTAGAGGGTTGGCTGTGAGTCAGTTCTGATTCAGTGGCACATAATAACAACAACAGTATGTGTTTTTAAATTTTTATCCTCTGATGAGTTTCACAATAAATCTGAGAATTCAGTATCATAATCTTCACTTTTCTAATAAAGACAACAGACCCAAAGAGGCAAGCAATTCGTGGCAGATGACAATGGATCCACCTGAGGCCTTCAGTCAATACACAATGGTACATTACAGCTGTCCTCAGGATAAAAGTCATTCCAATGGCTGGACTAAACACAAGCAACACCCAGGAAGCCTATATATCCAAGATGTACCCATTGGGGCTTGGGTTCTGACAGCTCAAAGAGACAGTGGTACTAATTTCTCACATCCCTTATTGGGTATCTCAGTTCTTCCCTCAACTGCCTATTTAAATTCCCCAGTTGTTTTTGTTAGTGGCCATTAAACTTGAGCACCAACCCAGGGCAGCATCATGTGTAACAGTACTGGACCTTCGTTTTCTATTCTGTTTTCATTGGTAGTTTTTTTGGATGTACATCCTCAGACCAGTCTTCCCAGTCTCTCTGAATCTAATGTTTAGCAACATGACAATATGCAAGTCTTCCTCCATGGATAGAAAGAGAGGTGATGGCTGCACATTGGCCAGGAATCAAACCCCCTGTCATGGGACCTCCACTGTCCCCAAACTCCCTAGAGAAGTTGTGACAAATAAAGTGTTTTAAATGTCAGAGTGTTTTTTGCTCTTTTTGATCATGTTTTATAGATCCAAAAGCCTACCTAGAACCTGTCCTGATGTTCAACCCCTGTGAAAGGGGCAAGGCAGTGTCAGAAGCAGGGACAATGTGGGGATGACCACATCTGACTTCTGTTAATTTCACAAAAGAAAACTGTCCCCAGAAGTAACATCCAGTATACAAAACTTCAGGCTGGAGACTAAGGTGTGCCTGATCTGGGCCATAGTCTTCACAATTGTGTGCTATGTGTCAGAGAGTGGGATAGTGAATAGGGATGATAGAAAGAGAATTGATGCCTTTGAGCTGTGGTGCTGGAAAAGAGTGTTGCATATACCATGGACTGCTAGGAGAACAAACTGGTTAATCCTAGAGAGGGTGAAACCTGGCTGCTCTTTGGAGGCAAGGATTCTGAATCTTTGTCTCACATACTTTGGACATGTTGCAAGGAGAGACCAGTCCTTGGAGAGGGACGTCATGTTTGGGAGGGTGGAGAGACAGCCCAGGAGAGGAAGACTCTCTATGAGATGGATTGATTCAGTGATTGGGGTAATGGGAATAGGTGTGTCAGAGACAGTGAGGTTGGCACAGGATAGAGCAAGGTTTAGAGCTCTTGTACATAAGGTTGCCGTGAGTCACAAGTGACTTGACAGCACACAACAACAGCATATAAAACTAATTCCTTGGTAAGACATAGTTTCTCAAGCTCCTGCATCCACCTGTACCAATCACTGAGTCTGAGTTTCATTGCCAAAGTTGTGGGGTTTATTAAGGAAACAGGTTGAGAGGTAAGAGAGGCAAAGGATATCACACAGTGAAAGCCCAGGTTCAGTCCAGCAACACCAAGAAACCTCTGGCTTCCTCAATCATCTACTAACTATTGTCTCATAGCAATAAAAAGTTAGCTCCGTCTCTAGGGCTCTGTCAGGCTACACCACTCTGCAGTCTCTCCACAGTGTGGCCAGCTTTCTTTCTTGTGTTAACCCCACAGCTGTTGATTATGTGGAAGATGCTGATCAAACATTGAGTTATGTATGTGTCTGCAGTTGAGGCACCTGAAGGTCAAGCCCTCAGAGGGACTAAGGAAATGTCTAGAAAAGCCATTTCAAAAGTCCTAACACCCCATCCTTGCTTTATTTTTCTCTTTGCCAATCACCACTATCCAACATACCGTGTATTTTACCAGCTGCTCTCATTCACTATCTGCTTCCCCTTCGGCAAGGTCAGGGAGTTTCCTGTGTGTTCTCAGTGGCATCCCTGTTGCCTAAGGCACCAATGTGGCACATGAAAGTGCTCCACAAAGAGGTGACTAAGGCAATGCCTCAGCAGCTGATGACAACTTTTTTAACCCAGGCAGCTCTTCGGCCCCCACTTTGCCCTGCCTTTCCCATGGCAGATCCACTGCCCTACCCAGATGTCCCTCACACTCCAGCCTGAATCCAGTGTCCAGCCCCAGACACTACTCATCTGCCAGGACTAGGCTGTGTGTTTGCCCAGCAAAGCTGGGAGGGCAGGCACTTACCAAGTATTCAAGGGTCATGCAGATGCCTTTGGATTTTGCATCCCTGAGCTGAAGGAAACACAGAGAAAGTCAGACAGCAGCAGATAAGTAAGGGTGTGATAGGTGAATTGGAGACTATCAGGGGCTCCTGACTAAAAGGCTGTTGGTTCAAGAACACCCAGAGGGACCACAAAAGAAAGGTCTGTGATCTGTTCCTGCCTTAAGAACCATGAAAACCCGGCAGGCACAATTCTAATCAGCAACACATGGACAGCTGAGAGTGGAAATGGATGTGACAATAGCCAGCAGGACCAGTGTGTGTGGCATGTGCACAAATGCTCACACACACACACGCACATGGGGAGAGAGAGAAAGAGAGAAAAGAGGCTCTTTTCTCTCTACTTACCTGCCTCCCCTTCCATTATTACTAGCTAAGCTGAGCTGAACCTCTCCCGCATCCTTGATTATTTTTTTTTTATCTTGGAGCACAAAATCTCCTAACCTTCCTTTCAGGAAAACAAGCGCTCCCAGAGCCTTTCCAAAGGCTCTCTAGATGCTGCTTCTCAGCTGCCTGAGGAGGAGGAACAGAATACTCTGCCAACAAGGTAAAGGAGGTCTGACTTGCTAATCTGCTGTTAACAACTTCACATAGTTTCACCACATCTTAGATACGAAGGAAAAACCTGCGAGATTGTCCATTTAAAACAAGGCTTCAATTCTGTGGGAAGGTGCTATGGGGTTGGGAGAGGGACAGATGCCAGCCACGCCTAGAAGCAGACTTTGATGTGGAGGAAAATGTAAAATGATTCCCTCCGGATTAATAAATCACTCCAGAATAAGAAGTGGGGATATTGTGAATGTCCCCAAAACGGCAGAGTCAAACTAAGTTAGAGCTGGATGAGCTAGGATGTGTTTCCTTAACGACCCTAAAGTCAGCTCTTTCTTTCTTGTGATTCTCACGTCAGGGGCTTGGAGGACTTACGATATTGGTAACTCCACTTTCATTCCTTCCTTTGTCATATGAACTGATTAATACCTGGTTCATGTAGCCCAAGAACACACACTCCATCCTGATACGACCACCCTCCACCTGGGCGCCATTGTGGACCCACGGACGGATCCAGACACAATAGAGTTCGTGGCTCATGTGGGTTTCCTTGGTGCAGTAACTCAATGTCTTTCAGCTCGGCTTCCGGTCACTGTTTGGGTCTTTCTGTGAGAATTAATCCTGAGAAACTTTCTCCTGGATTTGAGGCCAGAGACAGGCTGGTGTTTGGAGGCAAGGATTCTGAAGCTTCATTTGACATACTCTGGACATGTTGCAAGGAGGGACCAGTCCTTGGTTGGAGAGGGACATCATGCTTGGGAGGATGGAGGGACAGCACAGGAGAGGAAGACCCTCAGTGAGATGGATTGACTCCGTCACTGGGGTAATGACAATAGGTGTCTCAGAGTCAATAAGTTGGCAAGGGATAGAGCAGGGTTTAGGGCTTTTGTGCATAAGGTCACTATGAGTCACAGGTGACTCAACAGCACATAAAAACAACAAGAAGAAGCAGCCCATGCTGACCATATCCACTGGGTAGTCTGACACTGCTAGGGATGTGTTGCTGAGAAGTGGATGTTCCAGAAATGAGCACCATTCTCTGGGAAGGGATGAAGGAGATGAACTAAAGTATCCTCCTCCGGTCCTGAGATTTAGTGCGCGCAGGTGGCCCTGGAAGCTGCTAAGAAAGCCTCTTCCTCCTTAGAAAACGCCCATCTCTGAAGATTAATGGATTTCTGCTGTTCATTCCGACCAAGTTGCCTCCAACTCCTGGAGGTCTTATTCACCCAGAACAACATACTGCCCAGTCCAGAACCATCTCCATGGTCCTTGGGGTAAAACAGATCCTCCAGAAACTTTTCTGTGTATCTGCATGTACATGTGCCGTGTGTGTTTTATCTGCATGTGTGTGCACATATGTATGTGTACTATGCATGTTTGTGGGGCAAGGGTGTGTATTATATGTGTGCTGCATGTTCTGCATTCATTGGTGGATGTGTTTATGTATAGTGTGTTTGTAGGGTGTCACACCTGTGTTTCTATGTGCAGCGTGTTTGTGTCTGTGTGTGTGACAGGTGTCTCTGGTCTATGCTTGCATGGCTTCTGTGGGCAGGGGCTCCCATGTGTAGTAAGCTCGTGTGTGTTTCTATGTTGTGTATCAGATGTACCTGTGCTTCCGGGAAGGTGTGATGTTTGTGTGTGCGTCCCTCAATCTGCTGGACGTGTATGTGTGTATCTACTTTGGCTTGGTTTTTGTTACAGGATGCTGCACTGCTCGCCAAAAGGCCAGTGTTTCTAACAGTTCGAATCCACCAGCTGCTCATGGGAAGAAGGATGGGCAGTCTCCTTCCCCAACGATTTATGGCCTTGGAAACCCAGTGAAGGGCTGCAACGAGTGGGAAATGACTCCATGGCAGAGAGTGAGGGATGGTATGCACGTGTTTGTGCAGTGTGTAAGTGGTGTGTATGTGTGGATCTCTCTGTATGATATATTTCTGTTTGTGTGTGTGTTTGTATTGTTTGGATGTATGTTTGTGTGATGTGCAGCATGTGCATGTTTATTTTTCAGGACCTCATGCACTTACTGCAGAGGGTCAAGGACTGCAGCCTTCA
>NW_006399765.1:13934793-13938470 GCF_000299155.1 Elephantulus edwardii
ACAACAACAAGTGTATGGCACTACATATGGTGAATGGGAGCTCTGGTGGCCTAGTGGTAAGAAGCTGTGCTGCAGTCCCAAAGGCATGTGGTTCAAATCCACCCACTGCTCCACCAGTTGCAGGAGAAGGATGGGCAATCTCCTCTTGCCCAATTTACTACCCCTGAAAACCTGCTGGAAGTTCAGCTATGTATGAGTCAATGTGGACTCAACATCATGCAACAGCAGTGAAGTTTGGAAGGTTTGGTGTGGGTGTACAGCATGGACTGAGCGGCTTGTGTATAAGCATGGGTGAGATGTGTGTCTGCAAGTGTCTTGTGTATATTTGAGTGGTTTTGTGTATATGCATGATATGCTTGTCTGGGATCTGTCACGCATGATATATGTGTCTGCGTGTATGGTATATTTGTGAATATCTCTGTGTAAGTGGGGTATGTCTATTTCTGGTGCATGTGCATGTGTGTGTGTGTGTGTGTGTGTGTTTACATGGATGGTTTGTGTTTGTTTATTATGTCTGCTGTGTTTATATAGCATATGTCAGCATGTGTACATGTGGGAGGGCATATGTAATGTATGTGTTTGATGTGTGTGGGATGTTACACATACTTGATTACATAGAAGTGTCTGAACCCCATAAGGAAAACAGACCAGACTCCCCTCTAGGGAAGCTAACACCAGCCAAGGGTAGGCTGGGGCTCCAGAGCACTCCCAATTGTTAAATGAGAACTGGGGCATTAAAGGTCATTACCATTGGTCTGCTGAAGTCCCCAGGGGAGTTGATCCTCAAACCCTTGACTGGGAAAAATGCCCCAGGGAACAGGGAGGGGCCATTCAGACAATGATCTGTGTCTTTGAATGATGGGGGGATTCACACAGAGGGCTTCCCACCCAGAGGTACTTCACAACGGCTCTTCTGTGGACATAGAACAGTGGCCCTTGGCTAACGACCTTGAGTGCCCTCTTGGTAATTCCCAAGGAGCCTGGCACCACAGCACAGAAAGTGGGAGTCACCACCCAGGTGTCTGGTAGGGAGGCTGGAGGTGGATCAGCTATGAGGAAACAAGGCTGTCCACCCACCACCTTCCAACTATCAGCATCTGGGGTAGAGCATCTCTGGAGGACACATCTCCAGTGTCCAGGAGGCCCTGGGAGTGCCCGCGTCAAATGGAAAGCACTGGGAGGGACAGAGAGCTGTGACAGATGGAGAGCTTGGAGGGAGGGCCGCCAGACCCCCAATCTTGGGTGGCACATAGAGGCAAGCAGTGAACTCCTAGGGGCCAGTCGGCCAGACAGGAGGACCGGAAGTGTTTGGACAAGGTGACCTCCCACAGCTGGCACCGGACTCCTTATTGGCCCAGCACCCCCACCAGCCTTCCAGTCCTCATGGGGTGGTGGCTGAGCTAGGCCATCCATGGGGAATGTGACAAACAATTACTTTCCTTATTGAATATCTGATTAATTATTCAGGAGTTGAATCAATTATTCATATCTCATTTAAGAGAAGGGGGAAAAGCCACTGCCCCTTGACAGAAGCTTCGCAGTGCTTCCCAGGGCCCTGGGGACACAGTCGTCAGCGGGAGGAATTGTCACAGCAGGAACACAGCACCTCCAGGGCTGCCACAGCCACAGAGTCTGCCTCCTGCATGCTCAGCTCACACCTACACACACACTCCAAGTACCCACCAGGTGCCGACCAGGTATAATGGCAGAGACGGTCATGTGTGTGTGTGTGTGTGTGAGAGAGAGAGAGAGGAGAGAGACAGCAGAGAGAGAAGAGGAGAGGAGAGGAGAGGAGGAGAGGGGGAGGGATGGAGGTGGTGAAGAGAGGAGAGGAGAAGAGGAGAGGGGGAGGGGATGGAGGTGGTGAGGAGAGGAGAGGAGAGGAGAGGAGACAGAGATTGACACCACAGGAGATGTGCATGATAGCACAGAGGACTAAGCCAGCAGCTTAGTTTGTGAGGGAATTTCCAAGTGAGGCATGACCTCTGAATTAAGGCATAACAGAAGAAGGGGCGGAGACAGTAGGGAATGACGTCCCAGCAGAAGGAACTATAGAAGAACTCACACAGAGAAGAAAAAGAGCAGGAGATGTTGGGGCAGCTGGTGATCCTGGGCAGAGGAAGAAGTGAAGGAACAGAGCAGGAGAGGAGTGTGTGTGTGTGTGTGTGTGTGTGTGTGTGTGTGTGTGTGTGTGTGTGGAGAGAGAGAGAAATAGAGATCAAGTCACAACTGATTCCTCCAGTGGGTTTTCAGAAGTTGTGAATAGCACGAGATGAAACAGCCCACCTTCCACAGAGCAGCTAGTAGATTTGAACCACCTACCTGCCTCTGAGTTGGCAGCGCAACTCTTAGGCAACTATTAGGCCACCATCAGAGCTCACTAAGGCAGGACTCAACAGCTGAGGTAAGCAGAGGTGTACTTGTGCTTACTTGCTAATTTGTGGGTGGGTCTGACTACCTGTGTTTAGTTCTTCACTGCAAATTAGTAAGCAAATGCCAATAAACCCACGTTTAAGTATTGACACAGTGATTGCAACAATGGAATTGAATGTGGTCGAGATTATGAAGATGGTGTGGGTTGGGTGAGGGTAAGACATAGTCAATTCGATGGCCTAATAACAACGAATAACCTAAGAATAACTACCTGGCTTTCCTGGATACTCCATCTCTGTCAGGAACCATGGATATGATATGAAGAGAAGTTATGATACTGTAGGAAGGTGCTATGTGGATGGGAGAGAGACAGAGACCAGCCACACCCAGAAACAGAACATTATCTAACATTTCAATTCATTGCCCTTTAATCAGAACTGACTCATAGCTGACCCTCCATTGGATTTCCAACTCTGTAAATCACACTGGAAGAGATTGTCCATGTTTCTCCCAAGGATACTGATGGCCTCTGAGTTACTAGTGAAATTCTTTACAGACAAGGTCACCAGAGTGGCCTAGAGTCTCTGAGAGAAGGGAAAATATGAAATTGTTCACTAGAGCTTAATAAGTAAGCTTGCCCTGCTCACTGGGGAATCAAACACTGACTCAGAATCTTGGGTTCGTCCAGTGGGAGCCATTGAGAGGGTGAGAATGTCCAGGGACATAGAGATGAGGGCCCAGTTACAGACGTTTGTTTCTATCCCCACTCATAGTACGTGAACAAGCGAGGTTTCCAGGACCAGCTTTGAGCCGGAGTCTCCAGCAGTGAGGCTGTCATAAGGTTCAGGACCTTTGCCTCTTCCTCCTTAGACGTACCCTAGATGGGGCCAAGGGCATCAACATTCCAGGGAATGGAACCTAGCTCTTCTTACAGATGGAGAGATGGAGTTTGGTCCAAAGAGGGGGAGTGACTTTTCTACCCACAGCCAGGGCCAGCATTAGCCTGCAATTCCCAGGCTTAGTGGTAGAAGTGCCGGCTGGGAGGGTCCATGGCTGCCTGTCCTACCTCATTCGACAGCCAGAACCTGCCCAGTGGTCTCTGAAGCAAGGGCTGAGCAGGGAATAGGGTGTGTAACTCTCTCCTTTTCCATCTGCAGCCCTATCTTCTCTGTCTCTCTGTCTACAGTGCGCTCTCTCTCTCTCTCTCTCTCTCTCGCTCTCGCTCTCGCTCTCGCTCTCTCTCGCTCTCTCTTTCTCCCCTTCTCCTCTCTCCCTCTCTCTCCTCTTCCCTCTCTCTCTCTCTT
>NW_006399765.1:13938703-13953324 GCF_000299155.1 Elephantulus edwardii
TACTCTCTTCTTTATCTCTCTCTCATTCTTTTTCTCCTTTCTCCCCTCCTTTTCTCCTTTGTGTGTCTTAGTCTCTCTGTGTGTCTCTACCTAACTGCTATCATCTATGGTTTTTTTTTCCTCTCTGCCTCTCTTCTTTCCTCTTTCTCCTCCTCTCTCTCCACATCTTTGTCTGTCTTTGCCCTTCTCTACCCCAGCCCCATCCCATCCCAAGGCCAGTACCCAGACTCTTTCCCCCAGCCCCTCTGTCTGACCAGATCCCCCAAGCCCCACACCCACTAATCAAATCTGCGACCTGATTCAATTACACCCAGCAAAAACGCAGACGTGTAACCTTGTTAATATCACGTTTATTAGAGGGAGGGGAGGAGAAAATTAAGATAGACTTCGTGTTGCTGCTAATTAGAAAAATTGAGACTTTACATCTGCGTAACGCCGAGCAACATGTGGTGGCAACAGATGTGGACTCATTACACAGCTGCACAAGGTGGGGGGCGGGGGGGGTGTCGGGTGGAAAACATTCCCAAGCCAACTCTTCCCCAAGATGCAGCCCCCTTCCTCCAGCGACCCCTGGGACCAATGGTACCCCTCAGGAGCTGAGAGACAGGACCCAGGAGGGGACCTGAGAGGTATTCTGATTAAGAGAGTTCAGCCGTGGAGTCAGGTTAAATCAAGACACCAGCTCTATCCTTCATTAGCTGTGTGGGCTTGGGATACCTCTTAACCTCTCTGCTTTGGCTCCCAGATTTACCAAAAGCTATTATCAACACCTATCTCCCGAGTCTCTTGGAGAATGGAATGAAACCAGTCAAGTACTGGACACAGCGTCCCTGTGCTATTTCTCCCTGCTCTGGGTCCTCCAGTGACAGCTGCAAAATAACAGAACCTGCGTGCTGTCTCAGTTTTGGGCCAAGCCCCCTCCCCGAACCTCCCGCCATCACTCCTGGCAAACGTTTAGAGTTGTGCTCAGGCCTCAGGCCACTGGACATTTTTTGTGGACCTGAGATGGCTTCGTTCAGAGATCTTCAACCTTGGAGCCTGGGTTTCACTTTCAATGGGGCCAGTGGGGAGGTTGAGGTAAGGAAAAAGAGAGCTGCCCTGAAACCTCCAACTCTGGGGGGGGGGCAGTGGAAATAGGGGGTGCAGTAGGCTAGAGACAGTTTGAGGAGCAGTTTTGCCAGATTTAGCAAATGAAGACTTAAGGCTCCTGGTTAATTTCAGATAAGGAACTGATTATCATACTGTGTGTGTCCCATGCCATACTTAAGATGTATCCCTCATTTTATTGTGCTTTCCTTTATGACATTCTGAAGACATTACATTTCCTGCAAACTGAAGGTTGATGGCAACCTTGTGCCAAGCAAACCACTTTCCCAACACCATGTGTTCACTTTGTGTCTCTGTGTCATATTTCAGTCATTATCACAATATTTCAAGCTTTCTCCTAATACTATTGCAAACATCAACAACGCACATTATGCAGATGACACAACCTTGCCTGTGAACCTGAGGAGGACCTGAGGCATTTGCTGCAGAAGATCACAGACTGTAGCCTTCACTGTGGTTTAAAGCTCAAGATCAAGAAAATGAATATTCTCACCACTGGGCCAATTGACAGCATCGTGATAGAAGGTAAAGAGGTTGCAATTGGTAACTGCTTCAGTTTCCTTAACTCCACAATCTACAGTCTTGGTATCAGCAGATAGGAAATCAGAATATTAATTACATTGGGGAAAAATCTGCTGTCAGGGACCTCTCCAGGGTATTGAAGAGCAATGATGTCAGTCTAGAGACTAAGGTATGCCTAATCCAGGTCATCGTGTTCACAATTACTTGCTATGCATCAGAGAGCTGGACAATGACATAGGATGGTAAAAGAATTGAAGCCTTTGAGCTGTGGTGTTGGAGAAGAGTATTGAATATACCATGGACTGCTAAAAGAACAAACAGGTCTGTCCTAGAGAGGGTGAAACCAGGCTGCTTTTTTGGAGGTAAGGATTTTGAAGCTCTGTTTGACATACTTTGGGCAGGCCACCAGGAGGGGCCAGTCCTTAGAAAGAGACTTCATGCTTGAAAGGTTGGAGGGAAAGCGAAAGAGAGAAAGACCCTGGATGAAATGGATTGACTCAGTGACTGGGGTAATGGGGGTAGGTGTGTCAAAGACAATGAAACTGGCTCAAGATAGAGCAGAGTTCTGAGCTGTTGTATATGAGATCACTGTGAGTCATAAGTGATTAGACAGCACATAACAACAACAACATTGCAGACTTAAAACCTTCAAACGCATGGCTGTTGATGTGGAGTCCACTCAGAGCCTCTGGTCTGGGCTTCACTCTGTTGAGCTATACTTGGGTGGCGACATAGGCAAAGAAAGTAAGGAAGGTAGAGAAGACAGATCAGGGCTAAGTAACATGAAATATGATGTTGTATCTGCTTCCAACCAAGAACAGAGAAACTCAGAATGCCTTTTAGGGGGCAAGTCTATGATATGGTGGTTCAGGGAAAGGATCATCCTGGGTTAAAATTTGCCAGATGTAATAATATAACTGTCAGTCCAGCCTAATACCCCAAAACTCCCAAAAGAAAAGCCTAGAATCTTCTCAATGAAGAGAGGGCACAGAAAGGACTGAAGTGATCAATTTAATGTGTGTTGTACCCTCAAAGTATAACACAGGATTTCATCTACCAAAGACTTATTATGTGCCAGACATCATTGTAAGTACTTTAAATATTCACTCGTCTCCTACATATACTGATTACTCTCCACTTTTACTCCCTTGTCCCATTCTGTATTCCAACCTTCTCTGACACATTCTATGTCCCAAGGAGCTGTCTCTGCTGGGTGTGTGTGTCAACCTTCCTTGCCTTCCAGCTATGGATTGGCACTGGTAATGGGCAGCACTTGCAGGACATTAAAGAACAAAAGAAGAGACAGGTCAAATTACTTGTTAACTCAACCCAACCCTACCTGTTTGTAAGAAGGAGAAGGAGAAGAGGAGTCCCAGGATGACATCTCTCACAGGCATCTCGAAACACCTTTTCCTTTCTTCCCCACTCAGGTTCTGGTTTCCTGGTGCTCTTAGACTAGCTGCATCCCACCCTCCCTTAGTGCTGCACATACTGGGTAAGTCTCCTCATTGTATCCTTTTCAGATTAACACTTTTGAGAATGCATTTCCTACCAAGATCCTAACTGATCTAAGAACCCTGTGAAGTAGGCTGCCATTGTCATGCCTATTCTGAAAAGGAGAAAACTAAGACTTGAGGAGCTGTGGTAGCCTAGTGGTGAGAAGCTACACTGCAATCTCAATGGCATGAGGTTCAAATCCACCTGTTGCTCAGGAGGAGAAGTATGAACAATCTCCTGTGCAATTTACTGCCTCTGAAACCCTACTGGACAGTTAGCTAAGAGTCAAGTTGGTTCTGACTCGATTGTACATCACCACAAGACATTAAAGCAACACCTCACCCAAGGACATGCTGAGTGGTGACCATTCCTGGATACCCAAAGTCCAATTCCCACCCCCGACACCCCTTGAGAGGCCCACTCTTTACACACATAAATCTAGTTCTTCGCTCCCTTGAGTCCTTCTCCCTTACCTCGAGGACTAGTCTTCCTGCTGTAAGGGTCAAGCTATACCTCATCATTAATAATAGAACACTCCAATGTGCACCAATGGAGAGTTTTAATAAGATAATATCATGGAGGTGTAGATAGCCCTAAGAAAGCAAACAAAGGCTGACAAAGCACCTGAAACTAAGAGCAATGGGAAACAGAGAGGTGGATCAAGAGCTGTGCCTATGGAGAGGGGTGTCCAGCAGTAAATAAGAGTATTTCAGAGCCAGTGGCTGTTAGAGACTTCAGTACCAAAGCTGCAAAGAGCTGGGAAAGCAAGACCTCAACCTCTCTTATTCTCCACCCTCTGCTCACCTGCCAATGCCTCCCATTGACCAAAGCCAGCTGGAAGCCCAAGAGTAAGTACCAAGCACAGAAAGGGACGGAGAAAGAAAGTGGGGCAAGAAGGAGGACCAATGGAGGATGAAACATACACGTCCTCTTTGACCAAAACATGAGCACAGACCTCCAATTGGGCCAATCACCCTTCTTTCAGAACCTTTAAATCCTAACCAAAAAAAAGGAGGGGTCAGGGAGCTGTGTCCACATTACAATCACATCCAGATCACACGGTGAAAGGGTGCCCTTGCTGATGAGTGAAAGATGTCTCTGACTAGCTTCTGCTCGTGGGTTTATTCAAGAGTCACCTGGACACCTTAAATCACGCTGATGAACTGTAAGAACCCCCGATGTGGGCTGTTGGCAAGAGACCATGCCATTACAATGTCCAAAGGGGAGACCTTTTAATTTCTTTCCCCCAGAAACGACTCAATAAATGCTTTTAAGCATCTTTTTTAAATAAAAAAGTAATGACATATAAGGGGCCTATTAGCATCACACTCCTTTTCAATTAGTACAAATGAGTGTGTTAAAAGCTATTAATAAATGGCCGTGAGTAGAGGCCATGGGTGGAGCGTGTGCAGCAGAGAGGAGCTGGGAGCTCGCTGGGGAGTCTAGGACGCTGCTGAGCTCTTTTCTCCCTCATCTCCAACACAGGTCTCCAGTGCCTCTAACACTAAAGTCTGCACATTTCCACAGTGTGGAAAAAGGGCATGACCATGAACTAGAAGTATCAGCTAAGAACTAAGAAGACAAAAGCATTTGAGTACCCTCTAAGTATGAGAGGAAACAAGACCTTGCCTTGGCCTTAAACAGGTAATTAGCTAGTTTTATCAGGTCCTATGCTTGAAGGTGGAGAGACAGTGAAAGAGAGGCAGACTCCCAATCAGATGGATTAGCACAGTGACTACAGCAATGAGTTCAAGTGTGTCGGAGATAATGAGAAAGGTACATAATAGAACAGGGTTCATAGGGTCACTATAAGTCATATTCAACACAACAGCACCTAACAACAACATTCCCATCCTATCAGAAAGATAACCACGTGAGCAGGCCCAGATCATCCTGAGTGGTCCTGTCCAGTCCACCAGTGATGCTACAGGTTAGACCAAACTGTTCCCAGACAATTCAAAACTCCTCTCTACTAACCCCAGCCCATTACTTGGGGCTGCCTTAGTGTAATAGGTTGTCCCTCAATGAAGAAAGCACCTTGATGGAGTGATTGGCTAGTGGTACTTGTAAGGATAATGACTCAGAGGGTGGTAGTATGCTGGTTGTGTATCCACTATTCTGCTCTTCACATCGTTGACTGAGTGACTACCTAGATACCTATTGACTACCATTCAATACCTAGAGACTGTTGTTAGGTGCCATCGAGTTGTAGGCAACCCTACGAATGAAAGACCTGAATGATTGTATAACTTTCATCCTTTCTCCAGGTTCCTAGGGTTTCCGGAGGCAAGATATTATGGAAGTGGATGCCACTCCTGCTTACAGCTTGTTTTAAACAGGAAGCTCCACCATGAATAACCATTATCGTATTTGACACATCAGTGTCACAGTGTTCAGCTTCACAGCAACCACGAGTTACCTCTGTACACCAGGTGGGAAGACCAGGGCTATATGACCTAGAAGAATGTTTGACCAAAAAACATTCTCTTAGGTCATTAAAAACAGGCCTGAGGGCTGCAGATGAGAGTCACCCACCTTTGGTTTGGTAGCATCACTTTCTGTCAACTAGGCCAACTGATGTCTCTCTATGCTGTTGTTGTTAAGTACCATCGAGTCGTAGGCGACTCATAGCAACCAACCATAAGAATGAAAGAGACTACTTCCATTTATTTATGGCCAAATGATCCACCCTCCTCTCAACTGCCTCTTCTCACACTGAGGCCTTGCCTCTGGGCAGACTGAGCCCTCAAGCTGGGGATCTGGGATCAGCATTCTTTCTTTCTTTCCTACCAACCAACGGAGCAAAAAGACTCGTTTTCTTGATTCTTCATTCACAGCCATGCTGGCATCTACAGGATGAATGGGACATATTCTTCCTTTGTCCCAGAGACTTTCAGGTCAGGATTAGTCAATTATCTCATCATCTCGTTCCCACTGATTCCATTGTCCCAACCCCATCACTACGTCACTTCTCCTGTGTTTCCTTACCTTCAGCCTCTACCCATTGGGAACATCCCTTGAATTGCCTCAGAAAGATCTCCACCAATCAGCATCCTAATCCTGGCCCTCCCCCCCCCCCCGAGCTGAAACTCCCTCCGTGGCTCCCACTGCCTCCACACAAAGGTCTATTCTCCAAACTCAGCAAGCAGACACCTTCCTCCCTCATCTCTGATCTCTGCTCTCCAGGCACCTCAGCTCTGTCAGCATAACCCTGAGTGACCTCTGAAGGTCCAATTTCAAGTTGATCGGCTCCCCCATGCCCACTGTGAGCCTCTAACCTACTATCTAGGTCATGGATCATCATTATATGTTACCACATCTGTCTCTCCTGTGCCAGCTATGATCAATGGCACAAACCACTATCAACACTAAAAGGTCAGGGAGTGCCCCAGCCAGACCCAGAGGTGGATCTTCACTGCTCCTCACCCTCACCACCACCTGGTCTGTCTTCCACCTCCCCAGACTTCTGCACCCATCCAGACAGGTCCCTCAACAAGAAGAAATTCAAAAGAAACCAAATGGACCAAAGAGAGGATCGAGGACCGTCCCTTATTAAGGACCACAGGGGCATTTCCCTTCTTATCCCTTTGGTTCTAACCCTAGAAAGGAGAAAGTGGTCTCTGAATTCTGGCTTCACTCCTCACAGTTCTCCGAGCCTGTTCACCAATTCTTTCTCCACCCCTCAGATTGGAGGCCTAATTCTAAAACTAAAAGAAAGGCTGAGCATGGACCAAGGCGTGGGTACCAAGGTGGAAGACCATAGTCCATCAGTCTGGCCATCTGAAGGACCCGGTGCAAGACGGATGAGCGCCATCCCTGGTCGCTAACGACTCCCACCCTTCGTGATTGATGGTGAGCAGATGCATCAAGCCCTCCCTTCTTCTCTCACTGAGGCTTTTTTGTTAGGTTTTGCTAAAGCAACCTGCAAATTAATTTAATATCCTCCTTTGGTAGGGGGCTATGAAGCTGGGCTCGAGACTGATGATGCATGAACCATCGGTGGCATGTATTTAATCTCCGGACAATGGATAGAGATGTTAGTGCATGCCACACTAAATTCTATTTACGCTGCCTATTAAGGGCAGTCAAGCTGAAGGGAATTGGTGCACATTACAGGCCCTAATGGGAGAGGAAGCTCCACAACAGTACATTAAAGACGGAAAATGAATTAGGAGGGGACCGCGGAGGAGAAGGCAGGCAGGCAAAGGAGCTGTCTGCAGTTAATTCTCCCTGACAGCCCAGAACACACGTCCTGCAGGCCCCACTGGTCAGCTTTACCAAGGAGGAAAGCCTGAAGGGTCTCCCAAAGACCTTATCTCCGGGTCTGTCTCATCCTGCCCAGGACCTATGAACGTGGAAGCTGTAGTCGTATGGTTGAAGAGATAGAAGGACTGGAATTATCTCAGCCTTCCTTCCCCATTTCAGGTAGACTCATCTGAAGATCTGGGACACTCTCTGTGCCACCAGGTTCACCGACACCTGTGGTCCTCTGGCAGGTAAAAGAGGGAAATAGCAGCCATTGAGAATGAGTTTAAAGTCCATTTCTTCTTTAATTAACATTGAGGAGACCTTGAAGACAATGATTGCTATGCAGCGAAATAGGACTTTGGTTGAATCATGCGACCTGTTCAAGGCTCTATTTTCTCAAATGTAGAATTGGAAAACCAAGAAGATGCTGGCATCTGGGGTATCCTGAAGACTTGAATCTTCAGAGGCTCACATGGTACCTTCAAATTTCCAAAGGGCTTACCAAAATTCTAAAAGAAAGAGAATTTGTTCTTTAAAAGATGTTAAAAAGTAGCTGCCTCAGAAGTAGCTAAGAGAAAACGCCGTCCCCTTTTCCTTATGAATCAGGGTGAAGTCTCTCTCAAGGAGGAGTGATAGAGAATGGCAAAGGACACACTGACAAAGGAGATTAATCAGAACTGGCTTTGACAAGCACTGTGGCAATTGGACAATTAAAACAGACTTTCAAGGGGAGGGGGAAAGAGGGAACAAAATGGGGAGGAGGGTAGAGAAAATAATGCAACAATGAACGAATGGAAACCCAAAATCTCCGTAAAAGTTCATTAAAATTAATAAAACTTAATTAAAAAAAAAAGTAGCTGCCTCATGGCAATGTTATTGTATTTGCTGAATAAACATAAATTTGTTTGAAGATTTAATCCACATGGAATCAAGCCCTCAGAGTGTTCTCTCCCCTCTTCTTTCAACCAAGAAGTTACTGCCCCAACTCAGCAGATGAATGGAAAGGGGATTTTTTTCTGCAAAGACTATATAACAAAAGATTTGTAAAATGGACACAAGCCATTGCTGAGATTGGGATTTCTTACTGAATAGAGGTGGGATTGGTGAATTTAAGTATTCTAAACACTGAGTCCTCTTCAGGTTGTTTTTCTTCGTGGTGTTAGAACACTGACAGATGAACCTTCACCTCCAGGAGATGGTGATTGCTCTGTGGTGACCCAGTCGGTGCTAATTCACAGAGACTCTGTGTACAATGGCGTGGAATACCATCTGCTGCTACTCCATCCTTGGCGATGCATGAGCACTTTGTCGCCCTGAGGAGAATATTCTCACAGAGTCTCTCTAGCCCCAAAGAATGTTATTGTTATGTACCGTCAAGTCAGAACCAATTGATAGCTGATCCTTCAGCAGGTTTTCAGAGGCAGTGAATTGCATGGGAGGAGATTGTCCATCCTTCTCCCACAGAGCGGCTGGTGGGTCTGAAACGTGTACCTTTGGGTGTTCAGTGCAACTCCTTACCACTAGGCCACGAGAGCTCATCTAGGCCCCAAAGAGAGCCCTACATAAGGTGACTTCGATGATCACTCTAACAAGTGATGTCATCACGTGGTGCCCCTGCCGAGAAGCGCAGAGTCAATAACCCTGAGCGACATGCTCAAGCATCCAAGCAGCTTCTTAGCTCCTCACTCTTCCACGAATACAGACCAAAACAAAAAAATAAATATAGACAAGCAAGGATCAACAGGCATGAGAGGGGAAACCCCTCAGGTGGAAGACAGGGAACAAAGCCAATAATGCAGAGCAGGGCAAAAGAAAAACCACGCTATTCAAACAGCCTGTATGATCTCATTTAAAGGAAATGTCCAGACTGGTCCAGCATATAAGGGTAAAGAGCAGATTAGTGATTGTCTGGACGTGGAGTGAGATGAGGGATTGAGGGATTCATTTGAGGGATGATGAAAAATGTTCTAAAATAGATTGTGGTGATGGTGATTCCGAAAGTAGAGGAGAAAGCCATTGAATTATGCACGTAATCTGAGTGAATGACTTTAATCATATAACAGAGATGTTACCACAATCTCTCTCTCTCTCTCTCTCTCTCTCTGTGTGTGTGTGTGTGTGTGTGTACACAGTCATACACTACATACTATCCATTCAGGCAACATCAACACCATGTATGTCATGGTCCCATGTGATCACGATAGAATTCAGGAATCCTGATCAGGATGCATCTAAAACAACCACTTCCTGCACACAGTGTGTGTAACTCATGTCTCCTGTACACAAAGTGACTGTGCTGCCACATGTATAACGGCATGGTGTGTGTGTAACCCACAACACGGATGTCTTGATAATCACAACAGAAGCCTACGTTGCTGGTTTATGTGTGTACTGTACTTTGCTGCCTAAGAAGTTTACCATCTAACAGTGTGTGCTTTGACTGATAGGCAGCAGCCTCCAGCCTCATGCGTCCCACGTCTCCTGAGTGTAGTAGTGTCACTGCTCTGTCTCACTTTCTTTTGAAAATATGACCATAAAGTGCATCGTGGTTCCTAAATGCAGCACAACCACGACTGGTGATTAACACCAGCAAGAGGCAAAAGAAAAGTGCGAATCTGGAAGTGAAACAAAAAGCTAGTCCCTAAACAGCATAAAGATAGGAGTTCAGTAAATGCTGTTGCCCACTCTTTAGACATGTCCCTCTCAACAGTCATCAAAAAGAAAAAATGCTCTGAGTTCAAGGGCAAATTACTCAATAAGCAATGTAAGCGCATTTCACTTAGGCTCACTTACCAATCTGTAGTGAAAAATGGCACTACAGATGAAAGCCATGTGACATGGTTCAATAGAGATTAACACGTAAGACGATGCTTAACCTGCTCACTGGGTAAATCAGCACCATCCAAACTGTTAAACTTTCAGCCCCACTGAAGCTACAGGCTAACAAAGCTGCAAGAGGGACCTGCAGCAGATAAGAAGTTGCTGATGACATGGAATGAAGAACAAACACAAAAGTAAATCCATCTCTATAAGACCCTTATTGTAGAAATAGAGGGATTATTAGTAAAATGAGTCTGAGGACCCAAGGCGGGGAAGGTTAGGAGCAGAGGGCTTGAGGAGGGGTAGGAGGGGTCATCATAGGGTGGCACAATTTGATGGGTAGAAGGAGGGATGGGTAAAGGAAATGGGTAAGATCCACTGTGGAAAAACAGTGTGTACAAACTTCGTAAGTAAACCAATATAAAATTTAAGAAATTATTTTCAAAAAAGAAGGAAATCCATCTCAGCATATTGACCATCACTGCTAAGTCATGAAGCTTAAAGAAACATAAAGAAAAAGCAGGGCCAGTCTAGGAGCTAGTGTACGAGCAATGCTCAAATCACTTACTGTCCTAACTCACACACTGTATCATGGATGGTAACAGAAGACTGTAAATACACATATACCTCAAAGGGTTTAGAAAGGAGATGGCACAAAACTCATATGTTGTTAGGTGTTATTGTGTTGATTTTTGACTCCTCATCTTTATTTCTCACTGTGCTCTATGCATCACTACACACTTATCATACAATGCAATATTTACTGAGTGTCAACTGTGTGGCAGGCAGTATGTGGGCTCAAGAAGGCTGGCAGCACGCAAGACAGCCATGGTCCCTATCCCTGACCCCAGAGGGAGACAGGGTGGCAGTCAAACACTCAAGGCAGCAAGGGGACGGCAAGATGGTTACGCAGATCCTCCAGGGGAGACATAGTTGGCAGAGTAGAGCTGTTGGAGGAGATGGGAGATGTGGGCAAATTCAAGAGATTGTGTGACTGAGAGTGGGGGAAGACAGAACACAACGGCCATCAAGCTTTGGAAAGTAG
Organism: Elephantulus edwardii; assembly: GCF_000299155.1. Lineage (NCBI taxonomy): Eukaryota > Metazoa > Chordata > Mammalia > Macroscelidea > Macroscelididae > Elephantulus > Elephantulus edwardii. The sequence continues at coordinate 13,949,943 of NW_006399765.1, forward strand.
TTTGTCTTTAAGGAATTAAAAAGCCATTGAAGGGTTTTAAGGAGTCCCTGGGTGTGGTTGACTGTTCTAAACATCTCAGAGGAAAGACCCCAAGGAAAGTGATCTTGAATGAAGTGAGAACGGTGACAACCTTGAAGACGCAGTATAGCACAGTTCTGCACTGCAATATCTGGGTTTGCCATAAATTAGAGCCATCTCATCGATGACTGCTTTGGTTCTTCGTTCAGAGAGTTTAAAGCAGGGAGTGATAGAGTCAGACATGCATCCTGGGAAGGTTGTACAGGATGCTGTGTGGAGAAAGAATTGCACAATCCAGAGTGGCAGAAAGGAGACAGATGAGATGATTATCGAAGTCTTCCAGGAAAAGGACGAGACACTAGGGTCCCTGGAGGGGATGGGAGAAATGAAGAAATTCAAGAGACTGACTCCTCAGAGACAAACTTAGTGACAGCCTTAGAGATGGCTGAGATGTTGGAGTTGATGAGGGTTAAAGGACAATGATGGAAGTTTTCAACTTGAACTTCTGGGGGGCACAGGGACCTGGCTTTGGAATGATCTTCAAATAATTTCTAGTTCTATTTTTTTCAAAATGGTATCTTCCCCAAACCAGGGGGCTGATGTGCAGAGACAGGAAGGAGGAAAGAAAGGTCTATACTGGGTGAGGGGACAGCTGGAAGGGTCCTACCTTTGACGACTCTCTTCCCTCCAAGCCTTCCTTATGCCCAGTGTATATTCCTTCAAAACGAGTCCCTGTCACAGACTCCAGTGCCTCCAACCCACCAGCTGCACTTTCATTGCTGGAAATTAAGCTGTAGTGTTTATGGGACTTAATTAATGAAATCACTCAGCATCCCTGTGCACTCCTGGGCTCTCTGGACATGACACCATTTGAAATAAATTAGCCCAGTGCCCAATGAGGTCATCTCCATTCCAGTCTCAGGTTCTTATTTGTCCCACGCTCTCTTGGCCCTACCTCTGTGGCTTCCTCTCACCTCTAGTCCTCAAGAGCCCTTGCAATTAATAGCTAATTAACAAACAAAACAAACCCACCAGGTGGAAAAGCAAAAAGATATCCTTAGTCCACAAAAACAAATACTAATAATAAGGTGCAGGCAGGTCAGGGGAAAATTTCTTATGAAATAAATCCGTGGATTTTTCCACATCTTTAAGGTCTATTAGGATGAAGGGTTTTCAAAAATCAGTAATGCAAAGGAAAAATTAAGTCTTCTGCCCGGGGCGGGCTGCCCTCGGCCCCCGGATCGGGGCGAGCCGTTGCGGCCCTCAGGGTGAGCTCCTCAGTCCCCAGATTGTGCCATCTGACCCCTGGGTGGGGAAGGAGGGAAAAAAAAGAATGCCTAGGGTATCCAATGTTACCTAGGCCACCTTCTGCCACCTCCCCCCCAGTAAACCTGAAAGCAACACCTTCAAAGCCTTCTATTTGTAACTCACAAGTTTGTTCTCTCTAGGTTTGCTCCCTTTCCTATAGGTAACCTTAACTCTGAGTTTTACTCCAGAATTGACCCTGAACCCAGTGCCAGTGACAAAAAGGAAATACAACTGACAGCTAAGGAAGCAAAGGAGGTTGGAGCCTCTGGGTTCAACCAGCCATCCCCACTAGACCCACCTGGTAAAACACTTTGCAGTCCAGAGGGGAGCAAATGACAGGAAAATATCTTCTAACAGAGCAAGAAGGCAAGCAGCTTTAACCCAAGACCACCAGTAAGGTGGCAAAGCGTCCTCCCTTCCCCCCTTTACATCTACACCCCTGTTCAGCATGAAGAAGCCAGAGAGTCGGCATCCAATTCCCAAATCAATAAGACAGTTGGTTTAATTACTATTGGAAAATGCTTGTCATTCCTCTGTAGCATCTGGTCCCCACTGGACCCTCATCATTTCCTTCACCTGCTTCCCCCACCGACCAAACTGTGCAGCTCTGCAACTGCATCCTGGCCCATCCTCACCCTTCTGCCCCCAAACCTCACCACCTTGTACCCCCAATATGTTTTTCCCAATAAAAAATAATTTTTAAAAAAAGAGGAAAAAAATTAAGTCTTGCCCATTTCTTCTACCCACCCAGGACCAGTGAACTGATTCTGACCCATAGCTACACTGCAAGACAGAGTGGAATTGCGCTTAGAGTTGCCAAGGTGGTGAATCTTTACCTGTACCATTCCGCCACGGAGCAGCTGGTGAGTTCAAACTGCTAACCTTTAGATTAGCAGCTAGATTCTTTAACCACCTTACTACGAGGGGTCTTTATTTCTGCAACAGTTAATCACAAACTAAGAAGTTCAAAACTGTTTTTCCTGAACTGGCTGTCATTACACTGCGGATGGAGGGGAAATGTTATGCAATGATTAATTGTGATGATGGCACAGGGTGGGGTGATATTCACATCGGTTGTTCACAGCGTCACTATGGATCGTAGTCAAGTCAGCAGAACCAAAGCACAACTATGACTTAAGGGAGATCTCGCGGCATATACCACAGGGCGCTGAGATGCTAATCCAAAGGCCAAGCCTCTCTGGTAGTTCAAATCCACAAGCAACTCGGAGAGTAAATAATGGGCAATCTCCACCTGAGCGATTCACAGTCTCAGAAACCCAAGTGTGGGTCAACTGCGAGTCAGTTCCAACTTGACCATAAATGAAAGACTATATCTCTCAAGCCACTGAGAGTAGCAAAAGGGGTTTGGTTGACATAACTTTGAACATGTTGCAAGGAGGGACCAGTCCTTGGAGCACATCATGCTTAGGAGTGTGAGGGAACAGTGCAAGAGAGGAAGACCCTCAATGGGATGGATTGATTCAGTGACTGGGGTAATGGGGGTGGGTGTGTCAGAGACAGTGAGATTGGCACAGGATAGAACAGGGTTTAGGGCTGTTGTGCATAGAGTTGCTGTGAGTCGTAGGCAACTCAACAGCACATAACAACAACAAACTAACAAAGTTTGGCAGTTCAAACTCACTCAGTAGACTTTCCCTCTCGCAGTTGCCGATGGATTCGAACAGCCAACCCCTCAGTTATCAGCCCAGCACTTACTCTACTGTGCCACTAGAGTTCTTATAGATTTTTTTTTAACAACACATTTCTACTTATTCTAAAATGAAACCCCATTCCCTCTAAAGTAAAACATGAGCTATGATAAGGGAAGAAGGGGCCATTCTATCTCCTTTGATGGTCAACAGACTACATGCTCTTAAAAAACTTAATCTTACTTTTAATGTGGTTTTCGTTAAGAAATTATTTGACTTCTTTTAAAATAGATATATTTCAATTCATCTAAATGTGGTTCAGATGAAAAATGTTATTTAAGAAACAGCTCGTGTATGTATGCGTGTTTTTTAAAATAAAATTTTTATTTTATACTGGCTTACTTAGA
>NW_006399765.1:13953749-13956021 GCF_000299155.1 Elephantulus edwardii
TGTGTGTGTGTGTGTGTGTGTGTGTGTGTATTCACACTGGGTCTTTTCCGTTTCCTACGATTACCTTTCCACCACCCACCTCACCCTCTGCTCCCCTCTCCCCTAGAAGCTACTTTTAAATAGAGACTCTTGGAGCATCTTAAAACTCCATCAGAGTACAGCCCAGTGGTTGCTCTGGTGTAAGTAATTACTGGGGTACCAGGACCCTGAACAAGGAGTGCGGGTTCTTCCTCTCCCATCTGAGAGGCAGAGCCTGAAGGGAGCGTGGCTTTCCCATTTGGCACTAAATGTCCTGGCCTGGTGGCTTGGTGAGACACACATGCCACCAAAGTGACCTTCTATGGCCAAAGGTCACAAAGAGCAGAGAAAAGAAAGTCAGCCCCTGGGAAAGCACTTGTGTGAGGCAGCTCCATGCATCTGGCTGCCTGACTCGCTCACAGAGAAGCGCAAGTATCCTGCCGACTCTGGCAGATAAAGAGGTCTGTTTCCTCCCACTAAAGGCTCCTGCCTGTTTGATGAGATCCCAATTAAATGGACACATCCCCCATCATTCTTCCCTCCTGTATGCCTCCTCCTTCTCTTCACCCCCATCTCCCTCCCAGACCTTCATTCACTCCCTCCCTGAACATCTCCTCAAAAGACCCTTCAAGGTCTGAACCAGGAACATGTGGGTCAGTGGTTGAAAGTATGCGAGGCCACCACCAGTGTGACCCCCCCACCTCCCACCTCGAGGATATGCGGGGACCATCCCCGTATGCAAAACAGCAGGCGCCTGGATTCATAATTGGACGTTCCAAAATGTAATTATGAAAGATGAAATGCTCCTCTCAATGAGAAGGCTGTAAATAGAATAATTAATTTTGTGTTTGCTTGAACAATTCTGTATTATGGACCTTACAGTGGAACTGAAATTAATTAAGTGCACCAGGATTTATGGAGGAGGTGAAGAGAGGGATGGGGGGTGGGGGGGGGAGAATTAATCCGAAGTAAAAGATAGATGAGTTGGGGAGTGTAATGATGTGTTAGCCTGGGGTATTCACTAACAAATTTACCAGGCACGTTCTGGATACAAAAGGCATTGCGTTGACAGAATTATCTCAACTAATACAGCTGCTGGTCAAAAATTATGTGAGCGGAAGGTGGATGGGTTGGGTCAGGGAGGCCCTCAATGGACCTGAGAGTGTTACAAAGGAGCTGGGAAGAGCAGAAGTCCCCAAATCCACAAGGCAGGGCACGGGGACAACAGAACGGTCCTAGGGAGTCAAAGACAGTATAGGAGCTAACAAAAGGATGCTGTGCTCTGCGCTCCCACATCCCCAAGAATGTTCAACCCACACAGCATGTTGCCCCAAAGGAGCTCTTGGCCTGTGTGTTTTTTCTACCAGCCCTAGTTCTTTCCAAGTCTGTAACATGTGCCCTCCTTGACCGGCAAATGAGTGAAAAATGGATAAAGCATGAACCCGCCTAATAGGTTTAGTGATGAGCCTTCATCAGAGATTGGGTCAATTAAGTAAGGAAAGAAGCTCTTTGACAAGTTCATTGATCAATTGATTGAGCGTCAAAATACCTAACTGTGTCTCGGGCCACGAGCTATCCGGTGGTGGTTTTCAAACTACTCTTTTGGGCTCTAGAGGCAGCTCAAGGAGGATTGGGTCGGAAGAAAGAGGACCCCTCATTCTTAGTTTTGCGTTGCTGACAAATGTGGTTTCCAAAACATTACTCACTGCTACTGGGTCAGATCCAACCCATAGCTGACGTTCCCGCCTGTGTCTGCGGCTGTGAAAGCGCAGAAGGGGGCTTCTCATCCTTCTCCTGTGGAGAAGCCGGTGGATTTGAACCACCAGAGAGGTGTGACCATTGGGTTAGCAATGTGCCTCCTACAGACGAGGCCACCAGTGCTCTCTTAGTTTCCAAAAACAGCCCCAAAAATATCTCAAGTCCCATATGCTTTTCTAGTCTAAGTCCCTTCTGCCTAAACCAGGACAAAAAATGATGAGACATGACTTCTAGGACTAGATCATAAAAAAGATAATGTGGCTTATTATCTTCTCTCTCTCTCTCTCTCTCTCTCTCTCTCTCTCTCTCTCTCTCTCTGTGTGTGTGTGTGTGTGTGTGTGTGTGGCATTCTCTCTTCTCTCTCTCTCTGTCTGTGTCTGGCGTTCTCTCTCTCTCTGTCTGTGTCTGGCATTCTCTCTCTCTCTCTGTGTATGTGTGTGTGTGTAGCATTCTCTCTTCTCTCTCTCTCTCTGTCTGACATTCTCTGTGTGTGTGT
>NW_006399765.1:13956121-13978621 GCF_000299155.1 Elephantulus edwardii
TCTCTCTCTCTCTCTCTCTCTCTCTCTCTCTTTCTCTCTCATTCCTCGTCTTGGAACCCAGCCGCCATGTTGTGAGGAACTTCTCAGAGAAGCTCACATGGAGAGAAGACCCCCAACCAATAACCACCATCCGCTGCCAGACTTGTTGGTGAATGAGACTTCAGATTCTAGGCTTTGCCCTTCACTCTTCCAACATACGTGGTAAAGCAAGGTCAATGCACCCCCGCTGTGGCTGGTATGTGCCAGAGAGCTAGATTTCAATTCCTAGTGACCCCATGCCCAGCAGAAAAAAATAAGGCCCTGGCCGGCACCATCATCACAGCTCTTGCTGTTGGAGGGTATCGTTGTAGATGCTGTGTTAATCCCTTTCACTGAGGAGCACTTTGGGGATTTTTACTGACCCTCTGTCAACTGTGATGGCCTTCTCCATAGACTGGCCCCTGATGAGAACATGACTTCCTGGTAACATGACCTCTTGATAGAATCACTTTGTTGCACCAGTTTCTCTTCTAAGGAACATGTTGGCTGAACTTCTTCCAAGATACACTTGTGCTTTTTTCTGGTATTTCATGATGTCTTCCATATTCTTTGCCAATACTGTATTTTCAAGGCCTAAGCTCTTCTTTGTTCTTCCTTATTCACTGTCTATCTTTCACATTTCCCCACTGAGCCCTGTCCAAATTCTTGGCTCACAGAAACCGTGAAAGATAATAAATGATTGTGTTTTAAGTCTCTGTGCAGTGGGAGGACTTCTTGTATCCTACTCGACCGCAATAACCCCCTGTTTCATCTGTTCTTGATATCAAGATTCTATGTCTAATTTCCTTTTTTTTTTCAGAGAAAGGAGGGTTCATGGTTTAAAAGCTTTTAAAAACATATTAATCTGATGAATTTTTTAAAAAAAATTTAAAAACCACCCTCATTTGAAGTTACATGCCCCTGAGGTTGAATTCCATCTTTGGAGCCTCTTGGCTGTGTGACCTTGTGACTCTCATGTCATCTCTCTAAACTTCCTGCTCTCGCCAGATAAAATGAGGAGGAATAACACTGCCTCTCAGACTTGTTAGGATGATCTTGTGAAAATCATGGAAGCATCCAGCCAGCCTTTGAAACTAGTGAAGTGTTGCAGTTCAGAGGGAGACTTCAGGGTCAGATGTGGGTTCGAGTCCCAGCTCTCTGTGTCTCGCTGTGGTCTCATCTATAACACACTTCTCTCTGGCACAACAGGGGCAATCATTGCACCTCCTCCTAGTAAAGTGTGCACACGATGGTGCTCAGCAAATACAAGTCAGTAAACAAGAGTAAGTCTAAAGGATAGATTGGCTGTGACTCATCGAATTGAATTTCCCTGCCATCACTCCATGAACCCAAACGTGTCAAGCTAACATGGGCCCCAAATCGACCACCGGTGCTTCTCAGTGTTTTATTTTCTGAACTGCCAGCTAAGCATTTAATGGCATTCCCTATGAAGCCCATGCACCCCTACCTTTGTGTCCAAGGCAGATGTGTGGACAGCCTGGGTAGCACACCTGTTCCCATTCCACCATTGTCCTTTGCAAACAGTAGAAAGACGAGCATAAATATCAGTGTGTCTACCCGTCTTCATATTTTAGGGCTTCAGCAACAAAGCAGACCATGGAGGTGTCTTGAAGCAGCAGGAATTTGTGGTCTCATATCTCAGGAGGCTCAAAGGCCAAATTGGCATGCCAGCCAGGCCATGGTCCATCCCACATCTCTAGGGAGAGGCTCTTTGTCTCTCCCAGGTCTGGTAGCCCTTGATCTTCCGTGACGTGAAGCTGTGTCTTCACATGGTGTCCTTCCTGTGTGTCTCTCTGTGTCTCCTCTAAGAACAACACTCAGGATTAAGATTTACCCAATGGTTGAATGATCCTATGTTACTTTAACATCTTCAAGCATCTTCTTTCCAAGAAAGGTCACATTCATAGCTATGGGGGTTAGGACTTCCATATAACTCTGGAACACGGAGGCATAATTTAGCCATAGCACTATTCTGTGTCTGCGTCGATGCTGTTTGTCAGACCTTGACCCACTGATCATGAAGGTAGAGGCTCAAACCAGTCAGCCCCTGATCTGTGTCTAGGACCCCCATCTAGGCTGCAATAAGACTCTAAGCCACCAGGCAGCTTCCTCCCATCTCAGCACCCAGGTCCCAGGTAGGCGCCCCAGGTGCAGACTCCTACTCCCCAGGGTGGGATTAAGCAGGCATTTAGACACCTGCCATGGAGGAGGGTGATGGATGACTTTATTAGCCCACCGAGGCGAAGCTGCTGACAGTGAAGGACTCCCCTGTCAGGGGAGCGTCCCTCACCCGCAGGCCGCCTCACCAGCCTACCTGACAGGCTGAGCCCCTGACAGATGGGCAGCTCCTATGAGACCAGGGGGCTGTGGGGAGACAGACCGTCACCCTGCCAAGTCCTCCTACGTCCTAATAAGGCTGAATTCCTCAAAGGCACTGGGCCCTAAAGACCAGTACCTAAAACCCCACTCACCTATTTTCATTGAATGATTCTGAGGGCAGAACTCATGCAAGCAGTGGCCTGTGAAGTTGTGCAGTGTCAGGCCTGCTGGCATTTGTGATGGCATCCATGTGCTGAACCCTGGGCCAAACGTTCCATTTACTTGCATGATTCCATTTACCTCACCCAACAACCTTTCAACAAAGGAGATACTATTTCGATTACTCATTTTATAGCAGAGGAAACTCGGGTTTAGAAAGGCAAACTGACTGGCTCATGGTCTCACAGTTGAAGCTGAACCCTGAGCTACTCAAATCCCCAAGAGAAGCGAGAGCTAGTTTCCATCCCCCTGACGCCTTACAGAAAGAACCTTCCTTGGACCTGGGGTTTCTTCTTGGACTTCTCCTCCTCCACACTCTGGTCCTGCAATCATCTATCTCCTGCTCATCCTTATGCTGCATGGACCAGACTAGGAAACCCTCTTCTGTCAGCTCTTAAAGGTCAAGGCCATTCCCAGTCTGCAAATGTTCCCTGGATGCTCCTCCAGTACACTCTGTGATCCCTCCAGGTCTCAGATTCAACTTCCTGTTGCTGTTAAGTCACTTCTGACTCATAGTGACTCTCTTGAACAGAGTAAAACTATACCCTGTGCCATTTCCAAAGTTGTCATTTTTTTTTAATTTTTTATTATTTGTGTGTGCCATCAAATCAGATCTGACTGGTACAGGAGAAGATTTTCCCTCCTTCCCCGGCAGAGCACCTGGTAGATTCGAACTGTGCATCTCTGGTATTGCAGTGCAGCTTTTTGCCACTAGGCCACCAGAGCTCCCCTAAGTTGTCATTTTTTTCATGGAGCTAGGATGGTGAGGCTTCATCTCACATACTTTAGGTATCTTGTTAAGAGGAACCAGTCCCTGGAGAAGGACCTGCTTGGTCAATAGAAGGTCAGTGAAAAAGAGGAAACTAGTTGATGAGATGGATTGGCAGACGCTGTGGCTACAACATGATGTTTACACATAGCAGAGATTGTGAGGATGGCACAGCATTGGGCAGCATCTCATTTTCTTGTACCCAGAATTGCTTGAAATCAAGAGTTGACTCATCATCACCTAACAGAAGTAACAGTAACAATCGGAAAGTCAGGGAAATTAAAAGGCACATTGCCATGGGAAAGTCTGCTGTTAGGGACCTCTCCAAAGTACTGAAGAGCAATGGTGTCTCTCTGGAGACTAAGGTGCATCTGATACAGGCCATGGTCTTTGCAATCACTTGTTATACATCAGAGAGTTGGACAATGACTAAGGAGGATAGAAGGAGAATTGATGTCTTTGAGCTGTGGTGCTGGAGAAGAGTATTGAGGGTACCATGAACTGCTAGGAAAATAAACAGATTCAACCTGGAGAGGATTAAACCGGGCTGCTCCTTGGAGGCAAGGATTCTGGGGCTTCGTCTAACATACTTTGGACATTTTGTAACGAGGGACCAGTCCTTGGAAAGGGACATCATGCTTGGGAGGGTGGAGGGACAGCTCAGGAGGGGAAGACCCTCTATGAGGTGGATTGATTTAGTGACTGGGGTAATAGGGATGGGAGTGTCAGAGACAGTGTGATTGACACAGAACAGAGCAGAGCTTAGGGGTGTTTTACATAGGGTCGCTATGAGTTGCAAGTGACTCAACAGCACATAACAACAACAACAACAACATAGAAGTAGACTATCAAATCTTTCTCCTATGGTATGGTTTGTGCCTTTGGACTGTCTACCTTTTGGTTAGTCGTGCATCTCTTAACCATTTTGCTACCTGAGCTCCTTGGATGGACCACAGAGAGGACCTCTTTTCACTATTATTCCCTTCAACCACCCCACTGCCTTGGTTGCAATGTTGAGCCTTTTATACAGGCTATTTATGAAAAAGACTGGCCTGGTTTTACTTTTCTGGCACCTATACAATTCCGCAAGGATCAACAAAGATAATTCCATTTATTTGCTTATTTATAAAGACATTCAACAAATATTTTATTAAACACATACTATGGGCCAAATCCTAGGGAAACAATGATACGTGACGAATATGTCAATCCTCATGAAGCTAATAATCTAGTGGAAGAGGAAGGCAATGAGCAAACAATCAACCAAATAAAAAGATGAAATATCTACAGACAAGAAAAAATTAAATTTAAACAAGACAACATAATAGAAAGTGGCTGGATAGAGAAATAAAATCTAGGCAGGCTACACAGAGTAGCAAATCCACAGCACTCTTGGAAAAGGATATTTGGCAACATTTTAATCTCCATGAGCCAAAAAGAGATTTTATTTTTGTCAGTAGCCCAAAAAGCAAATTATTCTTTTATGCAAGGTATTTTTTTAAAAATAGATGGCCTACTACGTGCTTGACTGCTATAAAGTGTTAATATTAGAACTGAACCAAGCATCTTCTGGCTTAAGTGGGGAGGGAAGGGAGGAGAGGGAGGGAAAGAGGGAGGAAGGGAAGAAGAGAGAGAGGCTAAAAGGGAGGGAGGGAGAGAGAAGGAGGGATGGAGGGAGAAAGAGAGGGTGGCTGAGAGGGAGGGAGGGAGAGGAAGAGAAAGTGGCTGAGAGGGAGGGAAGGAGGGAGGGAGGAAGAGAGGGAGGGAGGGAGAGAGGAAGAGAGGGAGGTAGAGAGAGTGGCTAAGAGGGAGGAGGGAGGGAGAGAGAGGAAGGGAGGGAGAGAGGGCAGCTGAGAGGGAGGAAAGGAGGGAGAGAGGGAGGAAGGGAGGGTGGCAGGGAGGAAGAGTAGAAGGGAAGGAGGAAGCAAGTGGAGGAAAGAAAGGAAAATCCGCACTTACTGAGAGCTTCGCAAGAGCCCAACATGAGCAGTGCCCTCTCAGTCAACTGTTCTCATCTGATCCTCAGAACACAGCTGGGAGGTAGTAACAATTTTACTACAGCTCAGAACATCATCATGTGCAGAAAGTGATACAGCCGGGCTTTGGGCCTATGCAGATGTGGCCATTTGTCCCCACATCACGCTTCCTCCTTGACCTCATCCGAATAAAATCTCTTCTTTATTTTACAAAAAAAAAGTGAGCACTCAATTGACAATCGTAGAAGAGGCCTGTACTCGTAAGAGTTTAAGGAGCTCTCCGTGTCTCCCTCCATCAACCCCTCCATGCAACCCCATTTCCTCCTAAAATGTCTAGTCCTTGGATGATCACTGTAGCTCCTGCAGTGCTCCCTATTACAACACCAGGTGAGTATTCGACAGGAGATCTGTCTGGATCTTGGGGCTGGTTATTTTTTTTTAATCCAATAATTTTTTTTCTGCATGATTAAAATATCTTTTACGAAATGCATTAATTCCCAGGCAAAGATAAAAATTGCATTTGACTCAAATAGATTTTCCATGGTGAGCTAACACTGCATAGAGGGTAATGGATGGGGGAGGCGTGGGCTTCCAGCCTGTAAATCAGCTGGGGGGAGGTTGGAAGGAAGAAAGGAGTTTATAGAGAGGGGAGAGGCTCTGGCTAGACTCTCAACCTGTGAGAGTGACGCCCCTGCTCCTCCCCCTCCCCCAGTTCTTAATGATCTCATCAGGGGTCCAAGATCGATTCCCACCCTTGTTCGCCTATCCCCTCCTGCATCCATTATTTTAATAGCATTCACACAGAACCATTCAACATTTGCATCAGGCGAGCATTAATAGAGAGTTTCTTTGGAAAGCTCAGGAATCAAGAAGTAGATGCTGGTGGTTGCAGAACAGGACACTATAAAAAAGGTGTCAAAGTGGAGAATAGGGACATATGGAGAGAGTAAATAATGAGTGGGTAGCTCTGTCCGAAGAAGGCCAATGCTTTGGAGCGTCTCCTTCTACATGATTCGCCTGGATCCCTGACCTGTTATGAAGTCAATAAGCATAAAACCCAAGGATGTGGGGTTTTTACAAAAGGAATCCAGATCTTGACCTGGATCAAAGAACAGCGATTATTCTCATTCAGTTCCACAAGCATTTCCTAGGTACTCCCAAAGTCTTTCTCCAGGGACTGGCACCTTCACCATCAACTCAAATTCATCAAATGCCATCTAAGCCAAGCTCCGTGCTAGGTCAGGGGCTGCATTCTGATCAAGATCCAGGCTTGCCTTTTCAGAGCTCCAGTGGGAATGCTTGAGATGAAAGTTGGTGGTAAAGTAACACTTTTTCAGCACATTGGTAGCAGAATCCATAGAAGGTGCCAGAGGAGGAGACAGGCTGGTGTGTTTAGGGACTGTGTCAACTTGGGGACACTAGAAGGCCAAGAAACAGAAAAGAGGTAGATGGGAGAGAAGGAAGTGGCCAGAACTTTGTACGCCAGGATGAGGCCTCACCTTATAAGTCAAGACGTGTTTTAAGAAGGTTAGAATACAAAAACCTAAATGAATTTCCACTCATGCATTGCAGAGGGGCACTGAGTACTCAATTTAGCCGACTCACTCCCTGTGGTCAAGTCAGTTCCAAGCCACAGTGTCTTTCCATTGGTTCTGAGGCTGTAAATCACAAAGGGAGGAGATTGCCCATCTTTACCCTTGACAGTGGTTTCAAACCACTGGGGATGCCTAGCCTTTATGTTAACAACCCAAGTAACTATGGACTATACCACCAGAGCTCCCCATTAAGCAGACAGGAAACATAAAACCAGAATTGTACGGGCAAGCTCTGGTGGCCTAGTGACAAGAAGCTGCACTGCATCCCAGAGGTACACGGTTCAAACCCACCGGATGCTCTGCTGGAGAAGGAGGGACAATCTTCTCCTGTAGCAGTTAGATCTGATTTGATGATACACACACACACACATACACACACACAATAATAATAATAATAAAATAAAATAAAAAACAGAATTGTATGCTAGGAAGCCTTGTGAAAACAATAAAATGAAGGAGCAAGATTCCCAGCAGGAGGTGCTTAAGACACTGTTTTAACAATCATGATGGGAGATGATGAAGCCTGAGCAAGAGCAATGATGATAAAGGACAGTTGAAGGGAGACTCTCGGGTCAGGCCCCAGCGAGGGTGTCTGCTGTTATCAGACAACTAGATACTCAGAGGATAAGGAGTAGTTGAAAGAAGGAGAGTCTCAAAGAGCTGAACATAGAAACTCCATACGACCCATCTTCTCCACGGCTTGGAATATACACCGAGAAAAATAGAACTGAGACACAAACAAAACTTAATATATACACCAGTATTCACAGCAGCATTACAAGAACATGGAAACAGCCCAAATGTCCAACCACAATTGAATGGATTGAGAAATTCTGGTACAGTCACATGATGGAATTCTACACAGGATGCAGGAACAATGATTTTAAAAATTACTACATAACTTGGGAGGGACTGGAGAGCATTATGTTGAGTAAACAAACTTGATCTTATAAGGACAAATACTGTCTATGACCATTATTGTAGGAATAGAAAGATGACTAGTAAAACAGGTCTGCACATCGAAGGAGGGAAGGGGAGGAACAGAGGGGTGAAGATGGGCAGGGAGGAAATCAGAGGAAGGGGTGGGTAATGTAAATGGGAAAGATCCAGTGGGGATCTGGAAAGAAAATCAGAGGAAGGGGTGGGTAACGGAAATGGGAAAGATCCAGTGGGGATCTAGAAAGAAAGGGCAATGGTGGACATAAGTCAATGTTGATTAATTTTATAAAATATAGTGAATGAGAATAGTTGTATGAAACACAATGTGAACGAAGGATAGTGTGGAACACAATGTACACAAACCTTGTAAGCAAACCAAAATAAAATAAAAATATAATTTTTCTGGCTCTGGGAAATGAGTTTCAGGAAAGGCAGCTGAGGAGGCAGGGAGCATCCCAGGCACACTCAGTGCTCCAGCGGGCTAAATTCTCCCCAAAACAGAATCTGAGACAAGAATTTAGATGAGAAAAACTTACTTGGGAGGTAATCACCGGAGCCAATCAAAGGTGAGGTTTGGAGGAAGTTACCCCTGCGGGAAACAGGAGCTCATTTTCCTAGGGCGTGCTCTCTCGCTCTCTCTTGCTCTCTCTCTCTCACTCACTCTCTCTCGCTCTCTCGTTCTCTCTCTCTCTCTCTCTCTCTCGCTCTCACTCTCGCTCTCTCGCTCTCTCCCTCTCTCGCTCTCTCTCTTGTTCTCTCTCGCTCACTCTTGTTCGCTCTCTCTCTCTCTCACGCTCTCTCTTGCTCTCGCTCTCTCACTCACTCTCTCTCGCTCTCTCGTTCTCTCTGTCTCTGTCTCTGTCTCTCTCTCTCTCTCTCTCTCTCGCTCTCACTCTCGCTCTCGCTCTCGCTCTCTCGCTCTCTCGCTCTCTCGCTCTCTCCCTCTCTCGCTCTCTCTCTTGTTCTCTCTCGCTCACTCTTGTTCGCTCTCTCTCTCTCTCACGCTGTCTCTTGCTCTCGCTCTCTCACTCACTCTCTCTCGCTCTCTCGTTCTCTCTGTCTCTGTCTCTCTCTCTCTCTCTCTCTCGCTCTCACTCTCGCTCTCGCTCTCGCTCTCGCTCTCTCGCTCTCTCCCTCTCTCGCTCTCTCCCTCTCTCGCTCTCTCTCTTGTTCTCTCTCGCTCACTCTTGTTCGCTCTCTCTCACTCTCTCGCTCTTGCTCTCTTGCTCTCACTCTCTCCCGCTCCCTCCTTCTCTCTTTCTCCCCCTCCCCCTCTCTCCCTCTCTCTATGAGAATGCACCTAGTTGTGTCCCTCCAAAGAACAGAAGGCTGGGCATTTGCTTACCGAATCCCATACCACATGAGGGAGCTCTAGTGGTCTAAGGGTAAGGCGTTGCACTACCAACCCAATAATAGTGGTTCAAATTCACCAGCTGTTCTGAGGGAGAAAGATGGCCAATCTCCTCCTGTGCCATTTACAGCCTCCAAAAATCCTCTAGACGGTCAGCAATGACCCAGTTCCAACTCAAAGACATATAACAACAATAATATACCCCGTCGTCAGTTGAGGAGTGCTTCTTGGGAATGGCTTCTCTCCCACATATCTGGAATATTTCTGTGCAGAGGTTCAGGAAGCTCCCTGAACTGCAAAGAAAGACCTCCATAAGAAAGCTGAGCTATGTATGTAATAAGCAGTGTCTATTGGTGGGTTGCCTGCGTATCCTGCACAGCTGAAGTCAGAGATGGGGCAGAAGATGTGGCACAAGGCACCAAAAGCATCTGGCACAACTGTCCACCAGCAATGAGAGAATTCAAGTGAGGAACAGACCCAGAGATAGAGCCTTATTCACTGTCACAAGCCCAGAGAAGTCAAAGGTGATGTCCAATGCTTTCATCAGAATTCACAATCTTTTACAACAAATTATGCCTGTCATAGCATCTGCCAAGTACAGGCATATGTGCTCTGCGTGTATTAACTCATTTAATTCTGAAAGGAAAAATTCCTGTGTGTTATGTCCAACCGTCATATATATTATCTTCCAAGGTTTTCTGAGCTAAAAAGATAAGGAGCCAGAGCTGGGCCCTGGTCTCTCCTAAACCCCAATCAAATGCTGCTCCTGTGAAAGCCTTGAATTCACGTAAGTGGGGAAATGAAATATAGTCCATAGAGAAACCATTAGTTTCTAATTTTGAATATTCTACTCCGATTATATAATGAAGTGTCTTTATCTTTAGGAAATACACTCTGACATTTAGAAGCAAAAGGACAGGATGCCTGCAACTTGCTGTTTTATGTATCCATACACATGTATGCACCAAGCAACAAAATGAATGTGGTTTATGTTAACTTTGCTGGAATCTGGGAAAAGGCCATATAGTAATCCTTTGTTTTCGTAACTTTCCTGTAAATCTGAAATTATTTCAAGCTGAAATTGCTTTTTAAAACTACATAACCCTGGTGGTACACCTCTCCGCGTTTTGCAATGCTGCCCGAGGAGAAGAAGAAGAAGAAGATGCTGGAAAGTCAGCCAAGATGGACAAAGACCCAGTGAACAAATCTGGGGGCAAAGCCAAGAAGAAGAAATGGTCCAAGGGCAAAGTTCAGGACAAGCTCAATAACCTGGTCTTGTTTGACAAAGCCACATATGACAAACTTAGTAAAGAAGTTCCCAACTATAAGCTTATAATCCCAGCTGTTGTCTCTGAGAGACTGAAGATTTGGGGTTCCCTGGTCAGGGCAGCCCTTCAGGAGCTACTAAGTAAAGGACTTATCATGCTGGTTTCAAAACACAGAGCTCAAGTAGTTTACACCAAAACCACCAAAGGTTGCAATGTCCCAACTGCTGGAGAAGATGTATACACAGGTTCAACCAACTGTACATTTTAAAAACAAAAACTTTACTCAATTTAAAAAAAACCCAAACAACCCTGCATAACCCTGCTAAGACTCATTTCTTCTCTATTCAAAGAGGGTTTTCAAAATCCCAGTCCATTGCAAGAGTGTTTAAGAGAGGGTCTAGTAACTGGGGTAGAAAATGCCACTGAGAAGATTATCAGAAAAGGGTCTTGGCCCTGAAGGGTTTCCTGGACAGCTCTTCTTTGCTGTTGCTGTTGTGTCCCATCGAGTTGGAACCAATCCATGACCTCCAGCAGGTTTTCAGAGACTGTTAATCACACAGGAGGGCATTGCCCATCCTTCTTCTGTGGAGTAGCTGGTAAATTCAAACCGCATACCTTCCGGGTTGCAGGACAGCTTCTTGCCACTAGGCCACCAGCACTCTTCTTTAGGAGATTGAATTCTTTTGGTCGCTGAGCCCTGGAAATCAATGCCTTCATGTCCTGGCAAGGGCAGGAAACAAAACTTCTGGTTAAACCAGCCTCATCAGGGGAATGGAACCTTCAACCTCCCCTTTCTTGCCCACCCCGTGGAAGGACAATTCAACTCCCAGAACCCTGACTATTTTGTGTCTTGAGGCAAAAGTTTACTTTAGCGTTTCCCCGGATATGTTTCTAGATGATGTTAGTGCTTAAAATTGAGTCCCAAGAATTTGGTAATACTGATGTTCAAAGCAAGAGGGGAGATGTTGTAAAAGGTACCCGGGACCAAGATCTGCGTTTCACTGCTGGGAGAATTCTCTCAGATTCCTCTCATCTCTGGGATTAAGAAAGTACATTATTACATTCATTGCATAATCAAGAATAATTGGTTAAACTGAATAAGACAGTCTTTAACTAGAGAGTAAGCTCCATGAGGGCAGAGACTGTAGTAAATACAACTAATGATAGAGCAGATTCTATGAGGTGCTCCATCTTCTTCTGCATGGCACTTACTGCCACATGCATGTCAAGTTGTAATTTCAGCCTTGTTCTCTCTCCTTTCCCACCCTCGCCCCTCCACCCAGCCATTCCTCCCTCCCTCCCTCCTCCTCTTCCTCGGTGAGGTGCTCTGGTAGCAGGCAACATGGCGGCCTTGGAGATGCTACAGACAGCTGCAGTGGTGAGGCCAAGCGCCAGTGCCCCACTTGCATTAAGGTGGGTATCCAGGGCTCCTATTTTTGCTCGCAGAAATGTTTTAAAGGAAGCTGGGCTACTCAAAAGTTACAGCACAAGAAAGCAAAAGATGAAAAGGCAAACTGAGAAGTTTCTGCTTGGAATGTTGTTGTTGTTAAGTGCTGTCCAGTCGCAGGCGACTCATAGCGACCTTATGAAGCAGAGTCCTTGACACTTGGGTGCTTTTCATCCTCTCTCCAGGTTCATAGGGTTTCCGGAGGCAAGCTATTATGGAAATGGATGCCACTCCTCCTTCCACACTTGTTTAATCGGGGAGCTCCACCCCACTCTCAGTCCACATTGGGTAGCCAACCATTAATGCATTTGACACATTAGTGTCACAGTGTTCAGCTTCGCAGCAACCATAAGTGAACGCGGGACGGCAACTTGTACACCAGGGCTATACAACCTAGAGGAATGTAGAAGGCGATATTAACACCAACCCATGGGCAGGCTATTGGTATACTGGTAAACTTAGGCCACTGATGCCAATAAGGCCAGTGCCAAGTTATATCCAAGTGTCAATTTCCTCCTACACACACATTCTTCTTACTATGTTGTTATGTTGTTGTTGTGTACCATCAAGTTGGAACCAACTTGTCACTGACATCTTTGTTATGTATTGGGTGAAGGTTTGCTAAGCAGATAAGTTTTTTCCATTCGATAATTCATACATGATACTGATGAAATCTTACAGAACAAACCAGCTTCCCATACAATAAATTTTCTACATTTTGTTGCCTGACATTAATTGCAAACTCCATGAGGTCAAGCCACTCACCCTGCTCCCTCCTTGTTAGTCCCATTTCCATTCATTCTCCTAAGAACTAGATCGTTCTTAACCCTCCTTGCGTTTTGAACTTTAACCTCGGGAAAATGCTACTTTTTTATGATTGATTGTTCTAAAGAGTGCTTACTTCACTGACGGTGGTATTCACTTTATACATCTTTTTATTGGTTAGCTGAAAATTGAGCCACAGGGACAAATAAGTTCATGAAGGGCCATTGTCTCAGAGATTCCATCAGTCTCTGTCCAATCAGTAAACCTACACATGTTGACATAAAACAAGCACTCTTGGTTTTTACCCTGTGGGTTACCCATGATCCTAGGTCCAGAGTAGACCAGTGGTTAAAGAATTCAGCTGCTAACCAGAAGGTTGGCAATTTGAACCCATTACGCCACTTCACAAGAGAAAGGTGAGGCAACTTGCTTCCACAACGATTTACAACCTTCATAACACTATGAGAATTCTACTTGGCCTGTAGCATTGCTATGAGGTACAATCAACTTGCTATGAGGTACAATCAACTGAGGGCATTCTGTTGGACTAGTTGATAAGGAGTTGGGCTGCCCACCCAGAGGACATCGTTTCAGTCCTTCAGCTGTTCCATGGGAGACAGATGGGCAATTTCCTCTGTGTGACTTACAGCCTCTGAAAACCCACTGGAGGGTCAACTATGAGCCCGTTCCCGCTCAACGGCACATAACAACCACAAAAGCAGATGGCATTAGATTTGGTTTGCATTGATATAACAACCAAAAAATGCTAGAGAATTAATACAAACTTAACCGAAGAAGCAGCTCTTCACCAGTGATTAACAAGAGCTGTTAGATAACTCCAGCTGCCACACCTCTCAGGTAGAAGAAGGCTAATGTGTGGTCCACTCTCCCTTCCAGAGGTGCCCCGTGGCGCTCAGCCCCAGCTGCTCCCCTCATGAACATTTCCTTCTTTCTATTCCCTGTCCCTCTTTCTCATTCTCCAAACACACTTCCTGGGGCCACCGCATTCTTGTCTAGGGTCTGGAGAACCCAACAAAGACAGTGCTGAATAATTATTAATTCATTAAATGAGATAGTAAGCTACTGAACTTTGGAGTTCTTGACTAACTAGGGCAATCTTTTTTTTTCAACTCACAGTTGGATCCCAAATATTTTACACAGGACATGGGTCAGAGAAGATGTCCAATATACATTTGTAGAATGAGTTATGTGCCTTCATAACTGTGTCAGTCCCCCAAAAGATAGGCATTGATGGATATAACCTTCCCAGACCAGCCCTGGAGAAATGTTGAATGTTCAGTTCTCAGAATTCTGGCCTCTGCATGAAAGAAGGCTTATTCTAGGGACCAAAGTGAGTGGCATTGCCAACCATGAGGACAAATGAAGTGGGCAAGCCAACCCAGACTGGTGTCCAGCAGGAAGCCGAGGACTCCCCTGGCCAAGCAGCCTCCTCTCTCTCCTGCTCTGCACAAGAGTCCAGCTGAGCTGGGCACATACCACCACAGCAAGTGTACAAACAGCCACAATACAGGGGCCGTTTCAGTTAGTTCAGGAAAGGTACAAGAGCATGACAAATATATGTAATTTGTAAATTGGCCAGTCCTTGGCAATAATTTAGAGGCACTAGTTAGGAGCAATAGAAACCCCCCAATTACTGATGTTTAAGGCTGGCACTGTTGCTGGCTGAATATTTCATGCATAAATGAACTTCCACTAGGCCACCCGCTGCTTCTGATGAGGCTCTTGCGGGCTTTATTGCCCAGCGCCCAGCAGGGTCCCGCCAATGGGCCCCATGACGGATGATGCATCGTTCTGTTGCTTAAATAATGCAGCTCGGGACAGGCTCAGTGCTGGTGCACTTTATTTACACATCAATTGAGTGGCCACTCTGAATATGAAGAAATATGAGAGGGGAAGTTGCTGGCACTGAATATTTCATGGCCGCAAGCCCTGCAGAAAGTGAATGTCCCCAGCCCAGAGCTAGGCCTGGCTGTGTGTGTCTGGGGGGACGGCCCTTAATGGTCCAGAAGAAGACGAGGCAGGACCAATGCCCCAAACCAGGAAGGGAGCTGCTAACTGGAATTGATGACACACACACACTCCCATCCAGTGGACACAGCCTGCTACTTACTTTCAAGTCAGCAAAATACCGGCTTCCTCCCTCCATCTTCCGGTTCCTGGGAACTTCTACAGAGAAGGTAGTTTGTTCAAACTGTCACCCTCCAACTCCCCAGGCAGGCCAAGTGGATGAAAAAGAAGAGTTGTTGTTGTTGTTGTTGTGTCATGGGGTTGGAACTGACTCATAGCTGATCCTCCAGCAGGTTTTCAGAGGCAATAAATCACACAGGAAGAGATTGCCCTTCCTCCCACAAAGCAGCTGGTGGATTCAAACCACATGCCTTTGGGATTGCAGCACAGCTTCTTAGCATTAGGCTACAGAAAGGGCAGGAAATGGAACGATTCACCAAAGGAAAGCCTTATCCTGTCTGAAGCTCTGATGGAGGATGGATCAGGAGGGCTAGCCCAGTCCCTTCACCAGAAATGCCTCTAGGACCACACATTCCAGTAGTTAATCATTTAAGCACCATCTTCTGGGCTGCTGCACGCACCCAGCTCCTGGCTAAACGCTGAAGACTAAAATAAGAAAGCTCTGTCTTCAGGGAGCTCATGATCATCTGGGAAAGACATGGGCAAAAAAGGGAAATTACATTAGAGAAATTTATTTAGTATCTACATTTGCTTAACAGCAACAGTCAGGTGTATGAGGCTATAAATCTTTCATTTGTTTGTTTTGGGGTTTTCTTTTTTCTTTTTAAATTTTTTAGACTTTATTTTTAATTTTACACTGGTTTGCATACAAAGTTCATATGCATGGAGTTTCACACTATCCTTCATTCATACTGTGTTTCATGCAATCATTCTCATTCATTATGTTTTATAAAATCAACCACTATTAAACCATGCCCATCATCACCCTGTCTTTCCAGATTCCCCACCAGATCTTTCCCATTTCTTTTACACACACACACTCATCTACCCACCAAATTGAGTGACTCTTAATGAGAGAAGACTGTTCCTTCTTTCACCTGAAGAGTAGCCAGTGGCTTTAAACTACCAAGCCCTTTTGGACAGCAGCCCACCAAAGCTCCCTAACAAAGTTTCCCCAAAAGCACTCTACTCTCCTTAATGAAATACTCTACAATTTCAAAATTATCAACAACTAATGGAACACTGCATGGTTCAAAATTGGGAAGGGTGTACGCCAGGGATGCATCTATCTCCATACCTTTTCAACTTATATGCAGAACAGATTATCCGGGAGGCTGGGCTCTATGAGGAGAAATGTGGGGTCAAGATTGGTGGATGATTTATCAACAATCTGCGTTATGCGGATGACACAACCCTGCTTGCTGAAACTGAGGAGGACCTGAAGCGCCTGCTGCAGAGGGTCAAGGAATGCAGCCTACAATATGGATTGAGGCTCAATGTCAAGAAGACAAAGATTCTCACCACTGGACCAATTGGCAGCATCAGGATGGATGGTGAAGAGATTGAGATTGTACACAGCTTTAGTTTGCTTGGCTCCATAGTCAACAGTCTTGGCATCAGCAGCCAGGAAATTAAAAGGCGCATTGCCATGGGAAAGTCTGCTGTTAGGGACCTCTCCAAAGTGCTGAAGAGCAGTGGTGTCTCTCTGGAGACTAAGGTGCGTCTGATACAGGCCATGGTCTTCGCAATCACCTGTTATGCATCAGAGAGTTGGACAATGACCAAGGAGGATAGAAGGAGAACTGATGCCTTTGAGCTATGGTGCTGGAGAAGAGTATTGAGAATACCATGGACTGCTAGGAAAACAAACAGATTTGTCCTGAAGAGGGTTAAACCGGGTGGCTCCTTGGAGGCAAGGATTCTGAGGCTCCGTCTAACTTACTCTGGGCATGTTGTGAGGAGAGACCGGTCCTTAGAGAGGGACATCATGCTTGGAAGGGTGGAGGGACGGCGCAGGAGAGGAAGGCCCTCTATGAGGTGGATTGATTCAGTGACTGGGATAATTGGGATGGGAGTGTCAGAGACAGTGCGATTGGCACAGGACAGAGCGGAGTTTAGGGCTGTTGTACATAGGGTCGCTATGAGTCGCAGGCCACTCGACGGCACATAACAACAACAACAACAATATTTATTATCTAACACAGTTTCTATAAACCAGGAATCTAGAAGGAGTTTATCTGGATGGCTTTCATTTGGGATTTCTCCTAAGGTTAAGGGCTACATTCATCTGAAGTCTTGAGTAGAGTGGAGTGTCTAATTCCCAGGTGAGTGGTAAAATGGTGTTGGTTGTTTCCAGAAGACGTCCGTTACTTGCTACATGGACTTCTTCACAGAGCTACTTGAGTGTCCTTTATAACATGGTGATTGGCTGCTTGAGTAATCTTACAACAACATAGTGACTGGCTACTTGACTGACCTTACAACATGGTGACTGGCTACTTGAGTGGCCTTACAATGTGGTGACTGGCTACTTGGGTAACCTTTTACAACATGGTTACTGGTTTTTCCCAGAAAGAGTGATTCAAGATGGAAGTGGTGATGTCTTTTTTCCCCCACCCCTACCCTTGGAAGTCATAATTCATCACATCTACCATATTGGTCATTGAGCTAGACCCTGACACAGTGTGGGAGGGGCACTACTACACGAAGTCATGAATCCCGGCAGGCAGGGTCACTGGGGCCATCTTGGAAGATGGCTACCACGTGGGACAAATGGGAGCTTACAGGATATGCTTAGTTAGTGTAAAAGAATCTAAAAATGGCTTTCTAGAAATTACAGCTGAGTGGAGAACAAAAGATAAAGTTATATGAGGAAAGAGGGAAAATAGGAGAGCATTTAGCAGAGGAAAAAAAAACCCAAGCAATAGTCTAAGCTTAAAGGGATTAAAAGACAACGTTCAATTTGGCTGGACCTTTGAGGGAGCTTTGAATGTTATGCTTTATTTAGTGAGACGATTTATGGAGCCTTCGATGGGTTTAAGAAGAAGATTATTCTGTGGGGGTGGTGAGTCCCAAATCTACAGCAGCTCACCAACTGTAGGTGAGTCTGGGTGGGGCTAAGAAGAGTCTATGAGGAAATGAAGACATAAATCTGAATCAGCTGAAGATCAGCCCAGGGAGAGGATTAGCAACTGAATTAGGATTAGAATTGGTCATCAGAGGAAGCAGATATATCTCGAATGGCAACTGCTAGCTGTGTCATCCTGGATAAGTTCCTTATCCTCAGTGAGTCTCAATTTTCTTATCTGTAAAATGGGATGGTAGTACCACTTGCTTCACAAGGTTCTTTTAAACTGGTCGTCATTCTAACAGTCCTGTGCTCAGCTGGATGGTTTTCTGGCTCCACTGTGTCATTCTCACCCAATTGTCCTTCTCATTTCCAGCATTCATCCTGACTCATGAGTTTTTAGTTATTAATTGTTCTTGTGTGTGTTTTGTTGTTCTTTGTCTATCCCTGCAAATGTAGGCTCTGTGAAGGAGGGGGGATCATGTCTACCTGTTTACTGCTTTAGTTCGGGGCTCACACAGCACCATGGCACTTGGTAATAAAGCCTAGCCATTGGAAGTGGGGGATCAGGGCCAGCCTAGCTATGTTTGGCTGTCTAATCTTGTCTGTCTGGCTATACAGTTTATGAGACCACAATGCCTCTATAAAATGGATTCATATTCTCTATCTCATTAATCATGTTGCAGTGAAGAAATCTGCTGCCAACAACCTCTTCAAAGTGCTAAAGAGCAATGATGTCAGTTTAAAGACTAAGATGCACGTGATCCAAGCCACAGTCTTTCCAATTACTTTGTTGGCATCTGAAAGTTGGGCAATGAAAAAGGATGACAGAAGAAGAATGTATGCATTTAAATTGTGATGTTGGAGAATAGTACTAAGTATCCCATGAACTTCCAAAAGAGCAAGGAAATCCGTCTTGGACAAAGTGCAACCAGGATGTCCCTTTAGAGGCAAGAACGATGGAACTTTGTCTCACATGCTTTGAGCAGGTTGTCGAGAGGGACTAGTCCTTGGGGGGAAGAAAGCATGCTGGGAAGGGTGGAAGGTCAGAGGGGAGAAATGTCCTTGACAAGGTGGATTGACACAATGACTGTAGCAATGCCACAGGATAGGGCAAGTTCAGATCTATAAGGCTGCTGTGAGCTGTAGTCTACTCAGTGATACCTAACAACAACAGCAGCAGCATCTCATTAGGAGTAAGTGATATTATTTATAAAGCATTCAAAAATCACACCACAGCACAGTATTTGCTCTATAAGGGTTTGTCTTAGATACAGACATTGGGAGTCCCTGACTTACAATGGGGTGCTATTCTGAAGACTCCATTATAAATAGTTGCTGATGTAAATGGAACTCTTCAGGGGTTTTTTTGTTTTCTTTTCCTTTTTATTGCCTTTTATTTAAAGTATTTGTATAAATCTAACCTTTTTCTTAGGGGTCGGCATAATATTGATGACATCGACAAATCACACACTGTAGTATTATATGGAGAACATACGATTAATGATAAGATGTACAAGAAGAGAAAGAAACAGATCGTTATAAGTGGTGTTCATAGTAACTTAGACTACATACAAGTCAAAGACTACCTGGAAACAGATAATAAAAGAGACAGAGCTATAGGTCGAGACAGCAAATCGCTGATTAACCTTGAACTCATTGTTACAGTCACTGTGTTGATCCATCTTGTTGAGGGTCTTCCTCTTTCTCTGACCCTCTCCCCTTGCCAGCATGATGAACACTAGTTTTCCTTATGTAGACAGTGATACACATACCATGATGCTGTGTACTGTCAAGTCAGAACCCACCCATTAGCAGATTTTCAGAGGTAATAAATCTCATGGGAGGAGACTGCCCAACCTGTCTCTCACACAGCAACTGGTGAATTCAAATTGTGCACCTGTGGGTTGGCAGTGCAATTCCTTACCACTAAGCCACCAGGTCTCCCTTATAAATAGAATAGTTGTTGTTGCTCTTAAGTGTCATCGAGTCGTAGGCAACTCATAGCGACCCTATGAACGAAAGACCTGGACACTTGTATAACTTTCGTCCTTTCTCCAGGTCCATAGGGTTTCCAGAGACAAGCTATTTCGGAAGTGGATGCCACTCCTGCTTCCAAGCTTGTTTTAATCGGGAAGCTCCACCAAACATTGTCCACCATGGGTAACCATTCTCGCATTTGACACATCAGTGTCACAGTGTTCAGCTTCACAGCAACCATGAGTTACCTCTCTGTACAGCAAGTGGACAGACCAGGGCTATATGACCTAGAAGAATGTTTCACCAAAAACAAAGACAGGCCTCAGGGCTGTGGATTAGAGTCACCCACCTTTGGCTTGGTAGGATCACTTTCTGCCCACTAGGCCACCTGACCTCTCTCTATGCTGGTGGTGTTGGTAAGTGCTGTCGAGTTGTAGATGACTCATAGTGACCCTATGAATGAAAGACCTGGACACTTGTACAACTTTCATCCTTTCTCCAGATTCATAGGGTTTCCAGAGGCAGACATAATAGTAGATACTTAATAACTATTTGCTGGATTAATAATGTGCTGAGTCTAAGACAGACACGAAGTCCTAAAGTCCTGAGACAGGGCAAAGACCTTGAAAATGGCAGCTTTCTTCAACTGAACAAAGAGAAACCTTGAACTTGGAAATGCGGGGGGGGGGGGCGTGGAATTGGAGGTAGAAGGAAAGGCAGGTATCAGCCAGAGGTTGGTGTGCCAGGAATCAGGGCCAAACCAGACCCTCCTTGGACCCTCCCACCTGGGATTGCCCACCCCTGGACCTCCACACATTGAACAGCTAAATCATACATTATTGATTTGTCAAACGTATTTGCATATAAATAAGCGTGATCATTCACGGAGGCCCGAAAGGTGCCACCTCCTCTCGGCGCCATGATTGCAGATGGATGGCCCTAGTTAGACACAAGCCAGGGACGCTGCCACCCCAGCCGCAGAGTCAGCGGCTGATTTAAAACTACATTTACTGGAGCATGTAAGTGTGACAGCCTAGTGGTGAGTTTGGGATAATTAGTCTAAAAGACAAGATAAACGGCTCCTAAAACTGGTATTGTGATGAAGGGACGATCCCCCTCCACCGCCCCTCGACGCTCAGCCCTGGTGCCAAAAATACAGCCGATGATAATTAACTGGGAAATGTTAACAGGCAGGATTATGTTCCAATTGCATTTTCCGGAGGACTTTAGAATTTTACACCCAAGTTGATTGTGTTCCCCTCCCCCTGGTCATTAGGGGAGAGAAGGGGAGAGTCTCTGCTTGAGGCAGAAGCTGAGAGGTGGGGGCGGGAGGAACGCTGAGAAGCGGTCCCTAAGGCCAGACAGGCAAGCAGGTGGCTTCAGTCAGTCTTCCACCCGAGCTTGAACCGAGATGGATCTGCAGGTGAAGCACACTGACCCTGAGAAATTAGAGCTGGCATGCTAATTCATTCCACGTGGGAGATGGACTGGGAGGCTGGCATGGCAGCCTCTGACAGAGCAAGGGATCCAGTCACTCAGCCATGCACAGCTTCAGGGACTCTTCACTACGGGGGAAACGCGCTGCTAGCTAGCACTTGATTGTAATTGTCCTAAATTACACTTGAAGACTTACAGCCCAGCAGGACCGGCCAGGGAATAGTAAACATCTCCTTGAGAATGGACTGCGCTTATTCTCAGGCTGGGAGGGCTCCGGGCTCCTGGCTGAGCTGATTCAGAAGGGAGCTCTAGCTGCTTTCTGGGTTGCCATGCTTGCCTTCCTGGTCACAAGGAAGAAGTGGAGGTTGCCCTGGGACCTCCATCCTCACCTCTCAGTGGGTTTCAGTGTTCCTTCTCTGAGGTTTAAACCTTGTGAATCCAGATAGGGAAAAGAAAGAACAGCCTTTGGGGTTTGTATGAGATCTTCCAAGAAGGATCCCAAAGGGAAGCAGTGTGATATAGGAAGGAGTCTTGGTAGACAGAATAATGCACAGTCCCCCACAGTGTTCTCATCCCGATCCCTGAAATCTGTAAATAATGTCACTTTCCTTGGAAAAGCAAACTGTGCGGCCATGATGACTACATTACATTGAAAAGCCTATGGAACACAGTCCTGCTCTGAAATGACTAGGCTTACCAGGAGTCAGAATCAACTCGATCACAACTGGAAAAAGAAGACCTGGAGATGGAAAGGCTGTCCTCAAGAATTCAGGTGCGTTCGTGTAATCTCCAGTGTCAGAGAGAAACAAAGAGATTTGAAAGTGCTACACTGCTGGTTTAGAAGAACCAGGAAGAGGCCATAAATCAAGGAGTGCCAGAAGCTTCTGGAAGCTAAAAAAGTCAAAGAGATAAATTCGTCCCTGGAGATTCCAGAAGGACAAAGCCTTGCCAACACCTTGATTTTAGAACTAAACCAAAATGCAAGCCCACTGTTGGTTGAGTTGATTCCAACTCATGATGACCTTCCATCAGGTTTCTCAAACTATATACATATTTACAACGATCGTCTGTCTACTGTTGAGTGATTGGTGCACTTGAACCGAGGACCTCTCAGTTAACAGCTCAATATATTACATGCTGTACTGCCAGAACTCCAGATATTGGCCCAGTTAAGCCTCATTTCAGACTTTTAGAACTCTAGGATAATAAATTTACCTTGTTTGGGGCCACTAAGTAATCTGTCACAGTAGGAATAGGGCACTAACACAGAGTCCCAGGTTTGCTCAGTTCAGTTTCACCAGGTCCTGGCTGTATGGCTTGACTTCTCTGAGTCTCAACTT
>NW_006399765.1:13980095-13992955 GCF_000299155.1 Elephantulus edwardii
GGCGGTGGTGGTGGTGGTGGTGTGCTGTAGAATCAATTCCAACTCATAGCAACCATGTAGGACAGAAGAAAACTACTCAATAGGGTTTTCTAGACTGAAATCTTTAGATTAGAGAAAGATTGACGGATCTTTTCTCCCTCTAGACCTTTTGGTCAGCAGCCAGGTGCTTAACCATTGTGCTAGAAGGTTCCTTGTAGCAGTCCTTAAAATAACAAAGTATAGCTAACATTGAGAAGAATGGCAATTCCCAGAACACTGTGTCATGTGCATGCAGAACCTATACCTAGATCAAGAGGCTGTTGTCTGAACAAAGCAAGAGAGCATGATGTGGTTTGAAATTAGGAAAGATGTGCATCAAGGTTGTATACTCCTTCCATAGCTATTCAATCTGCACACTGAGAAAATCATCTGGTTTCCATGACCTTCTGAGTTGGCCACATCCCAATGTTTCTGATTGGTGTGTTTTCAAGGTCTGAGCTAGAGTTAGGGCACAGAGTAGATGTGCAAGAATCATTTGTTGAGTGAATGAATTCATTAACAAGTGAGTGAATGAAAGACTAACTCACCCCTTAGACACCATTTGTAAGCCTTTCGGATGCCTCTACTTCAACTAGTGTTGAGATGGGGACCCACCTCCATTCTCCTGCTCAGCACTCGCCTTGGGCAGGAATGCTGTAGCAGATTCTGGAGCTTCCCCATCCCCACAACGATGATACAAGCGCCAGACCCACCCTTTCTTGGCTTTTACAACACTGGCCATGCCGTTGGCAGAATTGCAAAACAGCCTACAAAATATGGACGTGGGAGATCACATCCCCGGAATGTTTCACCAAAAAAAAAAAAGAAAATATTGTGACACACAATTGGAAATGTGGGACACTTATCTGCACTTTCAGTAACTGCTCATATGTTCACATTAAAACAGTTGAGGATGTATAATTAAAAATCTGTTTCAAAATGCAGAGAACATGTAAAAATAATTTATCCATTCACAGATGAAAAACAAAAACAAAAAATGTGAGCCAAGGGGAAAAAAATATAAAAGAAATCCAACCCTGTCAGGATTCAGAGCCCAGTGGATGGTGGCTGAAACTAGCCCTGCAGCACCTACGCCCACATGCCCTAACACAGACTCCAGAGGGCCTAGGAGCCTGAATACCGCCTCTGACCTACAGCCTTTACAAACCATCAATTTGATGTTTTCCTTTCTCAATGGGAAAGTTGTGGGAGCACTCACGGAGTGGGTATTTTATGAAAAGCCCATGACAGGGCACTGGAGATCCAGAGTGGATGAGATGCAGACTCATCGTTGAATCTAACAGTAAAGAGAGACAAGAATCAAAGACAAATAAGAAAAGATACTGAATTGTGTTTACCATCTCTCCAGTGTGCTGAGTTAGAACTACTAGTACACACTGCTGCTGGTGAAAAGGCTGAGAGTTCAAAATGACCCAAAGATGTTTCAGAAGACAAATCTGACAATTTGCTTTCGAAACAAGAGCCATTGAAACCTCTGTAGGGCCCAGGACTACTCTGGCATACATGGAGTCATCACAAGTTGTGTCATGGGTTGAATGGTGGCCCCTCCCTAAAAGATGTGTTTACTTGGAAGGGCCATGTGTCTCTGTGTTTTGGATATAACAGTGTAATGTGCCCGTTACTCTTGATCACTCAAGATCTGATAAGTCAGTTCACTGAAAAAAGTGCAATGCTGCACCCAACACCCTTAATACTGTCACATCCCTGATCTGATAGTAGCAGTTTCCCCAAAGTGTGACTCAGACCATCTTTTCGTCTTACAAAAGACTAGGAATCAACCAAAAGGGAAAGAAATGTGCTTTACCACCAGGAAAGAAGAGCTGGGAGCAGAGTACACCTTTGGGTCTAAGTGTCCCTGTGTGATGAACCTCCTTTTTATTGTTGTTGTTGTGTGCTGTTGAGTCAGAACCAACCCATAGCTGACCCTCCAAGTGAGTTTTCAGCAGCATTAACTCACACAAGTGGAGATTGACCTGCCTTCTCTCGAGTGGCAGCTGGTGGACTTGAACCACTAGCCTTTGGGATTTTAGCACAGCCTCTTCCCAATAGGCCACTCTAGAGCCAGGAAAAGGTTGAGTCACATCAATCTCAAATGAAGAGCTCCAAGGAGCACTGTGCCTACAGATGATAACAAGAGATGGACTCTCCTCCAGAACCAACAGAGAGAGAGAGAGAAAGCTTTCACTTAGAACCAACACCTTGGGTCCTGACTGCTAACCTCCTAAACTGGGAGAAAATAACTTTGTTTGTCAAAGCCACCAATTATTGGTAGATTCATTGTAACAGCACCAAATATCTAAGCAACTTGGAATCAACTCAGTAGGAAACTGGTGGTGATACAACCTCTCCACCTGTCAGTTGGATAAAGGAAATCATATTTTCATCCTTGATGTCTCACTCTCCCTCTCCCTCTGCCTCTCTTTCTCTCCCTCTCCCTCTCTCTCCTGTTCTAGTAATTTTTCTGGGATTTTTTCCCCCCACTCACATTTAGGAAGGTAGGAAAAATATTGGGGGGGGGAGGATCTGAAAGAGGAGTAAAAATGGAAGCCAAGGGCTATGAGTGGTTTGTCTTTAGAGGTTTTTAGTTGGGAGTTGACGAGGGGAGGAGAAAAGGGTGTCCGTGAAGCTGCAGTAAGAGAAGTTGGATAGAAGAGCAATGAGGAAAGAGAGTGTTAAGAACTATTGTGAATTATGATTACAGTCCTTTTTGGCTTTCTTTGAGTGATGCCAGTAAGAGATTTAAATAGCTTTCAATTCTTTCTACTGCTACATGTGATTCCTTGAATATGACTCCATGCTGAGACCAGATCAGATAAAGCCTTGGTTTTATTTGGGTTCTATTAGGAGGAGTGAGTATATCCATCCCTGTGAAATATGCTCCAAGAAGCATGGACATGGAGCACTGGGAACATAGAGAATAAGGAACATCCAAGAATTTCCTATCGTTCTGTCCGGGAGAGTCAGAACTGACCGAGAGCTGACCAGCACATTTTCAGAGGCAGTAAATCGCATGGGAGGAGATTGATTGCCCAACCTTCTCTCATGAAGCAGTTGGTGGATTCGAACCATGTGCTTTCAGGGTCACAGTGCAGCTTCTTCTAAGGTCGCCAGAGTTCCCTGTTTCCTAGAAAAGATAATAGTGGAGATGGATCCAGAGAGTTAGGTTCACTTCCTAGTCAGGGATCATTGGAGAAAGACGGACAATCTCCTCTGTGATGATTAGACTCTGAAAACCTGGTGGAGGGTCAGCTGTGACTCAGTTCCGACCGGATGGTACCCAGTAATAACAGGCCTGTTTTTATGTCAAGGTCATTTCTGGCAGCAGGAACAACATCTGCAAAGACACAGGTGTACAGAGAAGGTACACCTTACACAAACTTACATGGTTGTAAGATGAAGGAAAGACCAGAAATACTGATGGGCAGACAGGAGCCGTGTAAATGGTAGTCAGAGAAGCTGGGGCTTTATCTTAAAGCCAGCAGAGACTCATCATTTTGAGCAGGGAGTGGGAGGTCTGTGGTATTACTTTCACTCACTACTCCAACCCAGAGCACATTAGGCCCTAAAGCAATTTGCCCTCTTCTGAATTCCTTCTCCATGGGAGATTGAACAGAGAGAAATGGAATCACGCCTAGGGCTGACCCCAGAGGTTACAAAGATAGTTTTCAAAAAGTTCACAGTTTCCAGTAAAGAGAAAGACAGACTCAGGAAAATACATAATTTTTTTTTAAGGCATTTGTCATCGTCTGAATTCATGCTCAGGAAACACATTTGTTTTCAATGAGCCTGTTTCGCAAACGTGTTTAAATGGAAATGGACTTGATTTCAGTGGCAATCAGATTGGTGGCAGGCTGATGTTTTATTTTATTGTTTGCAATTAGTGACAAGTGAAGAAAATCTCCAAATCGTTTCACACGGCAGAGGATGTGTGTTATCCAAGAACTTAGCTCTGATGACGCGGTGGGGGTGGGGGGCTGCGGGCGCTGAAGAACTTGAACTCCCAGGGAGGAAACATAACTCTCTGCATTCCTCTGGCTCTTCGCAGGTCATTCAGTCAATTATTACCAACGAGTCAGAACTGGCGCAGAGCTAACCCTCCAGTGGGTTTCCCAGGCTGTAAACTGCACCGCAGAGACCCAGCTTTCTCCCTTGGAGCTGTTGGTGGGTTTGAACTGCCAAAAAGGGACAGCTTTGGGGTTAGCAGTGACTCCCCTGTGGAATTTGCTATCAGAGCTCTCTTTGCGTTCCCTAGAACTTTGGGAAGCAGGAAAAAGGTTGAAGAAGAACTCAGATAGCATGGGATGATGGAATGAACCTGCAGTTCTGGTTCCATGAATCTGGATTTGAATCCAAGCTCCACAGTTGGTTACATACAGCCTCTCCTTTAATGAATTTTACACTCTTTCCCTTTCCCCACCTGGCCCTTCCCACACTGGAAGGTCCTCATTCAACTCACACTCAGCCTCAGGGCCTTTGCACCTGCTATTCCCTCTACCTAGAACACACAGCCACACACACACAGATCTATAGACACACACAGCTTGCCCACTTGCCCTGCTCATGCTTCAGGTCTTGGACTAAGGCTTAGCTCCACACAGAAGTGTCCTGTGCTGCCCTAGACTCTCGGGTCCCTATGAAAAACATTGGATAGCACCCTGAATGGTTCCCACTTAAATCACTATCTGGTGGTTGAAAGGCAGAAAGAAATGTGAGGGAGGAAAAAAAGAAACACACATGAGATAAAACACGCACAAGAAAGAAAGAGACAGAGTAGAGAAAGAACTCTGTGATAAATAAACACCATAGAGGTTTATTATTATTATTATTATTATTATTTTTCTTTTTCTTTTTCTACTAGTTTATTTACAAAATTCAAATACAAATTTGAACAAATTCTTTCAATTTCCTTCACACCCCCCACCAATCAAATTACACAACCCAATGATTAATCCCCCCTCCCCCTGCACATCCACACCCCTCTGCCTCTCTCACCCCTCCTGGATCCTCACACTCATTCTACAATAACGGAAAAACCATGGAGTTTTTTAAAAAAACAAACTGATGAACTTTCTTTTTAAGTAGAGTTTTCCTTATCTGGTGAGAGCTGGGCTTGCACAGCAGCTGGCTTTCTACTGTGGGACTATCCTTGCCAGCCCTCCAGATGGAACTGAGGGTACAAGCTCAGGTGCCAAGGTCCACAGGGAGTTGCAAAGCTAACCCAAAGGTGGCACCTCTCTTGTGGTTTGAATCCACCAGTGGCACCACTGGAGAAAGAGAAACAATCTTTTTCTATGTGATTTGTGGTTGCTGTTGTTGTTATGTGCCTTCAAGTCACCTGTGACTCACAGCGACTTTATGAATCACAGATCTAAAGCTTGCTCCGTCCTGAGCCAGTCTCAATGACTCTGACACAACTACCCCCATTGCCCCAGCTGCTGTGTCAAGCCATCTCCTCACAGCCTCCAAAAACCCACTGGAGGGTCAGCTAGGAGTCCGTTTCAACTCGATGGCAATAAGCTAGCTAGCTATGAACTCAAGTGATGGGAATGATCACACACCCACTTTACAGATGGGGTAAGGTTTAGATGTGATTTTCCTAGTGTCACACCACTACTGAGGGATAGAGCCAGAATTTGGACCCAAGCAGATAAGGTCCCAGGGCCTGTGTTGCTGGTCACCCAAGATATGAAGTGAAGGAATCAAATAGCCAGAGGGAGATTGTTCAACACTTAGCCTGGGGCACAAGGTTGGTGTCCGATGAATACTTACTGAACGAGTGAGGTGGAATTCACTTCGGGGAAACCTTAATCCAATCCGGCATGTAGCAAAGCTCAACCCCCTCCCGTCCACATCCCACCGCCGCCCTGCCCCCACTCACTTATCACTGTGTAATTGAAATAATGCCTATCGACAGAGACTCACAAACAACTGCTCAATTTTCCTCAAAATTCAATTAAACTTCGTTTATTCTGGGGATCGATCCAATTAAAAGAAGGGAAATTTCAGATGGTCTGAGCAACAGCATCCATCTTCCAACACTGTGTCTACCCTAGTGATGTAATAATTCGCCCAATCAATGCTTTAAAAGCATTTAGCAGTCTTGATAATGAACTTTTGTCAAAACAGCCTCGCAGAGCAATAAGTGCCGGCAGATTAATATGGAGTCATAAAGGGCTAATGCCTCAGGGAGGGGCTGCAGCGTGCGTGAGTGGAGCTGTGGGCCGGCTGCATGCTTCCCTGTGCCTCCTCCGAACCAGGCGGCACTGTCAGGGTCCAAGAGAAATAACTGTCTGCTGTCGACAGGTTCTTCTCCCTGCCGTGGCCTCAGGATATCCAGGGCTGCCTGCTGTATTGTTAAAAAAACACCCCAAGAGAGGAAGCTCTACTTGGAAGAAAGACATCCACTTGGCCATCTACCATCTACCACCTCTGAAAGCTGTGTCTTCAAAAATAGACTTTAAGCTGCTTGCTGCAATCCTGAAGGCATGAGGTTCAAATCTGCCAGTTGCTCCATAGGAGAAGGATGGGCAATCTCCTCCTGTGCTATTAACCGCTTCTGAAAACCCACTGTAAGGTTAGCTATGGGTTGGTTCCGACTCCACAGTACACAACAACAACATCCAGTCAGAACAGATTCATTACTTGACCCTGAGCATATTTTCAGAGTCTTTAGATTGCATGGGAGATGATTACCCATCTTTCTCCTTCAGAGCTGCTGGTGGATTTGAACCAGCAGAGAGACAGGGGCCTTTGATTGAAAGGAGCACCAGAGCTCCTTTGAGCTAAAAGAACCTCCTTTTCAACCACAGGCCTTTGCTTTTTCAGTGATCAATTTACTAGCTGTGTGACCCCAAGCCAATTTCTTAAGGTCTCTGGGCCTTTCTTTTCTCAACTGCAAAACAGAAGTCATGGCATTAACTAGGCTTGAGTATGAAGATATTAGCTTAGGTTGCTGGATGATAGGAAGGCAAAGAATAGTAAAACCCAAGCTGTACTCTTGAGGATGGTGGCACCAGCAATTTACCGTTAGTCACTAATCTAAAGATTGGCTGTTTGAACATACCCAGAGGTGCTGTAAGGCCTGGTGATCTGATTTTGTAAAGAGTTTTGCTGTTGTTAGGTACCGTGGAGTCGACTATGAGGCAGGGCAACCGTATGAACAGCAGATCAGAATTCTTGCCCTACCCGGTGCCATTCTCCCTAGCTCTGCCTCTGCGCCAGCCCATTGTGGCAGCCTCTGTAAAGATTATGACCGAGAATATCTCATGGAGCAATTCTAATCAGTGACATGCATGTAAGGTCAGCATGAGCTGCAACTGATTCCACAGCAAGGGGCTTGGTTTTCTTGCTGTTGTTTTCGTCACTTGAAGAGCTCATATCCCTCGGAGATTGGTGTCAATGTAGGAAGTCAATGCCTGAGAGGCCAGACAAGGTGATGATCCTTAACTGAGTCTTGACCCAGTTTCTGATCCCAGGAGTTTCCCAGGTGCGAAGGGGCCTAGGGCAGGGGGAGCACCCGTACAAAGGCGCAGTGGCGTGACCAGGGGTGGCATGTCGTGTGCCCAGCATACCTGAGGCAAGAGGAGCAGGGCTGTCTGTGTAAGCCCTCAAAGGCCTCACAATCCAGGCTGATGGTTCTACCCTTTGTACTAAGGGAACTGGGGAGCCATGAGCAGCCTGAAGTAGAGTCAGATGATACCATTTGCACTTGGAAAAGTTCAGTTGAACAAGTATGTGAGGGATGGATTGGTGGGAATGATTTAAGAGAGACAAGTTGGTGGCCAAGATGGCCCAGACACACAGCCGTGCTCCTCTCAGGAGCCTGCTAACTGCCTTCTCCTCACACTGAAAACACCTATAACTCACCTATAACTTCCTTGTCTCCACTAACAGTGTCCTCCTCCCAACAAGCAGACAAAGCTACAGTAAGTCCTCTGTATCCTTCCCTTCCTTTTCTGTTCCAGCACCATGCTTATGATTCCCTCAGAAACCTTCTCATTGAGTGTGGGGTCCCATGTGGAGAGACATGATACCCCTCTTCAAGAAAGTAAACTCACTTTTTATCTAACAAGGCCCTTCTCACACTCTCAGAAGGAGACCTGGATACCCAGAATCTTCACAACCAAACATGTCCAGAGCTGTCCATGGTCCTGGCTGCCTTGGTCCAAGGGAGGGGAGGAGGAAGATGCTGACAAAGGCAGGTCAGGAACCATCATGAGGTTCAGAAATTTCCGTCCAGACTCAGGGGAACTAGGCCAGGCTGAGCTGGAACAAACAAGTCAGGCTGGGCTGGGTGAGTCCTTGGACCCTGAGGTGATCTGGGACCCACAGAGAGCTAGATGGGGAACCAGCTTTCAATTCTAGTCACTCTAGACCAGAAGCCACCTTGGGTGGTCTAGGCTCTTACTGGGGGAGAACCAAGCTCTAGGTGTCAGCTTGCAGCACTGGCGACTCCATCAATACCCCTTTCCTTGACCTGAACTATTCCTTTAAGAACTCCCCAAAGAAAATCTCTCCAGGGCTACCTGGTGCTTTAAAAGCTGGGAGACCTGGGTGGACAAAGGTACCAAAAAGCTCTAACTCCATTTCCCGGGAAGTCATTGCACCTCTACAGGACGCCAGGCCTTGACCTCCCATCACAGAGACCCAGGATTTAGGAAAGAGGGGATTAAGAATCAAAAAAGGGAAAGGCGGAAAAAATCATGTGCTGCTAGATCAGTGGGCCCTATTAAATGATCCCAAGTCCAGAAATGCCTTTTCAAAGATTTCTGCCATTAAGACCTTAATATTAAATTTACTCCTTCTGTGCCTTAAAAAATAGCTAATTTTTTTTTCAAAAGGTGCTTTTGATGCCAAAGGTATGGCTTAGGCTGAAAGGCGCCGGAACATCAAACATCATTTGGGGGATTTCAAAGGGCTGTTTCAGCAGGATCCTGTTCTCCTCACCCCCCGCTCCTGGCTGATGAAGTTTCTGAGCCCCTGAAGTCAGATTCTTGTGTTCTTGGCTATCAAAGGGCCTCGGCAACATTGCGTCCATCTGTCTGTCCCTGTGCAACTTGCGCAAAGAAAGCCTGCCTTTTACACGGAGATCTGAGGGCAGAATAAAAAGGATGCTGATTTGTGAGGGAACAGGAGGGAAGCCCCGCTGGGCGATAGGAATCTTCCGACTTAAAACCGAGGCCAGATTTGAATACATTTGGCCCAGACAAGGGGGTGGGGGGGAAATCCATTACTTTGGAGAAAAGCCTCACAGGGTTTCAAAAGGAAATATGTTAATGTGGGGAGCAATCATTTGTGTTAAGTTTGTGTGAGCGTGTTTCAGCTGCCCCCAAGTTTTAGCATTGTCAACCAGGAGGAAAAGCCAGAGTGCTGAAATTAAGCAACTGTTCCCTCCGTCAGGGTGTAAGGGAGCCAGAGAGGTGGAGGGAGTTCTGTAGTCTTCCCGACCTTCCCAGAAACTTCTCAACTAGCTGAGTCTGGGGTCTCCAACAGCCAAGAGCCACCCTTTCTGAGAACCCCCAGGAGAGAGTTCCCAACTCAAAGCACAATGTGCAAATTGTTGTTCATTGCCACCAAACTGGAACTGACTCAAAGCAGGCCCTCCAGCAAGATTTCAGAAGCTGTGAATTGCATGGGAAGAGGTGGCCCACCTTTCTTCCACGGAGCAGCTGGAGGATTCAAACTGCCTGCCTTTGGGTTGGCAGCACAACTCTTTAACCACTAGGTCACCAGAGCTGTTCTCCATGTGGCCGTCATTCTGATGGCACTTAACAACCTAACGACTGTTCTGATTGATGGTGACTCTGTGAGCAATGGTCCTGGGCCATCCGCACGACACCCACAGTGCTTGAACCCACTGTTACAACTACTGAGTCAACCATCTCATTCAGCTTCCTCTATTCCCCTGAGCCTCTGCTTTACCTTGTCTTAAGGTCTCATGCAGTGTTCCGGCCCGTGCGTGGATGTCTACCTCCAGAGCAGTCAGTGTCCAGATGCCTGTAGTTATTGAATTGTAGCCTCTATGAGATGGATTGATTCGGTGACTGGGGTAATCGGGATGGGTGTGTCAGAGGCAGTGCGGTTGGCGCAGGATAGAGCAGGGTTTAGGGCTGTTGTGCATAGGATCGCTATGAGTCAAAAACGACTTGACGGCACATAACAACAACAACAACAACAACAGCTCCTCCCTGGACTTTGACCGGGTCTGTGGACCTTGACCGGGCCTGCCTCTGGCGCATGGGTGATTACTGGATACTTCTGCCTATGGCCTCTAGAGACACCCTAAAAAGGAGGTGTCCAGCCCTGGAGACAGCTGTCCTTGTGATCTGCACTTATTCAAGCCCCCATGGAAATGGGACAGTTACTTCTAGATCATTCCATCAGGATTGAGAACCATCTGAAATCTTCCCTTGTGGCCTCAAGGGATTGTATGCCCGCGTCAGGCTTCGGGAGTCCTGGCCTCAACTCGATCTCATCCTCTTGGCCTCCATTTCTCTCTCTGTAAAATGGGGACAAATCCATTTGCCTTCCTCATGTGATAACCCTTCTATAAAATACTAAGTCAGGAATAAAGGGTGTGGGCAGAGAATCAGTAAAGCAAGCAACAGGGGGACTTTCAGCCCTCCACTTAGATGCACCAAGAAGAAGCAGGAAGTAGGTTCTTCTTTTTTTTAAATTGAGATTTTATTGTAAGTTTATAAAACACTTGAATTTCCATTCATTCATTCATTCATTCATTCATTGTTGGACATTTTTCTCCCTGCCCCCTTAACCCCTAGTGGACTTTTTCTTTAGAAAAAAAGTTCTTTCGTTGTTATACAGCAGAACCCCCAGACCACTTTACTACACAGCTCTTATTCTGGACTTTTGTCATGCCAGTAATACCTAATCATATGCACCTTCTATACAGTTCTCTCTTTCATCTGTTTCAATGCAGTGTACATTATTTATCCCCTCTTTTCTTTGTTTCCCCCTCAACCCCTATATCAGTCTTGTTTTATAACAGTGGCACCATGCAGTATTTGTCCTTTTGTGACTGAGATGTTTCACTCAGTATAATGTTCCCCATAGTCACCCATTTTTTATACTATTTCATGAGTTCTTTGTTTTTCAGTGCTGCATAATATTTCACTGTGTGAATATACCACAGCTTCTCTATCCATTCGTTTGTTGATGGGCACTTAGGTTGTTTCCAACTCTTTGCTACTGTGAACAAATCCACAATGAACATGGGTGGGCATATATCTGGTTGGGTGGTGGTAACGGTTTCTTTAGGGTATATTCCCAGTAGTGAAATTGCTGGATCAACGATATTTCTATTTGCAGCTTTTTGAGAAAGCGCCATGCAGCCTTCCATAGTGGCTGCACCATTTTACACTCCCACCAACAGTGAATAAGGGTTCCAGTTTCTCCACAACCTCACCAGCATTTGAAGTTTGCTGTTCTGTTAAATTTTGCTGTTCTTACTAGGGTGAGATGATATCTCATCGTTGTTTTGATGCAAGTGGGTTATTCCTAAGGCTTTACTGTGTGACTGCTGCTAAGACACTTGAATCTCCAGGAGGCCCCACTCCCCATCTCAGCACTGGAATTTTCATTCCAGACCTTTTTCATCAAGAGAGTAGCTGGCAGAAATCAGATCAGGAAAAAGCTGTGGCTGGTTTCATAGGTAGAGATGGGGGGTGGAGGTGGGAGTCAGGAGGAGAGCATCTCAATTTGGACTCTGATCCTGAGCTTGTGAGCAAGGGATCAGGAGGCAGTGAAACTCAGCCCTTGAATCGAAGCATTGTAGCTGTGCTGATAGAGGGGAGAGAGAGAGAAAGGGAGAGACAATAGCTCATCATTAATGGTCTTGAATTAATATAAATTAGTTGAGCACATGGTGGCTGCTCGCAGTCAGGCAGAGAAGGGGGCTGCCGGGGAGGCTGCGCCAGGTCCCTTCACCTCACATCCTCGCAGCCATCCATAAAGCCGCTGCTGACCGTGCACTCTTCTTCCCCCGCTCCACCTCCCTCCGCCTCCCCATCCCCACCACCAACTCTCAGCTCCAGGGGTGTGTAATATAGCCTAGTGATGGGGCCACTGGGACAGACAAGGGACAGAGCTCCCCAGAGTCTGCAACCTTTAAGGTGACCTTTGGAAACACCACCACCACCACAACCACCACCACCACCACGATCACTGAGAGAGAGAGTCACTCCAGTCAGAAGCTGAACGCATCTCAGCTCAGTGTCAGGTAAGGTCCCCGCCTCTCCAGACGCACACTCTCTTCCTGGACCAGAAGGAGTTCTCTGAGAACCGAGGGAGTGGACGTGACAGGAACCAAGGTCACAGGCCAGAAGAATGCCTGGTCACACGGTGTCAAACACAGCAAGCAGCGCCTCTGAGGGTCACCAGGATCCAGGCCGTCTGAGCTCTGGCCTGGTTTTGTGAACACTCCGAAGTGGGTCCTCTGGATGACGGAGCTGGGCAGGCTGGGACATGCCTCTGAAGGTCAGAGTCACGCTCTAATTAGGCACAGTCTCCGTACTGACTCTGGAAGCCCCTTGGTGACAATCCTGAGATTTTACTGGCCCTTTCCACGCCCACATCCATTCCATGGTTCAAGAGTAGAGAGATCCAAACCCTCTTTGCACAACACAAGGCAGTTTGGTTCCACCATGGAGCAAAGGTGAGAATCTGTGAGGGATCTTGGCTCTTGGCTCCAGCCTGGCCTACAGAGACACACTGGAGCCCTTGACCTAGACCCGTCCACCAAGGCATCCTGGGAACCCTTACACAACAGTGGCCCACTGAGTA
Source organism: Elephantulus edwardii (assembly GCF_000299155.1). Lineage (NCBI taxonomy): Eukaryota > Metazoa > Chordata > Mammalia > Macroscelidea > Macroscelididae > Elephantulus > Elephantulus edwardii. The sequence continues at coordinate 13,992,933 of NW_006399765.1, forward strand.
CTGAGGACCCCTACTTAACACTG
>NW_006399765.1:13993246-14003677 GCF_000299155.1 Elephantulus edwardii
TTTAGATGTAACACTAAAAAAAATTAATAAAAAACCATTTAAAAACACACACACAAAATAATAATCCTAAAGATACCCTGGGACTTTTTTTACCCAGAATAGCCCACTGAAGTTCCCTGGGACCCCAGGACTCAAGATGGACCACCTAGACCCTCTGGAACTTTCTCAGGACCGTGCAGGATACTGGTTGCTGATCACAGAGGCCTTGATCCGAAGCTCGGAGGTCAGAGGGCACTCCTAGTACTCCCCGTGAGATAAGACTTTTAATTCCACTTGCAGATGAAGGAGCTTGGGTGGCAGAGTCCTAGGGCGCTGCACTGCTAACTCCAAGACAGTGTTTTCTGTTATGGTTCGAATCCACCAGCAGCTAGCTGTGAGAGGGAACAACGGGCAGTCTCCTCCTGCGTGGTTCACAGCCCCTGAAAATCTGCTGGAGGGTCAGCTCAGAGTCAATTCCCACTCAACAGCACTAAGCACTGGAATGTAACACCAGAGAGGGCATTGAACACACCATGAGATCACACAGCTAGTAAACGAGAGAATTGGGGTTCACACCATGGCAAAAGCTCACGTGTATCAGTGTTAGGAATAAAACATTTAAAAAGCACCTCAAAGTCATTACCATAAGCCCTATTAAGCCCCCACTGGGTTTCTTTCAGAGGACGTAAATCTTAATGGGAGGAAACTATACATCTGTTTCCTAAGGAACTCCTCACAGGTTCAAACTACAGGACAGGCCTTGCAATTATCAGCACAGCACAACATGGACGATACTACCAGTTGATTCTCGAAATTTCCATTTGTTTCAGCTTGTACCAGTTTACTCCCAGATGTGCGCACACAGTAACAACCTCCCCACCTAGGAAGGGATGGAGCTTGGACCCGAACCATGGCTGTCTGTCTCCAGGCAGCACTGGAGGGCCAGCCAGCACCCAGTTATCAGAGGCAGCCTCCCTGGCTTCAAACCCTATCTTTTCTCCTTACCAGAAATGAGACCCTTAACTCATTTTCCTGCTGCTTCTCTCTCTACCTCAGTTTCTCTCTTTCTAAAATGGAAATAACAACCATAACATAGTAAACCCACTGCTCGCCGCCAGCAAGTTGATTTCAACTCTTAAGGGCCCTCCATCCAGTTTCCAAAGTGGTGTATCTTGATAGAGGATGAGAGTGCATGTCTTGCTTGAAGCAACTGGTGGATTTGAACCACTGACTTTTTAGTTAGCAGCACAACTCCTATGGCACTACGCCACCAGGCACTGCCTTTGTGTTAATGAGATACATCTTTGCTCGGCTCATTCCCAAGCATATTCGTTTTGGAAGGATGAGGGTAAGACCTGGAAGACGAGTGGGCTCGCCTCTCCAGCCTGTCCGCCGCCCCCCCTGGGGATGGAGCCTCAGGAAAGCGCTCGCCAAAATGCGCTGGAGACATGACATCCGTAATGCTTCTGTCAGAGCAAACGAGGCCATTAACTGACGAGCTTCGTGATGGAATTGTCCCGTGCGGTATTTATTATAGGGTCCTTTCCCTGACACCTCCCAGGGAGAGAATATTAAATATTTAATGCACAGGAGGCTGCTCGTTTTTCATCCCCACTTCAGCACTCAGGGCGGCTCCGTCTGGGCGAGCGCCAACGTCCGCCGACCTGGCACCTCTCTCTATTCCCCTCCCGTGGTGGGGGGCCACCCACACCTGAGCTGGACATGTGGAGAGGACTCCAGGAGCCCCAGTGAACACTGGGAAGATTGTCCCCCATCAGCACCTGCAGCTGGGGAACATAGGGCTGTAATGAGGGGCAGAGTGTCTCATCTAAATAGATGTGAGTCACTGGTCACAGATCCTGGAAGCCTTCCCAGCACCCTGCCAAGATCTCCTCCATGCACACAACATAGAGTGCCAGGTGGCTAAACAAAAGGTGGATGGTTTGAACCTACCAGCCAATCCATAGCAGAAAAATGGGCAGATAGTCTCCTCCTGGAAAGACTTGGAGCCTTAGAAAACAGGTGGAGTGATGCTGTCAGTTGGTCTCAGTCTAGTTTTGCTTTGCATCCACACTCCCGGTTCCTCTGCACATCTGCAGTTCCTCACTGCTCCACTCACACCTCTGCCCCTGTGGCTTTCTCTGGCTGCAGGACACACCATCTGGAAGTGTCAGGAGCACTTCCTCTGGAAGCAAACCTCAGGGGTGGACAAAGCGTGTTTGTGGTTGTCAGGCTTTGAGTTTTGAGATGAATAAATACCCCAAAGTCCCTTCCTCATGCCCGAAGTGGGCTAATTCTGCATTGTGTCCTCCTCGGTGGATTTGAGTCCAAGTTACCCGCTCTTTATTATCCTCCTTATCTTCGGCATTCTCATTTCTCTTCTCTTCTACAGACCCCTCCAGGTATCATGTCCCATGTAAAATATTTGCACTCAAATCCTTGTCTCAGAGCTGCTTCTGCAGAAACCTACACTAAGCCAGTGACTTCTCAAGTGGAAACGTACCAGAGAATGCAAGGATGGTAACTCTTGAGGATCTTATCTATTCTTTCAGAAGCTACCTACTCAGAAGCTTTCCTATGTTGGGTGTTAGGGTATAGTAAAGACTCAAACCTGAGTCCTAGATCCCCAAGAATTCTCAGGCTAGTGGGGGACAGAGTCACAAGACAGTAACTATACTCATCTCCCTAGTTAACAGAGCCTAGTTGTCCTCTTCTGAATGGGCTACATTTAGTGGCCTGCTGCTAACCAATCAAGTAAAGTAGAAATGATAGTACACAACATGTGACTTCAAAGGAGAAGAGGCAGGACAGGTCCTTGACCCAGTGATAATTAAGAAGTACAGTGCAGGTTGTAAGGCACCGTGATGTCCTCCTTATTCTTTCTCTTAGCTCCCTCTCAATGAAGCCAGAAGCCCAGCATGAGGTCACTCAAGCAGCCCTGTAGAGTCCGCATAGGAAGGACCTGAGGCCTCTTGTCAACAACCAGCATCATCCTGCAGCCAAGTGAGTGAGCCTCTCTGGAATGGGGCCCTCTAAACCCAGGCAAGCCTTCAGATGACCACAGCCCTGGATAATACCCTGGTTACAGCTTCATTCCAAACCTTGACCCAACTAAACCCTCTCTCAAATTTCTGACCCACCAAAACTGTAGATAATCAATATATGTTGCTTTGAGCTGCTATGATTTGGGCTATTCATTGTACAGCAATAAATAATGAGCGCACAAAGGAATAGGTTTTGCTGTCGATAGGAGTCAGGGATGTCTAGAAGTCTTGGCATTTAAGCCGGGACTCAAAGAACAGAGGTCACAGTGGCAGGAAAGAGCCATTCCAGGTAGAGGTAACAACATGTGCAGAGGTGAGTAAATACAGCTGGCACTTTGAGGCTTTTCCAACAGCATAAGGCTTTTCACGGATTTAAGTGATAGGAGCCTGTAATGACCATGCATCGCAGTTTACCCAGGACCAAACTTAAAACCAAATTCACTACCATCAAGTTAATTCTAATTCATAGTGACCCTGGAGAATAGATGTTGTTGTTTTTCTTGTTGTTATGGGCCGTCAAGTCACCCCTGTGACTCATAGCAACCCTATGCACAACAGCCCTAAACCCTGCTCTATCCCTTGTCAATCTTATTGTCCCCAACACGCATATCCTCATTACCCCAATCACTGAATCAGTCTACCTCATCGAGGGTCTTCCTCTCCTGCATTGTCCCTCCACCCTCCCAAGTATGATGTCCCTCTCCAAGGACTGATCCTGCCTTGCAACACTAGTGATTGGAACATGGAATGTAAGAACCATGAATGTAGGAAAATTGGATATTGTTCAGAAAGAAATGGAACACATAAATATTGACATATTTGGTACTGGCGAAATGAGAGGAACTGGCATGGGACATTTTGAGTCAGAGGATCATATGATCTACTCTGCTGGAGAGGGAAAATGGGGTTGCTTTCAAAGTTAAAAAAGTCATTTCTATACCCGTGTTGAAATGCAATGTTGTGAGTGACAGGATAATATCCACACGCATATAAGGAAGTCCGGTGAATACCATTATCATTCAAATACATGCACCAACAACCAGAGGGAAAGAGGAGGAAATAAAAAATTTCTAGCAAACTTTTGCAGTCAGAGATTCATCAAATATGCAATCAAAATGTATTAATAATAATAATGGGTGAGTGGAATGCAAAAGCTGGGAAAAGAGAAGAAGGATCAGTAGCTGGAATACATGGATATGGTGACAGAAATTTGACCTTGAGTCTATCCCAGCTGAATTTCAAAACCATCTCAAGAACAGGTGTGAGGCCTTGGACATTAATGAGTGAAGATTGGTTGAGCTGTGAGACGATATTAAGAATATCATCCATGAAGAATGCAAATGGTCATTACAAGGACAGAGGAGGAAGAAAAGACCAAGATAAATGTCAGAAGAAACTCTGAATATTGCACTAGATCACCGAGAAGCCAAAGCAAAGGGGGAAAATCAAGATATTAACGATTTGAACAGAAGATTCCAAAGGGCAGGGCTGGAAGACAAAGTAAAGTATTGCAGTGAATTGTACAAGGAGCTGGAGTCAGAAAATCAAAAGGGCCGAACTCGCTCAACATTTCTTAAGCTGAAGGGACTGAAGAACAAATTCAAACCTTGAGTTGCAATACTTAATGATGCTTTAGGCAGATATTGAATGACCCAGGAAGCATTAATAGAGTTTACAGAGTCATTGTACCAAAAGGAACTGGTAGACACAGAAGAATTTCATGAAACAACATATGAGCAAGAGCCTGTGGTGGTGAAGGAAGAAGTTCAAGCTGCTCTGAAAGAATTGGCATTAAACAAGGGTCCAGGAATTGAGGACATACCAATTGACGTATTTCAACAAACAAACAAACAAACAAACAAACGTTGTCCTGGATGTGTTTACTGAGTTGCGCCAAGAAATTTGGAGGACAACCACCTGGCCTACTGACTGGAAGTATTTGTTCCTGTTCCAAAGAAGGGTGATGCAACAGAGTGTGGAAATTACTGAACGATAACATCGGTATCACATGCAAGCAAGATTCTGCTGAAGATTATCCAAAAATGACTGGGGCAACACATCAACAGAGAACTGCCTGAAGTGCAGGCTGGATTTAGAAGGGGCAGTGGTACTGGGGATATTATAGCTAATGGCAGGTGGCTCTTGGCTGAAAGCAGAGAGTACCTGAGGAATGTCTATCGATGTTTCATTGAGGAGGATAGATAGGGTTTTCAAATTGTAAATAGTTGCAGACGCAGGTTGCCTCATCTCTACCGTGAGTAGTTGGTGGGTCGGAATTCCTAATCTTTGCACTAGCATACTAGAACTTTACTACAGAGCCAGCAGGGTTTCTTATGTACCTAGAGCCATCCTGGTGTATGCCAGCCAATGGCCATCCCAGGAAACTCATTCTTCTTGAATAAAACTATCCCAATTTAGATGATGAGTTGGTGATGCGCCTAGCATTCCAGGCTAAGGCATCTGGACTTTGCCTTGGAGGCAACGGGGGTTGGGGACACGGAAGATTCTTCAGCTGGGGAGTCACCTGATACAACTGTGCAGGATAAACTTGGAGGCAGGGCGAGTTGGTGCGGAGAATGGGTGCAGAGGCTGGATTCAGTGAGGTGGGACAAAGACGAGGGGCAGAGACAGGTACAGTCCTGCAGCCAGAGCTGTGAGTGACCATGACAGTGTGTGTAGACAGGGCCAGTGGTGATGGGAAGAAGGGAAGTGGAGATAAACCTAGATAATGTTAAACAGACTTGGCTACAATAGGAGATGAAGGAACAGCAGCCAATGGTGATGCGGAGGCGATCAGAAGGGTGCAGCCCCACGTGCCAGGGACCAGAGCTCAGTCTAAAAATAGCTCCCAATGCGTCCCCTCCAGCCCAGGCAGCCAAGTGTTTGGCTGATTTACCACCAAATTTGCAAGGGACTTGGCCAAACAAACTGAAGCCACGTGGAGCATTGGCTCACAAAGGCCACGCTGGAGCCCAGGGCAGTGCCCGGCTGGGATGTGAGCGTAATTTCAATTCCCTCTCACCAGTCTGCAAAGGTATTCTCATTATTCTTTCCACTTGGCAGCAAAAGACTCAGGCCTGGGTAACGCTGGCTGGTGGCAATGCTGCCAGGATTCGAACCCAGACCTGCTCAGAGCCTCCCCTTCAACTGGGAAGACGTTTGGGGGTAAAAATCCCTAGACAAATTCTCTCGCCTCCTCCTAGCTGGGATACCTTGAGTTGAACTCAAGTCACCCTCTTAATAAAAATTCCATGTTCCATCAGCAGAATGCTTCCAGCCCAATTAGATCAATTCTCTTTAAGTAGCAATAAATGTGTTTTCCTTTCAGAGGCCAGCCCGGCACATTAGGCGGGCTTGGGGCGACCATTCCCCAGGCCGCTGGCTCCGAGTGCACGGGGTCAGGGGTCACAATGCCGCGGCCTCTGGCTCATTAGTGGGGCCCATTCATCTTTGCTTGGACACCAGCACTCAACAACGGTGGCAGGGCTCAGGGGGGGTGTGCGGGCAATTCATCAAGGGATCCCAGCTCGCAGGAGACAAGAGCAGAAAGCAGGCCTTCTCGCTGGTCAGCAGGAGCCTCTGGTCCAGCAGCAGAGAGCGGAGGTACCTGGTTAACGATTAACCTGAACCAGGATGTCTGTCTAAGGGGAGGGCCACAGCCACCATGTGAAAACTGAAGGACCCTGGACAGGCCCTTTTCACATGCACCTGGGCCCTGTCTGCTAGCTGTCTAGCTTCTCTTCCGGCCATCACTCCAAACCCAAAATCCAGCCAAATAAAGCCTAGAGGGACCAGAGAAGGATGCTGTCATGCAGGGCCCCTGACATGGATCTGACTGGAATAGCCCTTTGATTTGCAAATCCTGACTCTAAGAATAGGACATACTTACTACACCCCTGCCCTATTGATCCAAGCCACAGCAGCTGGGATTGTTTCCTGTGCATCTCAAAGTTGGGTAACGAGGAAAGAAGAGTGAAGAATTGATACGTTTGAATCGTGATATTGGCAAAGATCCCATGGACTTCCCAAAGAACAAGCAAATGACTCTTGAAGGAAGTGCAATCAAGGTGGACCTCGAAGGCAAGAATGGTGAAACTTGGTGTCAGATCCTTTGAGCATGTTGTCAGGCAGAAGCAGTCCTTGGGAAAAGACGTCATGCTGGGAAAGCTAAGATGGTCAATGAAAGAGAGGAAGACCCTCAACCAAAGGGATTGGCACAATGACTGCAGCAGTGGGTTTGACCACGGTGGAGGTTGTGAAGACGGCACAGGATAGGGCAAGGTTCTTTCCCCACTAGGCCTGTGCAAGCTTAACAAAAGGAATGAGATTTCCCAGGGTGGAAGCTCAGCCTCTACTATATTTTGAGCCCCACAAACAAACCATGCTATTCCCCCCGCCCCATCCCTTGGACTCTTAGTGGGGCTTGAAAAGCACGCACAGAAAGAACACGCTTCTCCCTGGCTGCAAGAGAATCAATCACCTTGGGGAGGTGCCAAAGCAGTCCCCTCCTGGGCTGCATGCTGGCACTGCTGGGTCAGAAGCTCCGGGAATCTCTGTGTTGGTCAAACAGCCTGTTCTCTCACTGACTGGAAGTCTGAGACTAACGAGCCTTAAAGATTTAGACCTCAGGTCTGCCTCAAAGAATCCAGGGAGGGGTAGACTCTATCACCAAGGGTCCTAACAAAGAAGGCACTGAGGGAGAAGCCAGGCACGAGGAGGAGCGCAGTCTCTGAGGGAAGTTGTGTCTTCAAGCCTGAATGAAGGATGAGATGGAAAGGACATCCAGGCAGAGGAATAGCCTATGCAAAGGCCCAGAGACCACAAGGGCAGGTAAGCAGTGGGGAGTTACTGAGGGTGGCAATAGGTGTTAGGAAGAAGAGGGAAGCCAGGTTGTAAGGTACTGTGTATGCAATCACTGGCAAAGAGTTTAGCATGCTGAGCTATTAACAGAAAGGCTGGAAGTTCAAATACATCTAGAAATTCCTTGGAAGAAAGGCTGGGCAATTCATTCCCCTGCTCACATTCCTCCCACACACACACACACAAATATATATATATATCATTGAAATGGAGCACATGGCAACTCCTGGGTCACCTCCTGAGTCACACATGGCTCAACAGAATCTTCTGTAAGAATACTCCTATATACACAGGTATGCTTATTGCTGCATTGTTCACAATAACAAAGAGATGGAAACAACCCAAGTGCCCATCAACAAACAAATGGTTAGAGAAGCTGTGGCATATTCACACAATGGAATACACACAGCACTGGAAAACAAGTAACTCATGAAATAGCATGCAAAATGGGTGACCCTGGAGGACATTATGCTGAGTGAAGTATCTCAGTCACGAAAGGACAAATACTGCATAGTGCCACTGTTATAAAACAGGACTGACATAGGGATTGGGAAAACTAAGAAAAGAGGGGACACATAATGTACACTGCATTGAGCAGATGAGGGAAAGGACTGCTTAAAGGGAATGTATGATTGGGTATTATTTGCATGACAACAGTCCGGAATAAGAGCTGCATAGCAAAGTGGACTGTAGGGAGGGGAGAGGAAATTGTGCAATAGTAATTTTTTTTTCGAAGAGAAGAGTGAACTAGGTAGTGTGAGTTGTTGTTGTTGTTGTTGTTGTTGTTATGTGCCGTCGAGTCGTTTGCGACTCATAGCGACCCTATGCACAACAGCCCTAAACCGTGCTCTATCCTGCACCAACCGCACTGCCTCTGACACACCCATCCCGATTACCCCAGTGACCGAATCAATCCATCTCATAGAGGGTCTTCCCCTCCTGCGCTGTCCCTCCACCCTCCCAAGCACGATGTCCCTCTCCAAGGACCCGTCCCTCCTGGCAACATGTCCAAAGTATGTCAGACGAAGCCCCAGAATCCTTGCCTCCAAGGAGTAGCTTGGTTTAATCCTCTCCAAGATGAATCTGTTTGTTTTCCTGGCAGTCCATGGTACATTCAGTACTCTTCTCCAGCACCACAGCTCAAAAGCATCCACTCTCCTTCTGACCTCACTAGTCATTGTCCAACTCTCTGATGCATAACAAGCGATTGCAAATATCATGGCCTGTATCAGGCGCACCTTAGACTCCAGAGAGACACCGTTGTTCCTGAGTACTTTAGAGAGGTCCCTAACAGCAGACTTTCCCATCGCGATATGCTCTTTGATTTCCTGACTGCTGGTGCCAAGAGTGTTGACTGTGGAGTCGAGCAAACTGAAGCTGTGAACAAAATGTGCAGCAATGAATGAATGGAAATCCAAGTCCTCTGTTAAAAATAAAAATCAAATACTCCCATATGAAATTGACAATGAAGAGTGTCCCACTCATTGGAGCCAAAAACAAAGACCTACAAAGACTTGTGGTTTCTCAACCCCAGGACTGCATTCCCCAGATGTACCTCTCTGGACCTCATGAGAGTTGACCCCCAAGGATCCCAAGTCCCTTGGCAAATATCACCCCAGAACCCTCAGACTTAGCACATGGTACTGGGGGTACAATGAAGAAATTGTATCTGCTCTGCAGTTCACAGGTAGCGGGGGAGGTAGCTTAGGGTCACGTGAGCAGGTGCACAGTTAGAAGAGGTGATGGATGCTTTGAAGGAGAAGCATAAGTAGCCAAAACTGGATCTGCCCCCCCAGTCACATGGCAGGTGAGGCGTCCAGCTGGGGCTGCTACACAAACAGACAACCACCCCTGGCTTTCCCGTCAGCCCAGCTGCCCTTCTCAGGTGGGACCTTCTCCCTTGCAATCCTCCAGCCCCCACCCAGCACAATGCCTTTCCTGGAAGCTGGATTAACGGCATCTGAGCCCACACGGCCAGGAACCACAGCTCAGAGTAACCTTTCTGATAGAGCCCAGGAGGCCTTGCAGAGGTCTCTGTGATTTATGATGACCTGTCCATGCTTCCCCCCTAAGCAGAGAGCATCTCTGTCAGCGCTGGGCCTTCACAGCTCCAGTTTCAGCTTTCACAGCTCCAGTTTCAGCTCAGCTTCCTTTAAGATTCACATCCTCAGAATGACCCATCAATCGTGGCCTAGACATCACCTCTTCATGATGTGATCTTTCTTTGCTATCCTGGGTCCTCAAAATCACATTCACAACTGAAACGAAGTCCTGGGTTACACAATTAGCTAATCTTCCCCTGTTACCTAGGAGATTTGTGAGACCTGAGGCAGTTTCTTCATTCTCCTCCAGTTGACCAGATGCCAACTCAATGGCAACTGGCAGTGGAGTTGGCACTTAGTCAACACGAGTCAGAGTGGAACTCCACTCCAGAGGGTTTTCAGTGATTGATTAAAAAAAAAAAAAGACATAGATCACCAGGTCTTTCTTCCAAAGTACTTCTGGGTGAAATCAGATCATCCTTTTTCAGATAACCAGCCAAGTGTAT
>NW_006399765.1:14003777-14011939 GCF_000299155.1 Elephantulus edwardii
TACTCTCCAGTGTTTCTAGAAAAGCAAGATGTCAGTAAGTTATTAGAACAATAACTGAAGAATAATGATGTCGGTCTAGTTGTAGTGCTGGAGAAGAGTCTTGAACATACCATAGACTGCCAAGAGAACAAACAGGTCTGTCCTAGAGAGTGTAAAACCAAGCTGCTCCTTGGAGACAAAGATTTTGAAGCTGACTCACATACTTAGAGCACATGGCCAGGACAGACCAGTCCTTGGAGAAGGAAGTCATGGTTGGAAGGGTGGCAGGACAGTGCAGGAAAGAAAGACCCCGGAGGAGATAAATTGAACTCAATCCATTGAAGCAAAAATACAAGACATTGTGATTATCAAGCTCAGGCCCCAGGACTGAACTGCCCTTTGAATTCCCAGTCCAATCACCCTGTAAATGAGGGGGTTTCTGCATTGACACTACTGGTGTCTTAAGCTGGATAAACCTGTCATGGAGATCATTCAGTGTTTTGTGGGAAGTTTAGCAGCATCTGGTCTCTCTTCTTATTAGATGACAGTGTTACATGCTAGCATGACAACCAAAACTGTCCAGAGGCATTGTCAGGTGTTTCCTGGGGGCAGAATCACCTCTGGGTGAGGACCCATCTAAGTGTGTGACCGCTTCTATGAGGAAGGCAGTGTGCTGGGTTCCCCTGTTGCCTTGGTCTCCCAGAAGTTCTGTTCTGTGTGTTCACACATTCATGCATTCTATCAACAAACAGTCTTTAAGTATTTGCTCTAGGCCCTAAAGAAAGTGCTGTCCTTTCTACAAAGATGATGCCAAAACCAAAGAAGGAACCCCTGTCCCTCCCAAAACTAAAGTCAAAGCAAATTTGTTTAGGACCAAGAAGAAGTCCTGAAGGGCATCCACAGACACACACACACACACACAAAGCCCACACATCACCCTCTTCCAGCAGCCTGAGATGCTGAGACTCCACAGGCAACCAAAATACCCCTGGAAGAGTGCCACCAGGAGAAAGAAGTTTGACCACTATATCATCATCAAGTTTCTCCTGGAAGCAGGTTCATTCTAGAGAGGTTGAAACAAGGCTGCTTCTTGGAGTCAAGGATTCTGAAGCTTTGTCTGACATACTTTGGACATGTTGCAAGGAGGGACCAGTCCTTTGAGAGGGGCATTATGCTTGGGAAGGTGGAGGGACAGCACAAGAGAGGAAGACCCTTGATGAGATGGATGGATACAGTGACTGAGGTAATGGGGGTAAGGTGTGTCAGAGGCAATAAGGTTGGCACAGGATAGAGCAGGGTTTAGGGCTTTGTACATAGGGTCCTATGAGTTGCAAGTGACTCAGCGGCACATAACGACAACAGCAGACCTTAGACAATACATGTGGAAGGAAGAGAATGTCATTTCAAAGAAAGACAAAGAACACAGCTTTCTGGAAGGACCTGGTGTACTTGGAGGAAGAGGAGAAAACTGCCTGGCTGAAACATCAGTTTGTGAAAATATTCTGTGATGTAGGGTTCAGTATAGGCCACAGAGTCTGGGGAAGGGGACAGTGGAATGGTTAAGAATTGAATTATGTCCCCTCAAAATATGTATTTTAAATTTCAACCCCCATGTCATTTTTAGGTTCCATCAAGTTGACCATAACTCAGGGAGAATGAACCTTACGAGCAATAGGTCTGAGCCTTGCGCCATCCTGCACCAGCTTTATGACGTCTGTTATACTGTGGATATAATCCCATTTGGAAATGAAATTTTCTTTGTTGCATTAATGAGGCTGTAACAGTTAGTGTTATAAACTGAATTATGTCCTCTCAAAAGATATGTCTGGTGGGCTAGTGGGTAAGGCAATTTGTGTTGCCAATACAAAGACAGGCAGTTTGAATCCACCAGGAGCTCTGCTGGAGAAAGATGGGAAATCTTCTCTGAAAACACACTGGATGGTCAACTGTGAGTTTATTTCAACTCCATGGCAGTGAGAATGAGAATGATCAGTGAACACAGGTTATGTTTTATGCCTGACACTTTTGAAATCAATATGTACAGCGAGCTGTGCTGTTAACCCCCTCTCTCGTGGTTCGAATCCACCAGTGGCATTGAGATGGATAATCTCTTCCCATTCATTTATAGCCTCAGAAACTCAGGGGATGATCAGGTAACAGTTGGTTCTGACTAAACAGCAACGAGAGTGACAGAGAAAGGAGTGAATCAAGCCGAGAGAGAGGCGAGCACCATGTAGGGAAAGAGGTGTCACAGGAAGACGTACAAGAACGCTCAGAAGAATCTGAGACATGTTTCCTCTAAGTGGATAGAAGATCCCTTCCCCTCGAGCCAGTGCCCTCAATCCAGACCCCTAAACAACGAAAAAACAAATTTCTGTTCATTAATGTCACTCACTTTGGTATCTTTATAATTTTTTTATTTTAAATGCTCTTTTACTTTTAATTTGAAATTCTGACTAAAGACAAGCCCAATTGAGTCAGTCATTCAATATATTTGCATTTTTTATGTTGTTTTAATGGGTTTGTTGTTGTTGTTGATTGCCGTTGAGTTGAGCACAACTCATAGCGACCCTTTGAACAAAAGGCCTGAAGCCTTTCTATAACTATGGTCATTTATCAAATGGGTTTAAATTTTTAAAATATTAAATTGTAATTAAACATGTAAAAGAAGATTATTGATCCTATTAGTTCTTAAACAATCATTCTTTCTGAAGATGGAAGAAATTTGAAAGTAATGATTTTCCCTTTCCTATAACACCTTTAAAACTGCAGAACCAGGTTATATTCCTGGTAACTGAAAATCAGTTCATCTTTATGTAAATCCACACAAGAAAGTTAGATGTTCCTTCTGTCATAAAGCTACGTAGTGGGATTCACACTCAAAAAATATAACCCAGAGTTCACAGGCTTACCCAATGCTCTAGAAAAACCAGCAGCTGGATATCTGTGATCCATTGCGCTCACGCAGAACCCATATGTAAACCGTGAACCAGCCATTCCATCAGAACAAGGCGCGGGGAGTGTTATGTACCATCAAGTCACTTGCAACTCATAGCAACCCCATGCAATATAGCTCTGAACCCTGTCCTGTCCTGAGCCAGTCTCACTGTCTCTGACACTCCTCCCCACTATTATCCCAATCACCGTGTCAATTCATCTTGTCCAAGGATTTCCTCTCTTGCTCTGTCCCTTTACCCTTCCAGGCATGGTGTCCTTCTCCAAGGACTGGTCCCTCCTGGTGACATGCCCTAACTATGTGAGACAAACCTTCAAAATCCTGGCCTCCAAGGAGCAACTTGGTTTCACTCTCTCCAGGACCTTAAAAAGGTGTGACTCAGCATTGGGTACCCTCACCATACCCATTCAACGTATGCTGCGCAAATAATTGGAGAAACTAGACTATATGAACAAGACTATAGCATCAAGACCGGAGGAAGTCTTATCAACTTATGGCATGCAAGTAAGAGAACGTTCAGAGAGAGGTGCCTGGGAGGTGGTTGGATGTGGGTGCCTGGAGCTCTGGCAAGAGCCTGAATGGGTTGCACATCCACTTCCGGATGTCAATCCAGGAGGCCCAGCCCAGGCCAGGCCGGGCCACCCTCCCACCAGCTCAGCTCCAGGGTCCTCCCCCCACTGCTCAGAGGGCAGTCTGGCTATTTCACGACTTTGTCTCTTCAGAATGCCATCCCTGCAGTGACTTCACTTCCTCACACTTAATGCCAAGACAGGTATTGATGATGCCTTGACCTTCCTTAATATATCACGACAAGGTGACAGGGGACCCATCTTCTAGTCCCCGTAGGGCCACAGCCCCTCCCTGGGCCTGGAGCAAAGAACACGAAAAAACCATCAAGCTAAGCATGAGGTTTGGGATACAAATGACAGTAAGTAAGTTGTTTGCAGGAGGTGAGAGGTCTCCCCACCCCACCCCCCAGACTAATGGCTATCATGGCTGCCTCCCCCTCTCTCCCCAGCTTCTCACCCCCAAACATGCTGGCCCAGCTGGAGGGCTGCAGTCGCTCCCCCCACCCCGCCCCCTCCCCGCCCTTTGGCTGACAGTATAACCTTCAGGAACCTGAAATTCCTGAGCACTCCCCAGAGCACAATGCATCTTGAAAGAAAATTTGTGTAATGTCATTTCAGGCTGTCCCTAATCCAGAATTATTGAGGGGGGGCTGGGACCTGGGAATTGCCTCTGACACTTGACAAATACTTGGCTTTGTGTAAATGGACAGGCTCCTGAAATAACTGCCATTGGATGTCACATGAAGAGAAATTAATTCTTTATTAACTTCCGCAATGATAATCTAATAAACCCAAGGCAGGCTTCCCAGCCCCAGCATTTAAAGAGCTGGGTGGTTTGGATGCAAATGTGTCCCGACCCCGTTTTGTCCAGAATGCGCACACAGAGAGAGGAGAAATAATCAGCTCTGGGGTCAGATGTCGACTGAGAGCCAGAGTGGGTGGTTTTGCCGGCTCCGGGCGAACCTGAGAGGCCGGCGCATCAGCCATCCAGTGGCCACCAGCTGCTTCAGATTTCTAGGCTGGGCCTCAATTTCAGATATTCTGTCCCTTTGTCTCCAAAAGAATATTCGTTCTGGTAAGAGAACAGTCTATGTTTTTCACTCGGCTTCTGAGGGCATCAAGGCCCTGACCCACCAGCTCTGAAGGACCATTCATCCGCTCTTTCTTCCAACTGCTCGGAGCCTGTCATAAGCCAGACACTTGGCCATAGTCATGAGCATGACAGACAAGGCCTCTGTCCTTGGAGCCTACAGTCTGGTGGGAGAGGCAAAAAAATGTGTCTATGATTATAAACAATGGGAAATGCTATAAAGATCAAGATTGAGAAGGGAGAAAAGGCCTATTCCTCCTCAGAACTGAGAAAAGCCCTATTCCTCCTCAGAACTGGGCCTGAACCCTGTCACAATAGGGTCCACTGAGGCAGGCAGCCCAACAGAGAAACGAGTTTAGGTTCAAACTTTCTGATGAGATCCAGGCCTCACACATTGGCCAGGAGCCTGATGATTTATCCTGGAGGCAGGATGACGGAAGAAAACAAAGGCGTTACCTCCTAGAGCAGAGAGGCCGTGCAGAGGAATCCATGACTGGGAAATCAGAAACTGGGGCAGAAAACGCTACCTTGATCTGACACTCAGGTAATCCTGACTTGCTTACCTCCCACAACAGAGCGCTCACCACCACTCCTGACCCTGGTAGTCTAGACGGGAGTAAATTCTTCTTTCACAGACCACTGTATGTAGATATGGAGTTATCGTTGTCGTTGGTTGGTTGCTTTCATGTGTACTCCAATCTATAAACTGGTAACTCCAAGTACAACGGATTGGAAACATGGTCGGTGCCTGTGTCATCTTCATAGTCGCCGGTGTGCAGGAGCCCATTGTTGTAGACATTGTGCAGGTTGAGTGTTTTCTAAGCTAAGGGGTTCACTTCCAGCAGTATGTCCCACAATATTCTCTTACGAGTCAAAGGATTTTCTTTGGCTAATTTTCACAAGTCGATGATAACCCAACCTTTCTTCCTGGAGTGTATTCATTGGGAAGCACTGATGAACCCTGTCTGCCACGGGAAACCGAGCTATTTGTCATAGCAGCTTCCAGCACCATAACAAACCCTCACTGTGTAACAGACTGACCAGAAAGTGGCGAACTTTGGAAGTCAGAACATTATAAAAACATACCTCTAATTACAGAAGAAAGAAAGGATTATTCTGTTCGTGACATTAGAGCAATGGTCCAACTACCTGTTGTTGCCAGTAGATTTAGTAATTCAGTTAAAAAATAAAAAATAAACTAGAGGCGAGTGCTGGTGGCCTAGTGGCAAGAAGTTGTACTGCAATCCCGAGGTGTGTGGTTCGAATCCACCAGATGCTCTGCTGGAGAAGGATGGACAATCTCTTCCTGTACCAGTCAGATCTGATTTGATGGTACACACACAAAAATAATAAAATAAAACTTAAAAAATGAACTAGAAAAAGTAGGCAGATGGCATTATGAAGCAAAGAAAAGATTTTCTAAGCAGAGAAACAAATGCATTAACAAAAGAAAAGATACTGAATGTGACTACATAAAAATTTTAAATTTCTCTATCTTATACACTCAAGCATGAAATCAATACTACTCCTTAAGAGGGGCAAAGGCCAAAGCAGATAATTCACAAAAGAAGAAATATAAACAGTTAATATGCATATGGGAAAATGTTCAATTAAGCTCATAATCATAGACGTGCAAGTTAAAGCAGTAATAAGATGCCATTTTCACCTATCAAATTGATTTTTTTTTAATTCTAATGATATTCAATACTCAGATTGAAGAGACCTGCCCTGTTCTTGCATTGCTGATGGAGACACAGCTTGTTACAGCTCATCCAGAAATTGTTTTTCAAATATGTATCAAGAGCTTTGAAATGTTCTCTAACAGATTCTTCATTATACCAAGAGTGTGACTTCAGAAGGAAGGAGTGATGTCGATTAAAAGAGACTTGAATGATACACCAGCCAAATGCCAAACGCAAACTTTGTTTGGATCCTAATTCTAGCAAGTCAGTAGAGATTAAGTCATATTTGAGATCATCTTAGAAAATTGAGCCCTGCCAGATATTAGATTATTATTGTTGTTGATGTTGTTGTTGTGTGTCATCGAGTCACATGAGACTCACAGCGACCCTATGAACAATAGCCCTAAACCCTGCTCTATCCGTTGCCAATCTTACTGTCTCCGACATTCCTATTCCCATTAACCCAGTGACTAAATTAATCCATCTCATCAAAGATCTTCCTCTCCTGCACCATTCATCCACCCTCCCAAGCATGACGTCCCTCTCCAAGGACTGATCCCGCCTTGCAACACGTCCAGAGTATGTCAGACGAAGCCTCAGAATCCTTGCCTCCAAGGAGCAGCCTGGCTTCACCCTCTCCAGGATGACCTTGTTTGTGCTCCTAGCAGTCCATAGTATATTCAATACTTTCCTCCAGCACCACAGCTCAAAGGCTTCCACTCTCTTTCTATCATCCCTAGTCATTGTCCAGCTCTCTGATGCATATACTTAGGTTAATATTTTAGGTGTGTTTGTGGGATTCTGGTCTTGTTTGGAGAATTTGTTTTTCTCTAATTTAGAGGCAAAGTTAAAATATTTGTAGGGAAAAATGACACAGCATATGAGAATTTGTGGCTGTCCAGTCAAATTTGATACTTAGTGACCCTATCAGATGGAATAGAACAGTCCTATCAGATTTAGTGGCCTAGTGGTAAAACGTTGAGCTGCAATACCAAAGACACGCAGTTCGACTCTACCAGCTGCTTCTCAGGGAAAGATGGACAATCTCCTCCCATGGGAAGTACTGCCTCTGAAAACCTGCTGAGGGACAGCAATGGATAGGCTCACACCAAGAGCACCTAACAAACAATAATTCTTTACAGAAGCAGATTGCCACATTTCTTTTTCCTTTCAAATCGCCTGCTTCTTCCAGTCATGTGCTTTAACCCCAATGTAAGCAAGACGCACAGTCATACTATCCACTGACTTCAAGTCAGTCCCAAGCTATCGTGACCCTAGAGGACAGAGCAGAACTTCCCCACAGGCCCCTCAGGCTGTGATCTTCACTGGAGCCTCCTGCGTCATATTTCTCCTGCGGATCAGCGGGGAGATTCGAACACTCAATCTTTGGGTTGAGTGCTTTAAAATGTATTTACCAAGGTTCCTTCAACATGTGACATTTGATTTCTAACATTTCAACAACAAAATAACTGAAGAAGTAGGTAAAATCAAAGTGTCGGAATGCTGGTAATTGTTGAGGGTAGGTGAGAAGTGGGGGTTGTGAAGTACCATCAAGTCAACTACTATAAACAGCAGATGTAAATCTTGTCCACCCCTACCTCAGACTGACATAATATATTTTTTTATTATATCTGTTGAAACTGGTCATTCTCCTCTATAACTAAGTCCTTTATGTTTCAATACAATAAACATTACTTATCCCATCTTTCTCAGTCTCTCCCTAACCCTGATGTCAGTCTTGTTTAACAACAGTGGCACTATGCAGTATTTGTCCTTTTGTGACTGAGATATTTCGTTCCGCATAATGTCCTCCAGGGTCACCCATTTTGAATAATATTGCATGAGTTCCTTGTTTTTCAATGCAGCATAGTATTCCATTTTGTGAA
>NW_006399765.1:14012039-14020909 GCF_000299155.1 Elephantulus edwardii
CTTGCTGTTCTGTTAAATTTTGCTATCCTTACTGGGGTGAGATGATATCTCATAGCTGTTTTGTAATTAAGTCCCAAGTAAGTCATTAAAAATGTGTACAAAAGTGTATGCACAAAGCTATCACCAAGAAGATTAGTTGTTAAGGAAAAAATAAATTAGAAGCAAAATCTTTACAACAAGCAACATATCTAGTCAGTAGTTACTGTACCAAGAATTGAACAATAGACCACTCTTGTGAAAAAAGGTATCCTTTTTAAAAAACACATATTGGTCTTTGGGAAATCTTGTGTGTTAAGTGGGGCGGGGAAAAAAAGCAAGCTACAAAAGTGTATATTCACTATGATCCCAATTATCTTAAAAGTGAATGTATTTGTGCAAGAGAGAAAAAGACCAAAATGTTAACAACGGTCTTCTCTGGGAGGTATAATTACAAATGATTTTTATTTGCTTCTTTAAACCTGCCTGTATGCAACAAGGTGGAAAAAAATGTAATTATCTTAAGAACGAGTGCCAAGACTCCTCTTAGGAAAGAAACTGGTTCTGGAGAAATACTTTCGTAAGCAAAATCATTAGAAGCTGGATTATCGAGGGGCTGGCACAACTGGGGAATGGGGGGCTCAGCTCTATGTCAGCATTGTGGGGAGGGGGTCTGGGAGGGAGGGGAGTCTGGGAGAATGTAAATCATCAAGGACACAGGGAATGCTGGGTGGGGGCCCTGAGTGGTGCATCAAGTATCCACTGATGGAATGGTGGGTCTAGCTTGCTTCACCTGGAACTCGGAAAGGCAGTGCCTGTCCCCCTGTGCCCCAGCAGGGACCACTTCTACAGTCAAAAGGACGAGTACTCTTTTTCTTTTTTAAGGAAAATAAATTGTTTTCCTTATTCCAACCTGAGGTCCACTCACCCCTGAATTACTCACACTGGGTCTTTTCTGCATGGCTGCCACTTCAGGAATGTTAAGAAGGCACCCCCTTCCCCCCACTCACTCTAATTCCTCTACATTATCCCCTGTGTTGCCACGGTCCTGAGGCCCCTTCCCCAGGTCAGGCTCCTCTTGCAGGTGAGTTCTGAGAGCCCTAACCTCAGCAAACCACTCATTCCCCTGCCCTTGAGTCAATCCCCAAACACAGCAACCTGTAGGACAGTAGAGAGCTAACCCCAGAGCTCCCAGGGCTGAACATCTGCACACTGCCTCATATTTCTCCCATGGGGCACTTGGCTGGAGTCAAACCATCAACCTTTTGGTTCACAGTCAAATTCTTTAACCTCTGAGTCCCCACCACCCCCTCCAGGAGGCCTAGATCCTATTTTAAATGAAGTATGCACTCAAACACAATCATTGTCATTGTTAAGTGTCATCAAGTTGAGCATGACTCATAGTGACCCCGGAAACAAGAAATCTGAATTCTGTCCTCTCCTGTACTATCTTTATCATCCCTGACATGTTAGAGTCCATGCCACAGACACTGTATCAATCCATCTTGTCGAGGGTCTTCTCATCCTTCGCTGACCCTCCACCTTTCCAAGCATGATGTCCCTTTCCAAGGACTAGCCTTTCCTGACAACGTGTCCAAAATATGTGTGATGAAACTTCACCATCTTTGCCTTCAAGAAACAGTCCCATCTTGCTTTCTTCAAGACATATCTGCTTGTTCTTTTGGAAGTCCACAAGATATTCAGCACTCTTCAGCACCACAACTCAAGTGCATCAGTTCTTTACCATCTGGTTAAAAATTGAGAAAGGTGTGCCTCAGGGCTGTATCCTCTCTCCATATGTACTCAACTTGCATAGTGCTGGACTTTATGA
The DNA here is from genome assembly GCF_000299155.1 of Elephantulus edwardii. Taxonomy (NCBI): domain Eukaryota; kingdom Metazoa; phylum Chordata; class Mammalia; order Macroscelidea; family Macroscelididae; genus Elephantulus; species Elephantulus edwardii. Next base: position 14,013,847 of record NW_006399765.1, read on the forward strand.
AGAAGACTGTGCCATCAAGTTTGGAGGAAAGCTCATCAACAACCTGCATCATGCAGATTACACAACCTTGCTTGCTGAAAGGGAGGAGGAGCTGAAGCTCTTGCTACAGAAGATCAAGAACTGCAGCCTTTGATATAGATTACATCTCAAGATCAAGTAAACAAACATCTCACCACGGGACAACAGGCAATATCATGAGCGATAGAGTGAAGACTGAAATTATCAATGAGTCGTCAGGAGATCAGGAGACGTATAACATTGGGAAAGTCTGCTGTCAGAGAGCCTTCCAAAGTCCTGAGGAGCAATGATGTCAGTTAGATTTAAACAGTTCCGCCTAAAAGGTAACGATCGCCTCCCTCAGAGAGACTTGGTAATGTAGTGGTTAAACACTCAGCTGTTAACTGAAAAGGCAATGGTTCAAATCCACCAACACCCAGACAGTTGTGGCTGTTTTTCACAAAGATTTTCCAGCTTGTAAACACTATGGGGCAACTCTACTCTGTACTATCGGGTCACTATATAAGTCTAAATTAATGCTATGGCAACGAGTGAAATGGCTTGCCTCCGGAAATTCTATGAACAGTGCTCAGGTCTTTTGTTCACAGGTTCGTTATGAGACGTCTGCTGACTCGACGGCACCTAACAACAACAACAACATGGCAACGAGCTTATCCCTTCCCTCAAACTAGGTTCAATGTTTTTATAATACAGGTAACAATGTTGTTGTTGATTTTAGGTGTTGCCAAGTCACCCTTCATAGTGATACTATGACTCACAGTAACCCTGTGAACGGCAGATCTAAATCTCGCCCCATCCTGGGCCATCTTCATGTCTCTGTCACACTCAAGCCCATTGTGCTGGTGACTGTGCCAGTTCATCTTCTGAGGGTCGTCCTCTCTTTCATTGACCTTTCTCAGCGTGATGCCCTTTACCAAGGACTGGTTCCTCCTGCCCCATCCAAACCAAGAGACACAATGTTTCCCCATCCTTACCTCTTACTGTGGGTGCACTCCCTTCAAGGCAGATTTCTTTGACATGTAACAGTAACTATGCTCCGTTTTGCAGACACATATTATGTCAAATACTAAGCTACATCATACTTATTCAACCTGTAGACTGGGCTAATAAGCCAAGCAGCAGGACTCTATGAAGAATGCAGCATCTCACCCCAGTCAGAAGAGCAAAGTTAACAGAACAGCAAGCAACAAATGCTGGCGAGGTTGTGGAGAAACTGGAACCCTTATTCACTGTTGGTGGGAGTGGAAACCACCTAAGTGCCCATCAACAAATGAATAGATAGAAAGCTGTGGTATATTCACACAATGGAATACTAGGCTGCATTGAAAAACAAGGGACTCATGCAATACTATTCAAAATGGGTGACTCTGGAGGACATTATGCTAAGTGAAGTATCTCAGTCACAAAAGGACAAATACTGCATGGTGCCACTGTTGTAGAATGGGACTGACATCAGGGGTGGGGTAAAAATGGGAAAAGCTGGATAAATAATGTATACTGCATTGAAACAGATGAGGGAGAGAACAGTTTAAAAGCAATATATGATAGGGTATTATGGTTATCACAAGAGTCCAGAATTAAGGTTGCATAGTCGAGTGTACTGGGGGAAGGGGGGGCTGTGATTGTATAACAATGAAGGAGTTTTTCTTTTGCTTTTCGAAGAGAGGAGTGAAATAGCGGTGGAGGGCAGGGAGAAAAGTGCAACAGTGAATGAACGGAAATCCAAAATCTCTAAATGTTCATTAAAATTAATAAAATAAAATTTTTTTTAAAAAAGAATGCAGCATCAATATTGGAGGAAGCAAACACTGGATGATGACTAAAGAAGACTGAGGAAGGATGAATACTCTTGAATTATATGGTGATGGTGAAGAAGATTGACTAGAAACATATACAACTCTTGGCAGAAATGCATAGAGAAGGCTCCTCAGAGGTGAAAACTTCTTCACTTACTTTTGGTGTGCTATCAAGAAAGACCAGGAACTGGAGAAAGACATCATGCTCGGTAAAGTAGAGAGTCGGTGAAAAAGGGAAGTGAAAAAGACTCACAGGAAGGTGGCTAGATCAGCCAGACAGCATGCCCAAGCCCTGAAACCCCTGGACTTCCTCTCATCTTAGTCACGCACGTCCAGTGCGTATGCTGTTGACTAATTTTACCACAAAGCACAAATCATAAAAAAGATTTGTTTTCTAAAATAGTACATAGATTATATTCTTTTCTAAGTAAGGGGTTTTGCATCTAATTAGCATGAATTGTCCAAGAAATAAATAAGATGTTGCTTCCCAAAATAGCACAGAGGTGTTGGTCACCTTAATTAGAAACACTCCTTTGAAATGGAAATAAGCATATCTTTGCAACTCAAAGAGACTCCAAGGTCAGGCTTGGGCCCCCCAGGCTTCCCTTAGGGGTTCCGGAAGGTACTGAGAGGACAGATCTCTCATGGGGATGAGGTCTCTTGGTTGAAAAAGAAGTGGCCCCTCAAGGTAGTGTCACTGAAGGAAGACACCATGCAATGAACTAGATCCCTTCCCATGGCTGATGTGCTCAAGACCCTTCTTGCTTTAAAGAATAAAGTCCTTATGTACTATTCATCCTTACATTACTGAGTTAGTTCACTCAGTAGAATGCTTTCTAGACTCTGCCATGTTACATAGCATTTTATGAAATTGTTGCTCCTTGGTGCTGCGTAGTATTCTATCATATGAATGTAACACCATTTCTTAATCCATTCATTCGCTGTTGGGCATTTGGGCTGTTTCTATATTCTTGCTATTGTGAATACCACTGCTCTGAACATGGGCTTTCTATTGGTGTCTGGTTTCTAATTTGCTTGAGCTATTGTCTTAGCAGTGCAATAGCTGGGTCATATGGGATTTCTAATAAAATGTACACATGTCCAAAAGGTGAAGGGGGAGAGTGGAAGGGAGACAGAAATAGGGGGAGGGTGGAAATCACTAGGATAACAGGGTTTAGTGAGGGAATGGGAACCATCCAGTGGGGACTTGAAAGGAGGTGTAATAATAGGCACAGATCAATGGACTTGATTATATGAGATAGAATGTATATGAATGATGGTATGAAAAATAATATTTAAAAAAACGAGGAATCATATGGAATACAGTGTCTATGAATGAAACACAATGTAAATGAATTATTGTACAAAAACCAACTTAAAACAAAAACATAATAAGGAAAGTAAATCCCATGAAATTGCAGGGTGTGCCTGATACCACAAAAGCAGGAAAAATTGGGGCCACAGCACAAACCAGCCTTTCTCACGTCCTCTTCTTTTTCTCACGTTTTTTGAATTCATGTTTTTCCAATGCAGTAGGTGCCAGAGAGAAACTCCTCCCCTTGCCATCTATGTGGGTAGGAAAGTCATTTCCGCTTTAATGCTGGCTGCCACCAGATCCTCTTTGTCCATCTACAAAGATAGGTAGGTGCCCTTCCAGCTCAGACCAGGCCTCCTGCAATCTACTGGGCGCTTAGCAGAGCAAGACTCCACATTTCCATCCCTACCCCTACTCCCGCATTTGCATTCCATCATTGCACTCCCAGCCTGCTTTGGGTCAAAGCTAAAAACACCTGACAGTCCTGGGGTCTCCTATCAGCTTAGAACCCAGGGAGGAGGGAGAGGGCTCCTCTGAGAACATCCATCACCACCTGCCCATCCCCACACCTGAAATGTAAAGGACTGTGGGATGCAGGCAGGCGAGAAGAGAAATGGAAGCATGTAAACCTGGAGCCCTGTAACGCAATGGTCTCATAATGATAATTATCAATAAGTTACTAAGAGAGATTAATCAGGACCCTTTCCAAGAGCTGCAGAGGAGGCTTGCTAATCACGTGAAACAAGTCGATGGAAATAATTCTTAGAAAACCTGCTGGACAATTTGGGACTAATGGACTCATGCTCACTTTCTGGGAAATGTGGGTTCTGTGCTCCTGAGTATGAACCCTGTTCCACTACATTGTATCTGAATGACTAGGGCAAGTCTATCTCATCTTCTCCGGACTGACAAGCACGGTATGAGGAATGTTTGCAAAGCGTTCATGCGAAGTGGGAGCTCTGTACGCATTTGCGGGATCTTGCAACGAGGAGCTGGGGCAGGTGCCTTGCTGAGACCCAAGCCCTGAGTCACAACCACCCTGGGCTCAGTTCTGTCTGACACAGGAAGTGAGAACCAGAGGGGCAGGCAGAAGTTCCCACTCCTTGGGGAATGTGATGACAGTGAGAGACCTATTTAACTATTGAGAATAATAATGGTTCATCCATGGAGAGAATCCTACGTTCCCACATCACAGGCCAAAGTTGCTATTACAGCCTCAACTTTACAGTGGAGGAAACTGAGGTTCAGAGAGGTTACGAGAATTTTCCAGCATCACACAGCAGGAGGGATTAGAGAATCTCAGCATATGACTTAGCACAGAGGCTAGACAAGTCTTCTTCCACTCAGTCATGGCTGCCAAAGCCTGGGTCACTGACACATAATGTGTGCATGGGGGGGGACAGTGGGGCTGATGACATCCAGACATTCAGACAGAAATATAGACAAAGACAGATGACAGAAATAGACAGACGCAGAGGTGCAGACAAGGACAGATTACTCAATAAACCAGGTACACACGTGCTTAGAGCATCAACAGAATGGGTGTGCCAGTGGTCTAAAGCGAAGACCAAGTAGACGGGACATGAGGAGAAGCAAGTGCCACAATGACAGGGCACTAAATGGAATTGATACCCACTCCGGTGTGTGAGAATATGCCAACCAGAAATAAGGTGCATGGAGGGTCACCAAGGCATTTAAGCAATGAGGTCCCTAACACCTCGCGACACCGTCACTGACATTAGTCTTCTATAGTCACTACTCATATAACTGAAACTCCTTATTTCTTGTTGTTGTTGTTGTTGTTGTTGTTGTTGTTGTTGTTGTTGTTAAATGTCGAGTCACCCTACATACAGCAGATCTGAACCTTCTCTGATCCTGTGGCATCCTTATCGGCTCTGATACACTTGATCTCTTTGCTGCAGCCACTGTATCATCCACCTTGTTGACAATCTTCCTTTCTCTGACCTTTCACCTTTCCAAGCCTGATGTCCCTTTCCAAGCCCCTCCTGACAACATACCCAAAGTAAGTGAGACAAAGCTTCACCACGCATCCTCTAAGGAACACTCTGGTCACACCTCCTCTGAGACATATGCTCTTTTGGCAGTCCACGGTACCCTCAGCACTCTTCTCCAGCACCTCAGCTCAAAGGCATCGATCTCTTGTCTGTCCTTCTTAGTCACTGTCCAGCTCTCAGATGCAGAGCGGCTGAATGAAATGGCCTAGGCTTGAATCAAGCACACCCTCGTCTTTTGGCTGATATTATTTTTCAGTACTTTGGAGAGGTCCCCAACAGCAGATTTTCCCAATGCAATATATATTTTAATTTCTTGACAACTGATTCAGATGGTGTTCATTGTGGATTCCACCAAGATGAAGTCATTGATAACTTCAATCTTGTCTCTTGTCTATCACGATGTTGCCCATTGGCCCGGTGGTGAGGATCTTTATTTTCTCGATGGTAAGATGTAGTTCATACTGAAGGCTCTAGTCTTTGTTCTTCTGCCACAAGCTGTTGAAAACTCTCAGGACTTATTTCTTGAAAATATACCATTTCTTTCTAAAAGCAAGAGGTAGACTATAGTATTCAAATAAGTGTTGAAAACTCTATGAATAACACTTATTTCTTGAGAGTGTACAATTTTTTTTTCTCTAATAAGCAAGAGGTGGACGATAGTGTTTAAATCTTGCTACGCTAAATGCAACAGAATCCAACATGTGTGGTCATTGGACAAGGAAGGATAGTTTCAGTAGATAACAGGTCCCAGGTTGATTTTGAGAGAATGGTCTTGTCCCTCCACATCCACTGACCCAGCTACTCCAGTTAGGACTCTTTGACACAATATAAACACAAGGGTTTATTATTGCGCGTGACTTCGTGACCTGGTAAACAGCCAGTGGGAACTCCAGACCCACATGAGGGACAAAAGCTAGGGAATGTGATTAGTCCAACCACTGCAATGAATACAGTCAAGTTGCTTTTTAGCTGTACAGTATTTACGTGCAACATTACAGTCTAAATTTGTTAACACTATTTATAGCTTGAACTTGAAAATGTTTGGCATCTCTGCAGGCACAACTTAATATACTAGGCCACTAGAGCCCCCTCAATTTAATAAACACTTAAAATAAGAGTAACATGGCAATGTGATACAATGCTAACATAGCAACACACACAAAAACACTAGAAATATTAAGATTTAGTTAACACAAAAATTTTGCATGTCAAACTTCATTTTTGTTGTCTGTGGCATGGAACACAGGACTCAATTTTCACCTATAGCATGTATTACGAAACAAACATCAAAACTGAAGTACGAACCATTTCAAGCAAAATTAGTGAAGGTCAGTTTTTCATTGTGGGAAATCAACTGAATTTTACACTGATTGTTAAAGCAATTCAGCTCACAGACTCATTTTCTCTGATGAGGACTATTCTTTTTGTAGAAAATGTGGTGTACAATAAAAATCTTACTCCTTTGCACCCACTACAAATTTTAGAATTGGTTCATGTCATTCTACTGAAATGGCAAATGCTGCTTCTTCCTTTTGCAATCATTAATATGTTGTTGTTGTTGTACGTCATCAAGGCGAGTGTGACTCGGAAGCCTGTGAACAGCAGATCTGAGCCTTGCCCTATCCTGTGTGACCACCTCTCCAACACACTTGAGCCCATTGCTACATTGTGTCAACCCATCTTGTTTTGGGTCTTCCTCTCTTAAGCACCTTTCCAGGTATGATGTTCCTCCTTCCTTTCTTTCTCCCTCCCTCCCTTTCTCTGTCTCTCTCACTCACCCTCTCTTTTCCTTTCTTTCTTTCTCTCTCTCTCTCTCTCTCTCTCTCTCTCTCTCTCTTTCCTTCTTTCTGCTCTGATAAGGTGACCATAAGGCGTCCATGGAGTGGTTCATGTCATTGAAGGAAATCATCCTAGAAGTC
>NW_006399765.1:14021175-14022537 GCF_000299155.1 Elephantulus edwardii
ATTTAAATGCTTTTGCATGCCTTAATCTAGTCCTGGGTACAGACAAGAGAGAAACAGACAGACACAGAGACAGACAAGGAAAAAGAGACGGATACACAAATAGACAAAGACAAGGGAGAGAGACAGACATAGACACACAGATCCAGGTAAGAGAGGGACAGAGAGAGGCTGACATAAAGACACGGGCAAGACAGATGCAAATACAGGGACAGTCAAGAGAGACAAACTGATACAGAGACACAGACAAGGGAGAGAGAGACACACACAGAGATAAGACAGTGAACATGATAGATACACAGACACAAGAGAGAGGCAGACGTGTGCATGCATACACAGAGACAAATCTCACACACACACACACACACACACACACACAGAGTCTGGGTTCAGACCACGTCCCATCAAAGGCCTTCCCTCCCACCCTGCCTTAGTTTCTTTTCTCCTGGTGCTCTCAGGACCTCCCCTTTTGAGGTTCTCAGCAAGTTTATATTTGGGAATAATTGTAACATAATTTGATACATAATTAGGACAGAATAGAAGACTGCGTTTTTAACTACCCATACATCCCCATCTCATTTAAATAATTCCTAATATATCCAAGCCGGCTGCCTCGCGCCGCACTGATGTGTATTGAGCTGAGGATAATGAAATAAGGGATGGGAGAGGAAAAATGCTATTTCAGAGTGAAGATCACCAATTAATGACATGAAAAACCGAGAGGGACTCCGTTCGCTTAATGTCCCCCGTGCAAGGCGCACAGGCAGACTCCTCTGGAGGCTCCACGCACAGCTCTCCAAGCCGGGAAGCAGAGGATAGGGAAGGACGGCAGGGGCAGTTCGGGAAGATCACACTGGTGCTCCGTCTCAGCCACCCGAAGTACCCGCCACCATCCAGATGGCCATGTTGACATTCCCACCACCCCTAGGTTCTGACCCAGCTCCCCTATGATGCCCCTTACTCATTCAACAGACATTGACTGTGCACCTACTATGTGAAGGTCACACTGAGTTCCAACAAAGGATATACAGGCCTGTGCTGGTGAAAGAAACCCTCCGTTCAGCCTATCTGTTCATCGCGGTCCTAGGAGCCCAGGGGATCTAGTCTTGGTCTATACTTTCAGCTCCATCTCAGGCCACATGCGGCTCCAGACTGACCAGCCCGGGATGAGCAGCTCTTCCTTCACCTGAACACTCCTCCAGCTTCTCATGTGCTGACCACGTTACATGCTACTTATGTGTCTCCTCTCCAGGGAAGACTTTCCCAAACTCCCCACCCTCCACTCTGTTTATCGTTATATTGGTGGTGGTGGTGGCTGTGGTGGAGGTCTGGAGGTGGTGGTGGTGGAGGTGGTGGTGGTGGTGG
>NW_006399765.1:14022863-14024849 GCF_000299155.1 Elephantulus edwardii
GGTCGTGGTGGTGGTGGTTATATGCCGTCAACTTGCTTGCTACTCATAGTGACCCAAAGTACAACAGCTCTGAAGCCTGCTCTATCCTGAGCCAACCTCATTGTCCCCAACACACCCACCCCCGTGACCCCAGTCACTGAATCTATCCATCTCATCCAGGGTCTTCCTCTCTTGCGCTGTCCTTCCACCCTTCCATGCATGATGTCCCTCTCCAAGAACTTGTCCCTCTTTGCAACATGCCCAGAGTATGTCAGATGGAACTTCAAAATCCTTTACTCCAAAGAGCAGCCTGATTTCACCCTCTCCAGGACAGATCTGTGTGTTCCGTTAGCAGTCCATGGTACGTGAATACTCTTCTCCAGCACCACAATTCTACAAAAGGCATCGATTCTTCTTCTGTCATTCTTAGTCATTATCCAGATCTCTGATGTGTAGCAAATAATTGTAGAGGCCATGGCTTGCATCAGGTACACCTCAGTCCCCACTGACATCACTGCTTTTCAATTCTCTGGTAGAACCAAGCAAGCTGAAGCTGTTAACAATTTCAATCTCCACTCTGTCTATCATGATGCTGCCAATTGGCCCAGCGGTCAGAATCTTTGTTTTCTTGATGTTGATCTTTGATCCATATTGAGGCTGAAGTTCTTGACCTTCTGCAACAAATGCCTCAGGTCCTCCTCAGTTTTAGTAAGCAAGGTTGTGTCATCTGTATAACACAGGTTGTTGGTGAGTCTTCCTCCAACACCAATGCCATTTTCCTCCTCATAAAGTCCAGCCTCCCAGACGTTCTGTTTCACAGATAGATTGAAAAGCTATGGAGAAAGGATGCATCCCTGGCTTACGTCTTTCCTAGTATTATCTACTTTACGTACTTGGGTCATGTCTGTGGCCTGCCTGAGAACATACGCTCCCTGAGCATGGACTGTATCATAAATTCAGCATGGGAGAAGCACACAACAGATGTCAGTGAGCATGCTTTAGCTGTTAAGTGGCTGCGTTGAGTGAGAGAGAAATAGTGAGACGGAGACAGATTACTTGAGGTTTCTTCTCAGTCCTTTTAGATCCTTATCCTCTAGCACGTGTTCCTCTGAACTTCCGTCAACTGGTCCTGGAGGAGGTTTCTACTTCCTGCCAACAGTCCCTCCCTGCCACCTCTCCCCCTCCCTCCTCATCAGCCAGCTCTCTGGGACATTGTGGTGTAGGTCCTCCATCTCCAGACGTGTAGGACCAACCCCAGCGAAGATTCCCCCACCGCCAACGCGGGCACAGGTCAGCCAGGCAGAGCTTCTGGAGGGAGCTGAGAAGAGACTGCAAGAGAAAGGATCTCACAGTCCTTCCCCATGTTCCTGGGCAAAAATGAGAACCCACACTTTCTAGACACTGTACGCCGTGCACACGGGCTGAGTCTTCCCGTTCTAGGCCCTCCTGAAGATCAGTGAGATGAGGGTGTTGGGGACAGGCCCCATTGTAAACCTGCGATCCTAAGACTCAAGTCCCATCACATCACTCTGGATCTTGGTTCAGAAAAGCTGCTCCCCACACGGGTGTCCCCTCCAGACTCCAGGGAGAGATAGGGGCTCATTGAGTGATATCTCATTGCCTGGCTGCAGAAACAGGGTCACTCATGCTCTAGATCTGTGGTCTTGGGCACGTGGCCTGCCTTTCAAGACTGTTGTGAGTGGAAAGGAATTGGTATGAGGGGGAATCCAATGTCAGACTTTGCCCAGAACTAGTCTGAAAGTAGCACTGGAAGTTTCATACCCCAAGAAATTAACGTAGGTATAAATGTAGATATATATGTGGTAACAATCTGCATTATGCAGATGACACAACCCTGCTTGCTGAAACTGAGGAGGACCTGAAGCATCTGCTGCAGAGTGTCAAGGACTGCAGCCTCCAATATGGACTGAGGCTCAATGTCAAGAAGACAAAGATTCTCACCACTGGACCAATTGGCAGCATCAGGATGGATGGTGAAGAGATTGA
>NW_006399765.1:14025674-14065929 GCF_000299155.1 Elephantulus edwardii
GTACTATAACCACAGATACAGTTACAGATAGAGACTCTGTAACTTCTTATTACTGATGTTGATTCACAGTGGCCTGATGGACAATGGAGCATCAGGACATAGATAGGATTTTCCCATAAAGTTCTCCACAGGGTTTTCAATGGCTTGTTTTAACAATGGCTCGTTTTGGAAGCAGGAGTGGCATCCACTTTCTACATAACATGCCTCTGGAAACTCTATAAACTTTGATACATGTCAATAGTAGTAGAGGGGCTTCAAGCCTTTTGTTCAGAGGGTCACTATGAGTCGTGCTCGACTCAAAGGCCATAAACAACAACATTTTAACAAGTTTTAACAAGTTCACCAGCCTTTTCTTCCTGTTAACAACTTTGAACTGGGCATTAATGATATCACTTGCCAAAGCCAGATCCTTGCTTGTCTCATTCCATGTCCCTTCCCTCTCATGAGATAGCAGGGTCACTAGATGGATTTGGGGACAACTCATAATCCAGTGCCTGGAACAGACCCTGTGTAAGGCCGACCCCTTCTCCCACTGTCCAGGAAGACCTGGAGGGGTCCCAGCCCCAGGAAACGTCCTGCCCCATGGCTTCTTTCCCTGGTGCCAGAATCTTTCTGCTCCAAGGAAGTGGGCCCCTGTGGGGCCGCCCCCGCAGCCTCCACAGCCCAGAGGCCCACAGGCCAGGCCCCAGCCCTTTCACACTCAGGTAAAACTTTAACCAGAGCCTTTGGCGGCCGTGCTGGGCCCTGCGCTCCCATTCAAGGCATGATAAATGACTGCTGTCACAGTGACATGAATGCTCATATTGAAAAGCCCTGCTTTCTGTCGCCCTCCCTTTCAAACCGCCAACTTCTTCTCTCTTAAGTCACCGAGCGTCACTCACGTGTCACCCTGTGCTGAATGTCCCCCACTCAGGGACCCTTGCTCTTTCTGCCCCTCACCTCCCACCTGCCCCTCCCCCTGCCTCTTGAGACCCCTCTCTCCCCTCCTCCATTTCGCCCCTTATTCCCTCTTTCTTCTCCCCAAATCCGCTCTTCAACTTTCTCCACCTCCTTGCCCTCCAACACCATCCTCATTCTCCAGCCTGGACGTGCTCAAAACCCCCCTCATCTGGTTTGTTAAATGTAAAGGGGTCTTGTCTTCAGAAAATTGCTGCTCATTTAGACATTGCAGTGACTTCCGGTGGCTTTCATGTTGGCAGCAAATAGAGCTGCCGGGCGAGGGGAGAGTGTGTTGGGCGAGGTACTAGCTGCCAGGACACCCCGGAATCTCCTTCTAATGAGTCTCCACACCAAGGATCCACATCCTGGGGATTCAGATTCCCAAGGCTGTCTGAAGACTAATTTTATTTACTTATTACGGACTCTTGTACATTATGGCAACTATGTCAGGACATAACAAGGAGGTTGTTGCCAAATTTTCTTTCTCAAAATTCATGCCATGTGGGCAGGAAGGGGCTCTCGTTACTCTCTGTAGGGTCTTCCCCTCCGTCTCCAAGTACGAGAGCCCTCCCAGAGGCTAAGGGGCTGTCAGAGCCACCACAGAACATGGCTACCCGCTGCTGGCTCCCCAAAGGCAGAAATGAGACTGTAGACGTGCCCCAGGAGATGCCCACGAAATAGAATCCTGTGGTCAAGTAAGTTAAGGAAACACAGTTTGCTGAAGTACCTTTCTCAAAGGGTCACAGTTAACATTAGCTTGTTCAGGACTGTAAGAGAATGCTTGATAAGGTTGCAAGGAGTTATCAGCTTGATGGCACCTAACAACAAAGGAATCCTTCAGTAAATAAACCCAATTAACCAAAAGATTACCAAACAAAACATACTTGACACTTGAGTCCTATTTTGTGCAGAATGAGCATCAGTGTCCCCAGTCCCTCTCCAAGAGTCATTACTTGCCTGATCTCACTCTATACTGATAATAACTCTAAGGAGTTGGCAGTGGCGATGAAGCTGTTGTTATTGGATGCCATCAAGTTGACTCTGACTCAGAGTGACCTCCTGTGACAGTGTAGAGCAGGCCAGCAGGATTTCTTCGCTGTAATCTTTATGGAAGCAGATCACCATGGATCTTTGTCCTGCAGAGTTGTAGGGTGGGTTCAAACCACCAACCTTTCCATTAGAACTGAGCAGTCACTTGTTGCATCATGTAGGGCCCCTTTTGACTCTAGGAGGTGGGTCTAAACACTGTCTTACTACACAGATAAAAGGGATGAGACTCCAAAAGTTCAAGTGAATTGGATACAGTTCCATAGCCAAGTAAACAAAAGGAGTATTGGTCTAACTGCTAAACTGATTACTTGACCATCTAGTCTCTGAGCATGTGGGGATAAAGTAGTGAGACATAGACACCTTCTGCATTCAAACCATGAAAAGAAAGTCAAAGTGGCCTTTTCTGATGTTGAACTTGCTCAGTGTCACAGAAGGAGAGAGAGCAAAAAAGGAGGAACATTCCACCAGTGGACACAGTTATTCCAATAATCCTCCTCAAAGTTGTTTCATAGAGCCTTGTCCACAGCAATAGCTCCCGCTTCTGAATGTTCTCCAGGTTGCTGGAACTTAGACTGTGACTCACTTCATACATTGGCTTATGTAACTACCTGACTGGGTTTGAGGTGTCTAACTACTGCCCATGCCAGCCTCTCTCACTCAGTATGGAAGAGAAAACCAACAAGATGTAAGAGGTCACAATTAGAAGGAGCTAGAGCTGATCACCAAGCACAAAAGGGTTACGTTGCAACCATCAGCTGTCAAAGTGCTCCCCCATGCCCAGTTCCAGAAAGAGCCCCTGAGGAGCACACACATTCTCCTGTCCACTGCTATTTATTGGTCCAGGAATGGCACACAACCTAAGGTATCCCAATCACCCTTCTCCTCCTTATTACTTATCTAATGCTACATAATACATTCTCCAAAACTTAGTGGTTTAAAACTGCGATTGTCATCTCTTTCTATGGGTCTGGAATTAAGGAGTAACTTTGTATGTAAAGTTCTAGTTCAAGATCTCTCATTAGATTGATTCTGTGTTAGCTGGGGCTTCCGTTATCTGAAGGTGGGCTAAATTGGAGGCTCTCCTGCCAAGATGGCTCGTTCTCATAACTGGCAAGTTAGTGCTGGCTGTTGGAGATCTCAGTGCCTTCCCATGGGAACCTCTCCACACAGCTGTCTGGGGGTCTTCACAACATCACAGCCAACTTTTCCAGAGTGAGTAATTCCCAAAATCAAAGCAAAAGCTCACTGTGTTTTATGGTCTAGCCTCAGAAGTCAGATCAGGAACCCCCCACCACCACCACCACCACCAAAGTTTAGCAGGAACAAGTTGCTAAATCTAACTCTCATTCAAAAGTGGTGAAAGTTAGGCTCCAACTTTGCAAGGAAGGAACACCCCTTCACCTGCATCTTCTTTCTTTATCCTTGTAACCACCCAATAGAGATGAGAAATATCTGAAGATGAGAAAAAAGGCCCAGAGAAGTTTAAGCAAATTGCCTGAGACCATACAAAGCTTCCAAGTGGTAGAGCTGAGGCTCCAACGTGAGTCCATTTGACACTAACACGCATATTCAGTCAGCCCTACCACCTAAATTTATCTGTAGTAGAAAGGTAACTTGAACCAAAAAGGAGAATTGCTTCATTATGTCGAGTGAATAATCGCCCTCACATTAGTGAATTAGCTTTAAAATATCAGTTTGAACTACTAATTAACCTTCAGTTGATGCTTTAAATACATTTTATTACATAGTTACTTTCAAAAGAAAAAAATATCATTAATAACTTAAATGTTCAATGTTATATATCTTTTATATACTCTGATTTAGTAAGAAGGGATTTGGGCCATTTTCTAAATGTGTAATTTTGGTTTTTAAATGGTGTCAGGGGTAAGGCTAAGATGATGAGTAGGACTCAGAATACAAGTTTTTAGAAGCCCTGGCCTAGTGGTGAGAATATGCACTACAATCCCAAAGGCAGGTGGTTCGAATCCTCCAACTATTTTTCAGGAGGATGGGCAACCTCCTCCCTTGCAATTACTGCCTCTGAAAACCCACTGAATGGTCAACTCAATGATACAAAACAACAACCACCACAGTAATGTGTTCATTTCCATCTAGTCAGAATCAACTCATACCTGACCCTCCAGCAGGTTTTCACAGGCTTCACGTCACACAGGAGGAGGTGTCCTATCTTCCTCTCATGGAGCAGCTGGTGGAGTTAAACCACTTGCCACTGAGTTGAGAGAACAACTTCTTACACACTGAGTCAACTCAAAGGCACATGGTTCAGATGGACCAGTCGCCCCATGGAAGAAAGATGAGCAATCTCCTCTCATGCGATTTCTTGGCTCTGAAAACCTGCTGGAGGGTCAGCTATTAGTTGGTTCCAACTCGATGGTGCTTCACAGTGTTGTACTGCATTATGTGTTGCATGGCTAACTGAAAGGTTGGGAGTTCAGCTCCACCAATCACTCCAAGAGAAAAGGATGGATAGCAGTCTTCTACCACAGTGACGTCCAGCCTTGAAAATCTGCTGGAGAATCACTATGAGTCAGACTCACCAGCAGTGGGTCAGCCAGGTCAGACTAAGGATCCTGGGCAAAGTCTTGAGGGTTCAGCACCGAGGGGGGCACACAGAAAAAACCTGTTGGTGGTGTGTCAAATGTGGGGCTCACATTACCACTCCTGAGTTCTTGTTGCTTGACCACATGGAAAGAGATAGAGCCCCAAGTCTAGATCAATAAGACCCAAGCACTTAGCTCGTGTGCTGACCATGAAGAGCCATGAGAAATCCACTTCTTCTTTCTGCTCTGGTGCCTAAGACCAGAAAGGGGCTGCTCCCACACACCCATTTCCCACCCTCTCGGTCCGTCTCTGAGGTCTGGTGCCGTTATGGAAACATCACCTCGTGCCACGCTCTTTAAGAAACACCTCTCAGGCACGGTTTAATTACATCCTCATAGCAATCACGAGAAGGAGGTATGATGGGCCACGTGCTCCTCTGACTTCTTCCAGCCTCCCTTGAAACTATTTTGGGGTCATTAGACGGATTTCTAGCCAGCGAACTGACAATAAAACAGGTGAACACCCCTTCCAAGAAGAACCGTTGAGACAGAATTTGGTACATGTTTTTCGTAAAGAACCAGAGAGCCAGTATTTTAGGCTTTGCAAACCATATGGTCACTGTCACAACTACCAGACTTTGAGGTTGTATTTTGAAACCAACCTTAGGTAATAAGTAAGCAAATAGGTGTGTCTGTGCCCCAATAAAACGTCAGTTACAAAACTTGCTGGAGATGAAATTTGGGGCCAGTTTGCTGAATCCTGCCCTCAAACAGCCAACAACATTCTCACTCTCAGATTGCTTAATTCCCAGGAGCCAGCAGAGAATCCAAAGAGGGCTTTTTAGGGGACAAAAATATGTCAAATAGCACAAGAGCCCGGCTCCCTGGGTCACAGCTCTGAGTCCCTTGGTCCATTTTGTTCTCAGGCTGAAGCAAATGGTATTATTTCAAACCATTGAGACGTGAGGATTGTTTGTCTTAGCTTCTTGCATTAATTAACTGGACGAACAGAGTAGGTTTAATTGCTCCTTTTGACAGAGGAGCGAAAGGAGGTGCCAAAAGAGAAGTGAGCCACCTAAAATAACTTAAAAATGGCCAAGCTAAACCCAGGAGCTCTGGTGGCCTAGTGGCAAGATGCCACACTGCAATACTGAAGGTGCATGGTTCAAATCCACCAGATGCTCTGCTGGAGAAGGAGGGGCAAATTCCTCCTGTGCCAGTTGGATCTAATTCAACAGTACACCAAATTAAAAATAAACAATAATTTAAAAAAATGGCCAAGCTAGGCCAACTGATTCTGGTTTACTGGCGACTTCTCTGGTTCTAGCTCTAAAAGGTGCACACCTAAGGGAAGCCCTCAATCTCGGGCAAACCAGGCTGGCTGTTCACCAGGACGAGGACTGGAACACAGATCTGTCTGGCTCATATTCAGAGCCCCTGGTGGGAGCTGCCCCTTGCAGGGAGATTGAGGGTGGCCCAGTTTGCTTGGTTAGTTCTCCTTCCCACCAGGAGACCTCCTTCTCCAAGCCCTCTCCAGGGATTGCTAGTCCTGGAAGGTGAGAAAGAAACTCTGTCACCTTCTCCCCCTTCAAATCTCCATCATCTCCTGAAAAGCAGCAAGTCGAGCCGGAATTGTAAATATCCACTAGCTGGGGAGTGGAGGTCAGCCCTGACATCTATAAAACGGCACTAAATCCTGCTTTTATGAGCTCTTACTGCATTCTGCTGAGTGTTTTATCACATTCACTGCAAGTTTACTGAGGGGAGTTAATAACCCCCAAAATGCTAGAGCCTGCCTATCAAGGAGGGTGGAATACCTAGCTGGTGGTTCTGGGGGAGATGTGAGTGCTTGTAATAAACACGCCAGCACCTTCGAGACTGGCCTGGGTTCTGCTCTGCCCACGTTCCACTCACTCTGTATTCTTCCAATCACCCCCAATACTGCAGGCTGCTTGGTGTCTGGGACCAGGCTAGGCATCAGGTATTCAGGGAAGAATCCCTGAGAAGGTTCTGGACTGAAATCTAAAGACTGAAGAGATACTAGACCGACCAGAAATGAGAGGAAACGTATGACAGAAGGAGGGACCACCAGCATAGGCTAACACCTTGAGTCTTACGGCTTCTAACTCACATCGAGAAGCTTCCTGAGGGAGAGAGGAAAAGGCTGGACAGATCTCTGAGCAATCACAGCCTGTGAGATGTGGAGAGCGGTGGGAGCATCCTCCCCTCTGGGGAGGAGGGAGAAGGCGAAGCCAGGCAGGAGGAAACCGCAGCCACTAAGGGAGGAGAGAACCTCACGAAGGAGAGATGGTTCAATGGCAGCAGATACCATAGAAAAGATACACTGCAGCCATGAGGGCTCCTTGGTTTGTCAATGAGAAATTCACGTGTATTTATAGACTGTAGTGTGCCAGGCGCTGTGCCAGCCTTTAGTAAGCAAAGATATAATAAAGCACAGAGTTACAGAGAAGAGCAGTGTGACGTGGGAATGCACAGAGTGGGACGGGCCAGACCACGTAAGGACTTGAAGTTTACAGGAGTTTGCTTTTTTATCTGCCAAGAATAATTCACAAGTGATTTCAGAGGCAGAGGTCTGGTGCTATGGGATCCTAGTAAAAGGGCAGAGGAATTATACCTAGAGACTTGAAGGGATTTCTGAGAGGCAGACACGCCTGAGCTGGGTTTTGAATAGGGTGAAAGGAAGGTTACTAGATAGGCTGGGGGGGAAAATAACTCTCCCCAGTAAAACCATGGAAGTAATAGTGTGTTCAAGAATGCAAGGAGTTTAAGGAGCAAAATGAGAAGTAGGGAGATGAGGCTAAGAAGAGGAAGGGGAAAGGAGCTCCCTCAAGGAGTTTGGGGTTATTCCATATAGAATAAGAAATGTTAAAAAAATAACCCCTCCTAGCAACATGCCTGAAGTATGTGAGGCCTCCAAATAGCACTCCAGGTGCACCCTCTCCAAGACAGGGCTGTTTGTTCGTTTGACTGTCCATGGGATGTTTGGTGCTCTTCTCCAACACCACAGCTCAAAGGCATCAATTCTTTTTCTGTCATCCTTATTCACTGTTCACCTCTCACATGCTTGGCAAGTGATCCTTAAGACGATAACCTGAATCAGATGCACCTTAGACCTCAAACTGACATCATTACTCCTTAATAATTTGGAGAGGTCCCTAACTACAGATTTTTCCCAGTGCTTATTTCCTGACTGTTGGTATCAAGGGTGTTAAAGAAAGAAGGCATGGACAAATTCTCATGAGAAGAGGAGGACAGCAACATATTTTCACTTGAGAAAAGTTTCTGGCTTTGGATTCCACTTCCAGCTTTGACAGTAAGCTCCTGAGTGGGTGATGGACAAGTTCCTCTCAAACTCTGCGTCTCAGTTTACCCCTTTGAAATGGAGAGGTGAGGTTATCCCCTCCAGTTCTATAATCGGAGGCTCTGTGAGTCCTAGACAAGAGTAAGCTATTCTAAACATCGAAGGTAACAAAATTTTTAAAAAAATCAAAGCAGAGCAGGCTATGGCACATCTACGTGCCTTCTTTCTGGTAAGTCACTCATGTGTCCGCATAAATGCATCAGGTATGTTTCAGGGTCACAACCTGCCTTGAGGTTGGGGGACAGACTAAGAGAGGCCGGGTCAAGCATTCCACCAGCATGTCTAAGAAGCAAGGACTTCACTGTGGCCCAGGGGAAAGGCTGACATTTGGTAAGACAACTCTATTTAACTCCCACCACTTGACATCTGTTTCCAATTAATCTGCTCGAGTTAAGAATGATGCTGCCCTGAGCAAGAGATTCGAGCTCAGTTTTGAGGGAGGTGGGCAGCTACAAAGGGTTAATGCAGCCCTGGTCCATCACCTCCCCTCTGCTCACACCCTCAGGGGTTCCCAGTGACCCACGGGGACCCTGGCCTCCAGGCTTGCCTGTGCATCTCCTCCCCATCTCACTTGGTAATTTACGCTTCAGCATTGCCAACTCCAACACAAAGACATTGAAGAACTGAAGGGAGGTCTAGGTGGTTGGTTACAGTGAGCCAATGAGAACCGTGGCAGACGGTGGGGTGAGCAAGGCAGGCAGGGTCCAAGGAATCATATAAGGCTTGCAGAGTGTCAGGAGCTCAGCTTTTATTCTACTTCTGATGGGAACTGGTTAAAAGCTCAGCTACAAACCAAAAGGTTGGCAGTTCAAACCCACCCAAAGGTATCTCAGAAGAAAGGCATGGCAATCTGATTTCTAAAGGTCACAGCCATGAAAAGCTTAACTGAATGAAAAATATGTGAATTGCAGTTGACTCAACCAATTTTTACCGGCACAGGAAAGGACATTGTCCAATGTGCATACTTAAGAGCCAGTGAGATTGGCTCAGGACAGAGAATAGCTCAGAGCTATTGTGCGTAGAGTCGCCATGAGTCGTAGTCAACTCAATGGCACATAACAACACAACAACATTTTAAAAATAAAAATAACTCCTTAAATCAGCTATTTAAAACTTTGTGTTTGGAATAACTTAGAGGATAAATTGATTCTTATTCTCTAAGTTGTTAGAAGATAATTATTCTCCTTTTTCAACTATTAATTTTATGAAATCTATACACAGAGCAAGAATTTCTGGTGCAAATTTAGCCTGCAAATGTTAAATGTATCCTGGATTTTAATGACTTAGTGCAGAAAAAAGAATATAAACTCTCAAATTTTATATTGATTGTACTGAGATCATGTATCTTGATTACTTTGTTATTGTTGTTGCTGGGTATTGTGAGTCTATTATATGACTCATAGCCTCCTTATGAACCACAAATCTGATCTTTACTCTATCCTGGGCCATCCTCACCATATCAGATATGCTCAAGTCCAATGTCACAGTCACCTCACTGTGTCAATCCATCTTGTTAAGGGTCTTCCTTTCTTTTGCTGACCCTCCACCCTTCCCAACATGAGGTCTTGTTACAAGGACCAGTCTTTCCTCACAATATACCCAAAGCATACCTCTCTAGCCCTGCCTCTGAGGAAATCAATGAAATGTGTTGAGATTCATTGTCTGGTTTCCCTTTGACATTTCCTTAATGTGACAAGGAAATTTTAAATTGTGTAGATAGAGCTCCTGGACTAGATTGGTGAACGATTTATCAACAATCTGCGTTATGCGGATGACACAACCCTGCTTGCTGAAACTGAGGAGGACCTGAAGCGCCTGCTGCAGAGTGTCAAGGACTGCAGCCTACAATATGGATTGAGGCTCAATGTCAAGAAGACAAAGAAAAGATTCTCACCACTGGACCAATTGGCAGCATCAGGATGGATGGTGAAGAGATTGAGATTGTACACAGCTTCAGTTTGCTTGGCTCCATAGTCAACAGTCTTGGCACCAGCAGCCAGGAAATTAAAAGGCGCATTGCCATGGGAAAGTCTGCTGTTAGGGACCTCTCCAAAGTGCTGAAGAGCAGTGGTGTCTCTCTGGAGACTAAGGTACATCTGATACAGGCCATGGTCTTCGCAATCACTTGTTATGCATCAGAGAGTTGGACAATGTCCAAGGAGGATAGAAGGAGAATGATGCCTTTGAGCTGTGGTGCTGGAGAAGAGTATTGAGAATACCATGGACTGCTAGGAAAACAAATAGATTTGTCCTGGAGAGGGTTAAACCAGGTGGCTCCTTGGAGGCAAGGATTCTGAGGCTCCGTCTAACTTACTTTGGACATGTCGTGAGGAGAGACCAGTCCTTAGAGAGGGACATCATGTTTGGGAGGGTGGAGGGACGGCGCAGGAGAGGAAGGCCCTCTATGAGGTGGATTGATTCAGTGACTGGGATAATTGGGATGGGAGTGTCAGAGACAGTGCGATTGGCACAGGACAGAGCAGAGTTTAGGGCTGTTGTACATAGGGTCGCTATGAGTCGCAGGCGACTCGACGGCACATAACAACAACAACAACAACAGATAGAGCTCACTCCATTTCTACAGAACAGCAGTGATTTAGAAGAGTTGAAGGTTACCCACCTTGAGGAAGGTGTAAGACCCAGGCAACAGCACAGATTTAGAAGGGTTGAACATTACCATGTTGAGGATGGTCAAAGACCCAGTTGGCCTTTTATTCCATCACATCTGGGCCAACATGAGTCAGGAGCCAACTCAACAACAGCTAATCACAAGTGATGGTACGTGTAAAAAGGAGAATGCGTGGCTGAGATGTGTTTTGGAGGTAGCTTTGGCTGATCTTGCTGAGAAATGGGACGCCAGAAACAGAAAACATCAAAGGCAATCCGCCTTGTTAAGGGTCTTCCTTTCTTTTGCTGACCCTCCACTCTTCCCACATGACATCTTTTTCCAAGGACCAGTCTTTCTGCTTTGAGCATATAGGGAGTGTTGGTGTTGTTTCTTTGAGTGTTGCTGTTGTTGTTCTTGCTGTTGTTGATGTTGCTGCTGTAGTTGCTGTTAGGTGCCATCAAGTTCATTACAACTCACAGTAAACCTATTAACTAACAATCACCCCGAACCCTTCGCTATCCTTCATCATGCTCACATCTATCATGCTCAAGCCCGTTGTGGTGGTCACTGTGTGTCTGTCATCTTGTTGAGGGTCTTGCCCTCATTTGCCGACTTCTACTTTCCCAACAGGCTCTCTGCGTCCAAGCACTGGTCCCTCCTGATAATACAGCCACAGTAACCATCTATCTCTACTTCCCAGGAGCACTCTGGTTGCACTTTCTTCAAGACAATTGTGTTTGTTCCTTTGCTAACCCAAGAGATATCCTCTATTCTTCACCATCAGAGAACCATGGAAACAATGAACAATTTAAACAATGAAGCAATGGACAATTCAAAGATGATGCATCTGCCGTCTTCTTGATCCACTGTCCAACTTTCAGATGCATAGCAAGCAACTGAAAATACAACGGCTTGGGTTGATATATCCTATAAGTTGATATATCCTTTCTCTTTAGAACTTAAGGGAGAGAAAGGTAAAAAAAAACATAAGGGGGAGGGAAAACCCCAACAACAAAAACCATTAGGGGCAGAGTGCACTGAAAGTCCCAAGGTGAGTTTGGAATGCCTGTAAGATGCCTAACAGCTCTGGTGGGTTAGTACTAAGGAATCGCTCTGCTAACAGAAAGGTAAGTGGCCTATCCACTAGCTGCTTCACAGGAGAAAGATAGGCAATTTCCTCCTGTTCAATTTACTGCCTTTGAAAATGTGCCAGAGGATCAGCTATTGGTCGATTCTAACTTGACGACACACAACGGCAACAACATGAGATGCCTACGTGGAAATGTCAAATAGACAGATATGCAAGCCTGACACCAGAAGAAAAGCCCAGGAAGAAGAGCTAAATTTGGAAGACCTTCCTTGGAAAAATTAGAATCTCACTACAAGGAGAAAAACAGCCAAATGGACGGAAGTACCGTGGCACTCCACTGTTCCCTCCAGTACAGCCTCATTTTCTGCAAATGCAAGTGTTCCCTCTGGCTCTGAATACTCTCTCTGTGTCACCAGCTCTCTCCTCTTCACCACCCCCCAGGTAAGCCCCTTCCTGGGCTCGCCCACCCCACAAACTTGCCGGGCAAAACACCGAGGCGAAGGCCCCCATCGCAGACAGTATTCAGCAGTGAGCTGTGGGTCAGGATGTTTGCACAAATGCCTCACAGCATCATTTATCTTGAGGGATGTCAACTCGAAAAATGTTAGTTCATGTCACTGTCAGTGTTAAATGCCAAAAATTAGCTTTCTTTCATCAGAAAACGGAATAATTAACTTTGCAACTGTTTCCAAAACTGCTAATTAATGGGTTTTACCCACTTGATTTGTCAGGCTGCACTGTGAGCAGAGCCGCAGCCTGAGTCCCTGGAGAATTCCCATCCTCCCCTACTCACTGTCCCCAGCAGTGGGAGTTGGAAGAAGTGAAAGATACGTAAGTGCGGGAGAGCAAGGCTGCTCTGGGGTTGGGTTCTTTGCTTGCACAGTTGATCCCCTAAGACTTTTCTCTCCCACATTGCTGTTCTCCATTGACCTTAAAATTGTGTTCAGCTTTCATTGATGGGGTTGCCATCCACCTGCCACCCTTGAAACTTGGAGATCCGCTCAGATGCCTGCCTCCCCCGCCCAATGAGAATAGCATGGTGGCTAGGGACTCGGACCCTGGAGGCAGGCCAATGAGGTTTGAATGCCAGCTCTGGTTCTTGCCAACCATTGAACCATAGACAAGATGCTTCTCTTCTCACAACCTCCGTTTTCTCATCTGTATAATGGGACTCATTATAGAGCTATTCCATTGGGTTACTGCAAGCTTAAAGGAGATAACAAATGGTTGGAATGCCATTGGGCATGGTATTTCAGATGCACTAAGTTGCTAGAGAAAGATACCACGCTTGGTGAAGTTGTTGTTGTTGTTATGTGCCATCGAGTCATTTGCAACTCATAGTGACCCTTTGTACAAGAGCCCTAAATGCCGTTCTATCCTGTGCCAGCCTCGCCATCTCAAATACATTCATTCCCACCACTTCACTCACAGAATCGCTCCATCTCATCGAGGGTCTTCCTCTCCTGTGCCATCCCTCCACTCTCCCAAACACGATGTCAAAGAGGCAGACTGTCTATGTAATGGGTTAATGTGTTGTTGTTGTTATGTGCCGTTGAGTTGCATGTGACTCATAGCGACCCTATGTACAACAGCTCTAAACTCTGCTCTGTCCTGTGCCAATCTCACTGTCTCCGCTACACTCATGCCAAATACCCCATTCACCGAATCAACCCATCCTCTAGAGGGCCTTCCCCTCCTGCGCCTGCCCTCCACCCTCCCAAGCATGATGACCCTCTCCAAGGACCAGTCTCTCCTTACAACATGACCAAAGTATGTCAGACGAAGTCTCAAAATCCTTGCCTCCAAGGAGCAGCCCAGTTTAACCCTCTCCAGGATGAATCTGTTTGTTTTCTTAGTAGTCCATGGCACCCTCAGCACTCTTCTCCAACATGAAAGCTCAAAAGCATCAATTCTCCTTCTATCCTCCCTGGTCATTGTCCAGCTCTCTGACACGTAACAAGTGATTGAAAAGACCATGGCCTATATCAGGCGCACCTTAGTCTCCAGAGACACACTGTTGCTCTTGAGTACTTTAGAGAGGTCCCTAACAGCAGACTTTCCCATCGCAATACGTCTCTTAATTTCCTGGCTGCTGGTGCCATGAGTGTTGATTGTGGAGCCAAGCAAACTAAAGCTGTTAACAATGGTTGTAATAATGGGTGTAAGCTCTGCAGATGTTGCGAGGATGGCACAGGACCAACAGGGTTTTATTCTCTTGCACGTGGGTGGCTAAGCATTGGAACCAGCTCGAGGTTCAGGTCTTCAGTTCACAGAGTCACTGTGAGTCATACTCAACTCAGTGGCACCTAAAAACTACAACAGTAACATGATTGTTTTGACAGAACTCATCTGGCAATTCCTTCAGCTCTCTGTGGCACTGATTATAATCATTTGGTGATAACTCAATCAGAAGCTGAGCTTATCTAAAGGACCCAAACTGACTTCGCTGTCATGTCTGGACCTTGGCAGACATATGTTGTTGTTACTGTTTTTAATTGTGATTTTAGTGAAAGTTTACAGAAAGGATGAGTTTTCATTCATTCATTTATTCATACACATTTTCTTCCCTTTCCCTTCCCTCAGTTCACTTTGTAATGAATGTCTTGTTGCAGATTGTCAATTCCCATATATACAATGTCTAATCATCCATTCTCTTCAGATAGTGTCTCCCTTCTCCCAAATTAAAAGGTTGAGCTGGGTTGGGAACCTCCTCTCTCCATGTAGTCCCAGGACCTGTCCACAAGGTGTCTCCAGTAGCATGGTCAGATTTCTTACATGACAGCTCAGACTTCAGAGGCCAAAGGGAAAAGTGCAAGTCCTTTTCCAAACTAGGTCCAGAACTGGCAAGGTATCAACCGCATTCCCTCCTGAGCAAAAGAGTCACGGGCCAGCCCAGGTTCAAAAGGAAAGAGAACAGACAGATCTGCCTGTTAATGATAAGAGTATCCAAATAACTGAAGAGCTAACCTACTGAGCAGGAGGATGGGGGTTGGGTGGGGGAAATGTGGCAGTGAGCCACTCAGCAGAAAGACCTGGTGATCTACTTCCCAAAGCCCCAGGGACTGAAACACAGAAGTCACCATGGTAGAATAGTACCCAGCCTCACTATAAAGCAAAATGAAGTTAGGAAGTAGAAGGGTGAACTTTGAAAACATGCTAAGTGAAATAATCACTTTCTCACACTCCCTCATTGCTGCTAGGACAGAACGAGCTCACAGCTCACCCTCCATTGGGTTTCTGAGGCTGCAAAGTCCACCGAAGGAGACTGTTCATCTTTTACCAATGAATGAGCTGGATTTGAACCACCGGAGAGGTGTGGCCTTAGATTTAACAGAACCACTCCCTGTGGGTTCTGCCGAGCCAGATACCTTATTTCTCTTATATGAAATATCTCAAATAGGCACAAGCCTAGAGATTTAAGTTTACTAGTGGTGACCGGAGATAGACAGGAGGAAATGAGAAAAAGGTATTGCTTAAGGGCTGCTAAGTTTCTGTTAAGCATGGTGAAAAATATACAGAAACAGTGGTGCTGGTTGCACAACGTGGTAACGGTAAATCATCCCACTGCACACACACACTTACTAAAATTCTTGAATTCGCTAATGTTATATACTTGTTATTGCTGTTTGTGCTCTCGAGTTGGAATCAACTCACAGGCTGATCCTTCAACAAGTTTTCAGAAGCAGCATATCACACGAGAGGAGTTTGCCCATCTGTCTCCGGAAGAACAGCTAGCGGATTCAAACCACCTACTTTTGTGATGGCAGTGTAATTTCTTACCCACTGGGCCACCACAGCTTCCCTCAGCTGAGCCACCAGAGCATATATATATGTTGTTATTGTTGTTGTTATGTGCTGTCAAGTGGACTGTGACTCATAGTGATTCTCTGCACCATAGCTCTGAACCTTGCCCTATCCTGAGCCAGTCTCACTATCTCCAACACACGCATCCCCATTATCTCAGTTACTAAGTCAATCCATCTCATTCTGGGTTTTCCTCTCTTGCTCTGCACCCTTCCAAGCATAATGTCCTTCTCCAAGGACTGGTCCCTCCTAGCAACATATCTAAAGTATGTGAGATGGAGCATCAGTACCTTTGCCTCCAAGAAGCAACTCAGTTTCACCCTAAGACCCATTTGTTCTCTCAGCAGTCCATGGTATGTTCAATACTCTTCTCCAGCATCACAGCTCAAAAGCATCTATCTATTCTTCTGTCATCCTTATTCATTGTCCAGCTTTCTGATGCATAGCAAGTAATTGCAAAGACCATGACCTGAATCAGGTGTACCTTAGTTTCTAGACTGACACTGTTGCTCTTCAGCACTCTGGAAAGATCCCTGACAGATTTTCCCAATGCAATTTGTCTTTTGATTTCTTAACTGCTGGTGTCAAAGGTGTTGATTGTGGGCCCAAGCAAGCTGAAACTGTCAACAATCTCAATCTCTTCTCCATCTATCATGGTGCTGTCAAATGGCCCAGTGGTGAGAATTTTTGTTTTCTTGATGTTGAACTTCAGTTCATATTGAAGACCACAGTCCTTGACCTTCTGCAGCAAACACGGCAGGTCCTCCTCAATTTCACTAAGCAAGGTTATGTCATCTGCGTAGCACAGCTTGTTGATGAGCCTTCCTCCAGTGCTGATGTCACATTCCTCCTCATAAAGTTCAGCCTCCCAAATAATCTGATCCAACATATAGACTGAAAAGGTATGGAAAAAGGACACATCCCCAATGCACTCCTTTCTTAATTTTGAACCATGCATTGTTTCCTTGCTCTATTTTGACACCTGCTTCCTGGTCCAAGTATAGGTTTCTCCTGAGCACAATCAGGTGTTCTGGGATTCCTGTTCTTCTCAAAGTTAACCACAATTTATTGTGATCCACACAGTTAGGAGAGAGAAGGAGAGAGAGAGATCCTCCTATTCAATTTACTGCCTCTGAAAACACAATGGAGAGTCAGCTGTGGGCAGCCGGTTCTGACTTGATAGTACTCAACAACGATAGATAGATAGATAGATAGATAGATAGATAGATAGATAGATAGACAGACAGACAGATAGACAGATATACATATACATATACATATACACACACACACATAGAATCATAAATCTTCATGGAAGGAAATAGCCCGTTTTTCTCCTTTGGAATAGCTGGTGGATTTGAACTGTTGGCCTTTCAGCTAGCAGACTGACACACTTATTCACTAGGCCACCAGGGTTCACAGTTTTCAAGCCCCTAGCCCTTAGCAACTGTGAGAGGTAGTAATGTCTATTGTTATTTTAAGTTACTTCCTTTAGAGTGACAATGTGATATCTAGCAATAGATAATGAATGTACACACTTGATCCACAGCTGCCCCTCCTAGCCCTGTCCACAGTAGAGTCCTGAGTGCACTTGAAGCTGTGATGCAGTTCAGGACAGGAACGTGAAGAACTTACAAAGTCACCAAAACAGATCTTGAAAATCCAGCTACTGCAGGGACATAACTCATTTATGTATCAATTTAAAAAATGTTTACCAAAGTGCTGGAGGTAGTACAAACAGATGTGGTTCCCTCAACATATAGGCCTCCTGAGAGAGTAACCCCTCAGCGTTGCTCTGCAGCCTGGAAGTCCACCCGAAGGCAGCTATTACCACATGAAAACGGGCCTCGTGGATACTTGCACGATGCACAACCCTTCCTAAGTCTTAAACCTTTCTCCTTAGCTCTCTAGGCCTGTCCTCCTCATTCTACTCCTTGACTTTTGGCCTCTGAGTTCATTTCCTGTTGACAGCCCTCACAGTTGTTTTTTTGTTGACCTATCTTTGTGACCTTCTGGTTTCCCTAATTGGCCACATTCTTTTTCACTCCTCACACCCTAAAGCAGACCCAAGTTTTGTAAGCATCTCTTTGGCATCTACCCTGTCAGCCAGACCCGGAGGTCGTGCTACCATTCCAGAAACTCTTCTGCATTCTTCTTCTTTTTTTTTTCTTCTCCCTTCTGGGCTTCCATGGACCAAAGTCATCCTTCCCTGAACACTTAAGAGCTTGGACCAGGCTGGGCTGGTTCTTCGCTTTCCCTTCAGGCTCTTGAGCTATTGTGTCCGGCCAGCCAGGCGCATCTCGGAAGCACCATCTCCCCGGGCTCTTTTTCCTACTCTGTCTGGATTGGGCTCATTTACTAAAAATTAGTTGGGAATGAAAAAAGCCCCTAGTTTATTAGCGTGCTATTATTCCCCTCCCACCATCCCCCTGCAGCATGATGGATTGCCTGGTGAGGGGACGCAGCCCCAGCCGGGGAACGAGCGAGCTCCGTGCGGTCCCCGGCGCAGACAGATGGGGAGGCCGGGCCCTGACCATGATTGATTAGCTCCGCAAAGCCTGTTGAGCGGAGTTCCATCAAGATTGATGCTTTCTCCTCATAACAGCATTTCCAAAAAGTTTCTATTACATTTTGATTATGTTTATAGAATCTCGCTGGTCCAAGGGAAGATGCAATCTTCTTGTCCCCAGTGTGTGTGTTTGCGCGGGCCGCCCGGTGCCTTGCACAGCCCTGTCTTGTCCTCGGTTGAGGAGCCCTCACTTTCTGGACGGGAGGATGGACCTTGTCACTCAAGATGGGCTTGGAAGAAGGCCATGGCCGTCTTCTGGAGACTTCAGCCCATTTCCACAGGATCCTTGGGTTTGGTTCATGGTGGACCACCAGAGGCCCTTCTGAGGTCTCAAGTAAAGAGATAGCCAGACAGCAAAGATGTTTTTCTGAGACGTGGAGGATACAGGGGAAGGGGCTGGGCAGCTCCTTTTTTCTACCAGGTTCTCATGGACATAAACAGGACTTCGACAGATGCCTGATGAACTCCATCTTTATGTATTATATGAATGTGTCTCTATGAATGTGTGAATGCCCTACCTTGTCCCACAGGACTTTGAGGGAATTCTGATAAATGGTAAAAAGTGAATAGAAAAAGAATAGTTAGAGCCAGAGAAATGCAAATCAAGCTAGAACGTCAAAAATGCAAGGAAAAATTAAAATAGATGCAACATGTAAGACGCCTTGCAGTCTTTATGCTTGGTCCTCAATTGGGTCTGAATCTCCTGACAGTCAAAGTAAAAAGGGAAATAGAATTAGTAACTTAGTTCTTATCCTTTAATTCAACAAGTCATTGCTGTAGAGGCGGTACTGACTCTCAGCTGACCCTCCAGCGTGCTTTCAGAGAGGCTGGAAATCACACAAGAGGACATTCCCCTTCTCTCTCCTGAAGAGCAGCTGGTAGACTCTGACTGCTGCCTTTGGGTTGATAGCACAACGCCCTTCTAACTAGCCCACTAGAATAATGATTTTTAGGAAACCAGTTCTTCACAAGAATCTTTGGGTTCCTTCAAACTTAATTCCAAAGGAAATCTTATACTGTTGTCAATGTTGTTAGTTGCCTTTGAGTCAAGTACAACTCACAGCGACCCTATAAACAACAGATCTGAGCCCTGTTCTATCCTGTGCCGCTATCATACTTCCTGACACACAAGAGCCATTGCAGCAGTCACTGTGTCCGTCCACCTGGTTGAGGGTCTTCCTCTCCTTCGCCAACCCTCCACCCTTCCTAGCATCACGTCCTTCTCCAAGGAATAGCCCCTCCTAGCAACACACTAGAGAGTTCTTAATTAGAGACCGAGAAATACATTAAACGTGGTTTTCTCAGACTGGGTACTACTGACATTTGAAGAAGTAGAGAAGACTGCTGCTGTCAAGCACCATAGTATTTTAGTCTAGTCTTAATCTGACATCATTGCCCTTCAGCACTCTGGAGAGGTACCTAATAGCAGATTTACCCAGCACAGTTCATATTTTGATTTCTTGACTGCTAGTGCCAAGAATGTTGATTGTGGAACCAAGCAAACGGAAATTGTTAACAACCTCCATCTCTTCTCCATCTATCATGGTGCTGTCAATCGGCCCAGGGGTGAGACTCTTTGACTTCTTGTTGTTGAGTTTCAGTCCATATTGAAGTCTGCAGTCCCTCATTCTCTGCAGCAAGTGCTTCAGGGCCTCCTCAGTTTCAACAAGTAAGGTTGTGTCATCTGCATAATACAGATTGTTGATGAGTCTTCCTCCAATCTTGATGCCGCATTCCTCCTCATAAAGTCCAGCCTCCCAAATGATCTGTTCTGTATACAGATTAAAAAGGTATGGAAACAGGACACACCTCTGACACACTCCTTTCCTAATTTTGAACCATGCAGCATTTCCACACTCTGTTCTGAGGACTGCTTCCTGGTTCGAGCATAGGTTTTCCCATGAGCATAATCAAGTGTTCTGGGATTCCCATTCTCCTCAAGATTAGCTACAAGTTGTTGTGATCCACACAATCAAATGTCTTTGCATAGTCAATGAAACACAAACAGACATTGCCCTGGTACTTTCCTTTTAGCCAAGATCCATCTGACATTGGTGATAATGTCTCTAGTGCCATAGTCTCTTCTAAACCCAGCTTTTATTTCTGGTAGTTCTCTGTCAATGTACTGTTCCAGTCATTTTTTAATAAATCTTCAGCAGAATTTTGCTTGCCTGTGATATTAGTGATATTGTTCAATAATTTCTACATTCTGTCACTTTATTTTTTTGGAATGGAAATAAATATAGATCTCTTTCAGCCAGTGGGCCATAGCCAATAATTTATCTTCTGTTTTGTATCTTTTATGAACTCAAGTTCAACTGTGAACTCATGTGCAAATATATTTTGCAAGCATGCTTAAAACAAAAATTTTAAATTCTAAAAATCAATGAAAATAGAAAATTCCAGTTAAGAACCACTGTATTAAGTAATGCTCTCAAAACACTCCTTCAGATAATACAGCCAGGTTTCCATTAGGCCATTTCTTGTAACGTCCAGAGGAGTCAAGGAGTCAAGGTCAGAACCCTTCAGTTCTAAACAGTATCAACCCTGCCACTCCTTTTGTTGGCAGTTCTGTTTGATCTAAGATTAAAACCTAGAGATACTTTGCTGCAACCGGTCCCTTGCCTAACCACTAAGAGTCACAAGGCAGTTGGGTGTGTTTCATCTATTTGCCCTAAGAGACCCCAGTATCACTACCTGAGACTTTTAAGTAGACACAAGCTGTGTTTATGAATAATCCTTTCCAGGATTACTCAATTATAACATTGGCTTAACCATACGGGAAAATAGCAAATTAGATCGTTTTCTCAGTCCTCATATCAAAACAAATTCCAGATGTATCAAAATGCCTGAACATAAAAATGAAATCTAAAGAGTGCTAGAAGCAAATATAGAATCATCTTTTCAGAATTTCAGAATGAGGTTTTCTGTATCAACTTCTGGACACAAGACCCAGAAGTTATGGAATAAAAGAAAAGATTCCTGAGATTCGCCTTCATTTTTAAAGGTTAACTCTCTGCCTGGCAAACAGAGAAAAGTAAAATGGAGGGGGGGTAGAATATATATATATATTTTTCCAATATGTGGAGTAGATTTTACAAATCAATAAAGGTGAAGTAATAGAAAACTATGTCCAAAAATAATGAGGCATGAATTCCTAGAAAAATAAACAGAAACGAAAAACTGGTCAACCTCACTCAGTTACAAACTAAAACCACACGTATCCGATGGATGGAGATCAAGGTGTTTAATAGCAATTTTGGTGGCGAAACAGACACTTGCTGGCTGTTACTTGGGAGTGCACATGATGCATTCTTTTAAAAGTGTAAACAGCAGGCATCATTGGTTTGTCCCTTTTCTTAGGAGAAAAGTCTTTCCCCACTAAAGATGTCGATGTTGTTGTTGTTACTGTTAGATGTCACTGAGTTGAGTAAAACCCTTTGAACAACAGATCTGAATCCTGACCTATATCCTGTGGCATACTCATCTCTGACACACGTGAGCCCATTGCTTCAGTCACTATGTCAATCCATCTGGTTGAGGGTCTTCCTCTCCTTTACTGACTCTCCACCTTTCCAAGTATAATATTCCTTCCCAAAGAATAGCCTCTTCTAACAAAATACTCAAAATACGTGAGATGGAGCATCACTATTCTTCCCTCAAAGAAGAACTCTGGCCACATTTTCTCAAAGACCTATCTGTTTGTTCCTTTGGTCTTTTGAGATATTCTTCTCCAGTACAACTCAACAGCATTGATTCTACTTCCGTCATCCTTTGTCATTGTCCAACTTTCAGAAGCATATCAATTAATCAAAAATAATATGGCTTGAATCAGGCATTCCTTAGTCTTTAAACTGATATCATTGTTCTTTAGCACTCTAGAGAAATCTTTGACAGTAAATATCCCCTATGTGATAGATCTTTAGATTTCTTGACTGCTGGTACCAAGAGTATTGATTATAAATCCAAGTAAGATGGCATCTATACATTTGCTTGTCTTTAGGGTTTGCTCTTAAGGGTACACTTTTATTGTCTGTTATATTGGGGGCATGATTTTCATGGTGCTGCTTTTTTTCTAGCTTAGATATGTATATGCATGCTTGTTTACCATCTACTTTTATGGGTATAGTACTCGTCTGTCAGTTGCTGTACTAAAGTGATAAAAAAGTTTAGAGTTAATAGTAATTTAGAACTAATAAACAAGTTTAGTAACTTATAGGTACAAAATTAATATTTAAAAGTCAATGACGTTAAGGGGAGTAGAAAATTCACTAGTAGACAATGCACACTTATTCCTTACCACCAAGGTATGTGGTTCAAATTCACCAACTGTTCAAGGGGAGAAAGATGGGTAGTCCCTTCCTGTTTGATTAAATTACCTCTGAAAGTATTTCACTTAAACTTATTAAGTAAATACTCTTAGCAACTTTTATAGATTTTTAGAGGTGTGAGCTCAAAAATAATGTCAGTGTTGAATAATGTGGCAGTTGTGTAATTTATATAATCTGATGCATGAATCAGAATTTTTATATAATTCATTATTATTGATGTACTATAATTAAAGTGTTAAATCTTAAAAAAAAATTGCCTCTGAAAACCTGCTGGGTGGTCAGCTATGAATTTATTCCAGCTGTATGGTAAACACAGGAAGCACTTATTAAAATGGGTGAAGGGAAAAACCAAAATGGAGTGAATGGATAATCAAACATTGTGTGTATTGTAATTGATGTAATAGAACAAAATGTGCATGATTGATTGAAAAAAATGCCTTGTAAACTTTCACTCAAATCATATTAATTTTTTTAAATTCAATAACAATGAACAAAGCCAAAAAAAGAAATTAAAATAATTTATATTAGCATCCAAAATAATAAAATGCATAGTAATAAATTATGCATTAACAAAAGAAGGATAAAACTCATACACTAAAAACTATAAAATATCACTGAAAGATGTGAAAGACAATTACGTAGAAAGACTTCTGACTTTCATTGATTGTATTGTTACAAGGATAAAATTCCTCAAACTGATCTATGTAACCTGTCAAAATGTCAATTGCTTTTTTTTAAGAAGTTGGCACACTGATCTCAAAATACATATGGAAATGCAACGAACCCAAAATAATCACAACATTTTTTAAAAAGAAGAACAAAATTAGAGGATTCACACTTCCTGATTTCAAAACTTACTACGAAACAGCAGTAATCAGGGCATTATGCTTCCAGAACAAAGATAGAAACATTGGCCAGTGGAATATAATTCAAAGTTCAGAAATAAACTCTTATGTTTATGGTTCTTTTTTTTCCCATTAAGAATGCCAAAACAATTCAGTGGAAGAAAAAAAAATCATCTTTTCAAAAACTGTGCTGGAACAGTTGGATCCATATGCAAAAGAATTAAGTTGTACCCTTATCTTAGACCATTAAAGAAGCAACTCAAAATGGATCAAAGACCAAAAGAAAAGTCATGGGGAAGAGAGAGGTGAGGCTGAAACAACAAAACTCTGAGAAGACAAAATAGGAGAAAATCTTTAGGTAATAATTTCTTATATGGTTGATACGAGCTGTTGCTTGGGAATCAACTCGTAACTGGTCTCCATCAAGTTTTGAGAGACTATAAATCACAAAGAAAGAGATTACCCATCTTTCTCTCTCAGAAAAGGTTCAATTATTTTCTCTCTCTGGTAGATTTGAACTGCCTGCTTTTGTGTTGAAAGTGCAAGTTCTTCTAAGCCACCAGAGTTCCCTTAAAGAGACTATCGAAAGAACAATAAAGAAAAAAATAAATAATATGGATTTCATAAAAATGAAAAACTTTTGTGCACCAAAAGAGACTGTCAAGAATGTGAAAAGAAGGGAGCTCTGGTGGCCTAGTGGCAAGATGCTGTACTACAATCCCAGAGGAGCATGGTTCAAATCCACCAGATGCTCTTCTGGAGAAGGAGGGACAATCTCCTCCAGTATCAATCACATCCAATTTTACAGTACACACACACACACATAGTAAAATAAAATTTAAAAATATTTTTTAAGAAAGAATGTGAAAAGAGAGCTCACCAGATGGGAGAATATATTTTTAAATCATATATCTGGTCATATACCTTGACACTGAAACAATTCCAGAAGTACTATAAAGAACTAGTGGTAATGACGAAAGAATTTCAAGCTGTACATCTTCCAAGATAGATTTGCTTGTTCTTTCACTAGTCCATGGTATATTCAACATTCACAATTTAAAGGCATCAATTCTTCTTTAAGCTTCTCTAGTCAGTGTCCAACTTTCACATGCATATGAAATATCATGGCTTGGGTCAGGCACACCTAGTCTTTAAACTGACATCCTTGCTCTTTAACATTTTAAAGAGGTATTTAAAATTTATATTTTCCCAATATAAAATGTCTTTTTATTTCTTAACTGCTGCTACCATGAATATCATTGTGGACACAAGTAAAACCAAATCCTTGACAACTTCAATCTTTTCTCCCTCTATTATTATGATGTTGGGCCAGTTGTAAGGATTTTTGTTTTCTTGATGTTAAGATATATGCAGTATTGAAGGCTGTGTTTATATAACAGGTTTTAAAGTTTAAGAAATGTAGAATTCATTCATGGCTGCCACTGGTTGAACTCTAGGAGATAGAGATGGGGAGAAGATAATTGGGGATGGTTTTAAAGGGGAAACATAAAAGATATCTGTGAGACAGGATTGCTTTTATCTTGGCTGTTATGGTGAATTCATTATTTCATACATGTGATAAAATTGTTTAGAATTAAATTCAAGTGAGTACAAGTATAACTAGGGCTGGTTGATTTTATCAAAGTAAGTATTCTGGTTATGATATGATATTGTCATTTTGCAAGATGTCATCATTGGAGGACTATAGGTAAAGAATACACAGAATCTCTCTGTGTTATTTATAACAATTGTCTGTGAGCCTATAATTATCCCAAAATAAATTTTTATCTTAAAAGTTGGGATGCCAGTGCAGAGGTTGAGTCCACCAGCCACTCCATGGGAGAAAGTAAACTGTTCCCATGTGATTTACTACCTCTGAAGACCCACCAGAGGGTCAGCTATGGGTGAGCTCCAACTCCATCATTCACAACAACCTAATGTATCTCTTTATATCAAATATGGTGAGAATGGAAGGAAGAGAAGAGAAAGGAAAGAAGGGGAGGGGAGACAGGAGGAGACGGAAACACAGAAAAGAAAGGAAAAATAGTGTTAGCTGCATAATTGTTGTGTCCCAGAATCTAGAGTCGTTGACACCTGATTGGAAATAGCTATTACGGTTCCCATTTTATAGATGAAGAAAGTGAGGCTCAGAGAATAACTGTCCCACCTTCAAAGACACATTTTGAGGAGCCAGGACTCAAGCCCTGCTGTCTGACTCTCTCTCTCTCTGCCTGCTTCCATCCTTCAGCCAAACACACCAATCAATCAAATGTAGGCAATGACTGCATTACTCAAGAGGAAATTGAAGCCAGACTGTAAGATGCAGTCCACAAAATTCATGATTTCGTTCCCCCCCGCCCCCCACCCCTTCCACTTGGTCCCTTTTTCATATGGATCGAGTTTTTATTTCTGCATTTATTGCACATGCAAATTACAGATGAGAGCATCAACTACACAAGTCATTACTCAGAGTAGCATCTCCCCAACTGCCACCGGATGAGGACCGAACAGCTTGTGGTTAATTTGCTATATAATCACTGCCTGTGACAAGGGGGCAGGGCTGTGCCTATGCTAATATTAGGAAAGGGGAAGCTGAGCAGAGAGGACTCCTGGGGCCACGAGGAGGGAAAATGGGATCGAACCAGGGAGAAAAGAAGAGAGCGGTAGAGAGCAGGAAGAGTTGGCCCCGTGACAGCCAGAGGCTTCCAGAGGCTGTCAAAGAAGGAATACAAAAGCCGCCTTCCATTCATGTCCTACGGACCAACTCACCCAAATCCTCATTCCCCTAAGCGTTACCATTTCCTGCTCACAACTCACTACAATACTGCCTCATCTCAGAAAATTAATATACACACTGTATATACATACACACTGTGTCCCCAAAGACGGCCATCTATAAAACTTGCCATGGGCAGGAGAAAAGTAACCAACCTCTGAGAGTTACAGCCACTACAGTGGGGTTCTAAGAATTCAGTAAAGGGTGGGCGAGGAATCAACAATCCAATAAAAAGTGAGCAAAGGTTGTGAACAGGCAGTCCCCAGACTGGGAACTTTCATAACCCTTCAAACATAGAAAGATGCTCAACCTTAATCGTCTTTTAAATGTAAATTTAAACTGCAGTGGGGTGGGGTGGGCTTTTTTTAACCTGTCAAATCGACAATGATCAAAGTGTTTGATAATACCCTGATCAAAGAGTTTGGAGAGGCCTACCTCTCACACATTAGTGGTAGTGTCAATTGACAGAGTCTTCACAAGTGGCAAACTGGCACTCGCCGTTGGCCATAAATTCCTCTGCTCTGGGGAGCTCTGGTGGCCTAGTGGCAAGAAGCTGCACTGCAATCCCAGAGGCACACAGTTCAAATCCACCAGATGCTCTGCCCGGGAAGGAGGGACAATCCCCTCCTGTACCAGTCAGATCTGATTTGACGGTACACACTCAAATAATAATATTTTTTTTTTAAATCCTCTGCTCTACAATGCATTCTACAGACATACTTGCATATATGTATGCAAAGTTGGGTAGACAAGGCTATTCACTTCAGCATGGTTTATAATAACACAAGATTGGAGATAGCTTGAATGTCCATCAAGAGGCGATGAGTTAAATAAATCACAATACATCTACACAATGGAAATCTTTATGGCTGTTGGGGGGAGGCAGAGAATGAGGCAGCTCTTTATGTAAGGGTATGAAACAATCTCCAAGATATATTGTTAAGTGGGGGAAAAGCAAAGTGCTGAACAGTGTGATTAGAATGCTGCTATTTGTGAGAGGTTTTTAAGGCTATATATGCACGTACGTCAGTGTAAAAGACACCGCAAGAAGGATGATAGCATTTGAATCTGTAGGGAGCAAGGGATCCTGGGAAGTGAGAGCAGAAGGAAAGGCAGGTTCTTGTGTTCACTGTGTACCTTGTTTGCCTTTAATCTGAAAAGAAATACAACCAGAATGCTCCTCAGAAGCAAGGAGGTAAAGATGTTGATTCATGTACTTTGACTGTGTCCTTAGGAAAGAAAGAGCAGTTCCTAGAAAAGAACAACATGTTTGGTAAAATTGAGGGCCAATCAAAACAACAAAAACTCTCAATGAGGCAGGTTAATAAAATAGCCAAAATAGCAGGCTCAAAGACAACAACAATCACAAAGGCAGTACAAGACCAAGCAACATTTTTCTCTGTTCTATACAGGCTTCCAGGAGTCAGGGGCAACTCAACAACAACAATCTTTTGGTTGAGATGCACATATATTGTAATTGATTAATAATATTTTTAAACCCTTTATTGGCTCCTCTAACCAAGAAACAAGCCCATTGGTCTGACATCCAAGATCCCTCACAGATTTTTTTTAGTATATATTCTCCTTCATCTCCTTAAAAATAATCCCTAAATATTTCTCCACGAGTGTACTGGATTTCTCCTCTTTCCCCAATACACAGCGATTTTTTCACATCTCAGGGCCTTTCCACATGCTGTTTTTCTGTGTCTGTAATGTTCTTTCTCACTTTCATTTGTCTTACTCATTCTTCAATACTCAACATGCATGATCTCAAAAGTTGCATCTTCTCTGACTTATACAAGAGCATCTAATCACCCATTCTGCTCTCCTCTAGCACCTGAGACAGATCTCCATTCTCATGCAATTGGGATTGCACCTGGGCAGTTTGCTGAACCTGAGACAGACCTGAAGAACTTGCTGCAGAAAGTCAAGGACTATAGATTTCAGTATGGATTGAAGTTCAACGTCAATAAGACAAAGATTCTCACCACTGGTCCAATTGGTAGCACCTTGATGGATGGAGAAGAAATTGTGAGCAAGTTACAGCTTGCTCAGCTCCACAATCAACATTCTTGGCACCAGCAG
This sequence comes from Elephantulus edwardii, assembly GCF_000299155.1. Lineage (NCBI taxonomy): Eukaryota > Metazoa > Chordata > Mammalia > Macroscelidea > Macroscelididae > Elephantulus > Elephantulus edwardii. The sequence continues at coordinate 14,053,715 of NW_006399765.1, forward strand.
TCAGGAAATCAAAAGACTAATTGCATTAGGTAAATTTACTGTCAGGGACCTTGCCAAAGTACTGAGAAGCAACGATGCCCATCTAGAGACTAAGGTGCACCTGATCCAATCCATGGTCTTCGCAATCACTTGCTATGCATCTGAGAGCTGGACAATGACTAAGGATGACATAAGAATTGATGCCTAAATTAAAAAAAAAATTTAAAAAAAGAATTGATACCTTTGAGTTGTGGTTCTGGACAAGAGTCTTGAACATACCATGGGCCACCAAGAAAGCAAATAGGTTTGTCTTAGAGAAGGTGAAGCCAAGTTTCTCCCTGGAGTCTAGGATTTTATACTTTGGGCATATCCTTGGGGAAGGATATCATGTTCAGAAGGGTGGAGGGTCAGCGTAGGAAAGGAAGACTCCGAAAGAGATGAATTGATACAGTAAGTAGGTCAATGGGGGTAGGTGTGTCAGAGTCAATGAGACTGGCTCAGGACAGGGCAGGCTTTCAGAGCTGTTGTACACAGGGTCGCTATGAGTCACAGGCTACTCGATGGCACATAATAACAACAAAAAGGGATAAGCTGGTTGGTTCATTTTCAAAATATGGTTATTGATTTAGTCCACTGAGCACCAGAGTCCACAAAAAAAATGGTGTGTTTGGGTGTCTCGCTTCCTCTAACTTCACAAACAGGAAACAGACTAGAGATCAATAGCCCAGAGTTAATTCCCATGAAGTCAGGATGCTTCCATTCTCCAAATTTTTTACCATTTCTTACACTAACTGTCCCACCTTTGGTACTTTCTACTTCTCTACTAGGGAACCCTAGTGATCTAATGGTAAGAAATTGTCCTTTCAACCCAGAGGCACATGGTTTGAATCCTCCAATTGCTCCACAGGGGAAAGATGGACAAACTCCTCCAGATGATTTATTTGACAGCATGTAACAGTAACAGCAAGTTCTTTGCAAGGTTCATTAATCAATGCCGTGGTCTCACAGACTCACAGCCAATACTCATAATTATGGGGTTTATTAGGGAAATAACAGGTTACAATCCAGGATCAGAAGTGACCCACGGTACAGTCCTTCAGTCAGGACAGTTTCTCAGTCGTGCTCACAGACAGGTCTCCTTCTGACCCTCAAGTCTATTAGGCCCCTTGGACCAACTGACCTGAGACCTCCTCGGACTTTAGTGCTACCAGGAAGCACCCAGAGGTACTCCACTTGGCCAGCAATCCTTCTGCCTGAAGACACTCAGCTGTCTCTGTAGGCCAAGAAACCCACCACATCCTGTCTTGCATCTCCTAATTCGTTGCTACTTCTCTGCTGCTAACGTCTTATCCTCTCTTGCCATCTCTGGTGGTTCAGTTCTCTTTCTCTGTCTCTTCAGCCTAGAAGATTCCCAGCCTAGGGATGCACAACCCATGTGGTCCAAAGGATTTGCTCCATTTCTTGGTCTTCCTTCTTGTTGGTAGTGGGTTGGCCCTTTCCAGCTATGCGATGGCTCATTTTAAGCCTACTGAGGTGGCAAAATGAACCAATATTTTCATTGTTGTTACTGTTGTTATGTGCCATCAAGTCAACTCTGACTCATAGCATCCCTGTATACAAAAGCTCTGAACCCTGCTCTGCCTTATTTGCATGGCCCCACCTCTAAAGGATGCTATGCACCTTATTTACATACAAGCTACCCAACCCTTTTGATGGGTCATAAGCACCTCATTTGCAGTCTCACCCAGTCATTTGTTGGAAGTTACAAAGACTATGCGTTGGAGGCCCATGTTAAGTCATGTACTATACCAGAGCAGGGCTTTACCTAATGTGATTGCCCACCTTCAAAAACAGCAATAGATCAGAGTTCCACAGCGTGTTCTAGGGGAAAGGCTCCATGTCCCATTAGTGGAGATCTCAATGTTTGATAAGTTAAAGGCTCTGAGCAGTACGGTAATAAATTTAAACCTGGATTATTAATTCAGCCCAACATGCCCCTCACTTATTTAACCACATAATTTGTTTTCTCCTTGGAGCACCTGTTAGTACCCTTATAGAGCTAGTGCTCTGTTGAGGATGGAAGGATCCAGGCAAAAAGACAGGGTATTGATGGGCAAGGTCCAATGGTGATTCATTTTATAAAACATAATGCATGAGAATGATTGTATGAAAAACAATGTGAATGGAGTATAGAATGAAACACAATGTATACAAAATTTGTAAGCAAACCAATTTAAAAAAATGTTGATCTATAACACTATCTTATCAAGGTTCTTTAATTCTGATAGCAGTGAGATTTGGAATGTTGGAACTCATGCTGAGTAAAATCCCCAAGCAGTTTTCCAGCAAGTTAGCTAAGATTATAAACTCTGTAGTTTAGTAAACATACAGTGTTTCTGGTTTAATAGTAGCCTAATTTCTCCTTGCCACAAAACTGATGAATTTTTGACAAATAGAAAAGAAGTGAAGTATCCTCCCTGGTTGTGTTTGTCATCAGGGAAATGGGGGAAATCAGGACCTGTATTGTTTGGTAAGTGTCTCATTCCACTAGATGCTGGGGAACAACCTCGGCCTTATGTCAGGCCTTTAATGCCAGCTGCAGGAAGTTCTCTGTCTCTCAGCTGAAATTGCTTATTGCTCATCTCTTAGCAAAGTCATCACTACTGGCTTCACTTCTTGCTGTTTTCCATGGCAGAAAAACCAAGAAGAGTCATCTCTTCCATCAGACTCTGAAGCAGATCTGACTCTAGTTAGACTTTCACCCAAGAACGGAGTGTTTTGGTGCAACCACTGTGGAAGGCGGTATGGCGCTTTCTCAAAAAGTTGCAAATAGAGATACCATTTGGCCCAGAAATTCCACTACTGGGAATATACCCCAAAGAGACCGTAACTGACATCCAAGCAGATATATGCACCCCCATGTTTATCGTGGAGAAGAGTATTGAGAATACCATGGACTGCTAGGAAAACAAACAGATTTATCCTGGAAAGGGTTAAACCAGGTGGCTCCTTGGAGGCAAGGATTGTGGGGCTTTGTCTGACATACTTTGAACATGTTGTAAGGAGAGACTGGTCCTTGGAAAAGGACATCATGCTTGGGAGGGTGAAGGGACAGCGCAGGAGAGGAAGGCCCTCTATGAGGTGGATTGATCCAGTGACTGGGATAATTAGGATGGGAGTGTCATAGACAGTGCAATTGGCACAGACAGAGCAGAGTTTAGGGCTGTTGTACATGGGGTCGCTATGAATCACAAGCGACTCAATGGCACATAACAACAACAACAACAATGCAAGGCACTGCAAAAATGAAAATCCTACAACACAGTTAATGGTTAATTCTTACACATAATCAAAGGTCTCATAGGATTATTTGTTAGGGTTGGAAGGATTAGGACCACAGTCTTGGGGAAATAAGCATTATATAGCTCATAAAATTATGTTATACACTGAAGTTTCACAAGAGGTATCTGAGATCTTAAAAACTTGTGACTGGCTATCTAAGATAAAAATTGTTTGTTTGATTTTTGGTTTTTTGTTTTTTTTCTCTACTTATCAAGAGAAATAACAGTTATAGAAAGTCTTCAGGTCTTTTGTTCATAGAGTCACTATGTGTCATGCGCAATACAACAGTGATCAACAACAACAACTCATCTAGAAGGGCAATCTGGTGGGATAATCTGTAGGGAGCTGCTCTGATAAGCCAAAGGTTGAACCTCTCTGATAGTTCGAATCCACCAGCAGATGGTAATCTCCTCCTGTGTACTTCACAGCCTCTCAAAAACCACCTGAAGTATCAGCTATATCCTTCAGTTCTGACTCAATAGCAATGAGAGTTGAGACTCATCCAGACAAAGAGAAAGAAAAAGAAAAGAAAGATTCCAAGAAGGAGCTATTCTCCAAGACAAATAGTCTCCATGGATCACAGCCTCATCTACCCTGAGAACAGAGGAACTAGATAGTGCCCAGCTACCACGACCAACCATTCTAATCAAGGCCACAAATTGACATACATGAATCAAGTGAGAAAGCCAGGAGCCAGAACTAAAATTCTCAAGGAAGCCAGACTTACTGGACTAATTGAGCCTGGAGGATTCTCTGAAACTATTGGCCTGAAATACTCTTCCAATCTTGAGCTAAAATTAATCCCTAGGGTCAACTTATAGCTAACTAACTAAATTTTGGAACAAATCATATTCATTTTTCATTCATACACATTTTACTTTATAATATTAATTATAATTGATACATTCCTTTAAAAAATCACCGGTATGCCAAGTTAAGATGGGGGGGGGTGGGGGGCGGGAGGAAGGAAAGCTCAATCAAGGGGAAAAAAACAGTCTGACTAGAAATAATGCAAATATTCCAGATTGTGTGAACTGTAACCGATGTCACTGAATAAGTTGTTGACTGGAAATAGAGCTGCTATGTAAGTCTTCACTGAAAACACAACAAAATACTACAACAAATAACGTCCAGATTTTAAGAGCTTAGCATAATGTAACATTTACTTTGCCTCCATGTAACCACCCAGTCTATGTTTTACTGGGCAGTTGGAAGTTTTCTTCATTGGGTCTCTTAGACCCAAACTCCCTCCACCTTGTGGCTCCATCCTCAGCTGAGAGAGATTTGGCCGCCAAGAAAACAGACTAAGGGTCTAGATCTTATTAGGGAAGAGTGTGCTACTGACATCTAGTGAATAAAAAAGCAAAGATCCTACCAAACATCCTACAACACACAGGAAATCCTTCCACAACAAAACTACATCTTGTCTGAAGTTCTAATAGTGATGCTGAGAAAACTAGCTTAGTACGATCTTAGCCTATAACTTGTCATCAGGGGAATGAACAATGGACCTGTGTGGTTCAGATACTTAAAGGTGCAACAGGATTTGGATTGACATCCAAAAGCAAGACTAGTCTCTACACCTTGAGTTCTTGATGCCAGTGATATATTCAAATAATTCCCTTCTTACATATGGTAAACTAAGCTTGGCTTTGCTAGGTCAGGAGCAGGCAGGGTGGAACTGAGACAGCTGGGAGGCAGTCTGGACTCAGCATGAGGGCTCTCAAAGCCTACTGAGTGAGTGCCTCTGGCTTCTTGCTGAGAAGTGTTCCTTCCAGGCCCAACACACCAGTCCAGGGCCCAGTGGCCTCCCCAAGGGCTGCTGCTCCGGGGAAGGGGGCTGTTCTACAACCCAGAAGCAGCTACTTGAACAGCAGATGGTAACGGCTGCTTCTCAGATGGTTTTCTGGGATTTTTTTTTATCACTTTGCTTTTTTCCTTTCACATTATGAATATTTTTTTTCTAAAGATGTTCTAAAAAACATGGGTTTCAAAGCAGCAGAGGTAGCTGACTGTTTTTGGAAGGTCTATAACCCGGGCTCGGCCTCTCAAATCACTGGGGTCTTGGCCTCTGTAATAACTTCTTGACATTGAGAAAACTGAATGGGATGCTGCTTGTAAGATGAAATAGCACCAGCCCAGCTGGTGATTTTTTTTAATATATTTTTTATTAATTTTGATGAAAATTTACAGAGACTTCGGATTTCCATTCATTCATTGTTGCACTTTTCTCCCTGCCCACCCCTCCCCTCCAGTTCATTCTTCTCTTTGAAAAGTAAAAGAAAAATTCTTTCATTGTTATACAATCCCTCCCCCCAAGTCCACTCCACGATATAGCCTTCATTCTGGACTCCTGTCATAACAATAATACCTAATCTCATATCCCTTTTAAACAGTTCTCGCCCTCATCTGTTTCAATGAAGTATACATAATTTAGCCCATCTTTCTTAGTCTCCCCACCCCCAACCCCTATGTCAGTCCCGTTTTACATCAGTGGCACTATGCAGTATTTGTCCTTTTGTGACTGAGATATTTCACTCAGCATAATGTCCTCCATGGTCATATTTTTAAGCCACAAGAAAGAGAACAGATAATCAGAGATGTAAAAGGCACAGAAGCTGAAACACGCAAGCTAAGATGGTGAGCTCGTGGATGGACTGTCTGGTCAGGGAGACCCTTCCTTCACCTGAAGCAACAGAAGAGAAGGGCTACTTGTAGGTGAGCTAGGGTCAATGAGGGTAAGAGAGAAGGATTTGGGAAACTAAGCCTCTAGCACGGCCCCCACCTTGGCTCTTGCTCCCACTGCCACATCCCAGTGAAGCTTCACACAGCCCTGGAAATGAATATGCCACTGCCAGGAATGGGAGGAAAAAAGAAGAGTCCAGAACCTCAGACAGAGCCCTAGGGAAGGGAATGGAAAGGGTCCATACAAAAGAGAAGAGCAGGCAAGCTCTGGTGGCCTAGTGGCAAGAAGTTGCACTGCAATCCCAGAGGTGCATGGTTCAAATCTACCAGATGCTCTGCTGAAGAAGGACGGACAATCTCCTCCCGTACCAGTCAGATCCAATTTGATGGTACACACACAAAATAATAAAAAAATTTTAAAAAAAAAGGGAGAAGAGCAGTAAGAACCAGGCCCACGCCATTCCCAGGGACCTTCCAGGAAAATCTCAGGCCGAGGGTCCAATGCAGGAATATTTCCAGGATCGGCCACCACCACGAAACAGGGAGGAAGAGGATGCTCAGCTTCTTGTCGGGACCTGGTGTCATTGTCCCCATTGAACAACCCAGAAAAGTGAGGAGCAGAGAAGTTAGGGCACTTCTCCCAAGGTCCCAGAGTTTGTGTCTAACCCACACCTGGGGTCTCACGTGCTCTTCGGGGACCCTCTGAGTCAGGGTCAGTAAGACCAGCTTGCACCCACCAAGCGATCCCCTAATGACCTCCGCAGTAGCTGTGTGCTGGTACGTCTGAGGCCGTCAGCACAGAGGAGTGTGTGTAGATAATTGCCTGTACAAATTAACTCTAATGTGGTCGGCATCGACATACTTATCTTTCTTTAATTACATTAATCAATTAATGAAGAAGATGGCTTCCTCTTATTATGATTTTCAAGGCCCATATGTTCTGGGGCATTCAGCTGGAGCTTGGGATTTCCTCTCTGCCTCTGTCTTGAGTGGAGAAACAAGTGAGAGAACCAATAGAAGAAAGTGCCTCCTTGTCTTCTCCACTGTGGAGCCAAGCTCCAAGAAGGGAGACTGAAAAATGGAGGTCACGGTCCCCAGAAGAAACAACTAGTGGGGAAGGAAATCCAGGCTCCTTACTCGGGATTCAAAGCTCCTCTCCTGGCTCATCGTCCACCGTCTGTCCTCCTTTCACGCATGTCTATCAGCCTCCTGGACTGTTGGACGCTCTCTGAGCTATTATTCATGCCTGCTTCTGCCGCCACGTCTCCATTCATGCCTTTCCCCCCACCAGGGAGGGTGACTCCTATCAGATCAGGTCAGCCAGCCTTCCTTCTGCCTCTTCCCCAGCCAACACCTCATGAAAGTATACCCTGGGGATCCCCTTTACCCATTCAGTTTGGATTCAGCAAATGTTTACATTCCTTGCGCTCATGTTGTTTCTAACCCTTTGGGACAGACATTAATTAAACCACTTCCGTAGAGACTCACAGCCTTGGAAAGTCTACAGGGCAGTTCTGATTGGTCCTGCAGAGAGCACTGTGAGTCATAACCAGCCTCAGGGTAGAAGATTCTGTCTGGCTTGGCTTCTATTTCTTTTTTTTTAAAATTTTATTATTTTTTGTGTATGTACAGGAGGAAATTGCCCCTCCTTCTTCAGGAGAGCATCTGGTGGATTTGAACCATGTACCTCTGGGATTACAGTGCAGCTTCCTGTCACTAGGCCACCAGAGCTCCCTTGGTTTCTATTTCTACACAGCAGTGGTTCTCAATTAATTAGACTCACTAAGGGTGTTTGTTGTTCTTAAGTGCCATCAAGTCACATACAACTCATAGCGACCCTATGAGCGACAGATCTGAAGCCTGTCCTTTGCTGCACCATCCTCACACTTCCGGACACACTAGAGCCCACTGAAGCAGTCACCGTGTCAATCCACCTGCTCGAGGGTCTTCCTCTCCTTCACTGACCCACCACCCTTCCAAGCATCAGGTTCTTCTCCAAGGAATCACCTCTCCTAGCAACTGCCCAAAGCATGTGAGGCAAAGCCTCATCATTTTTGCCTCCAAACAGCACTCCAGCTGCATCCTCTCCAAGACATATTTGTTCTTATAGTCATCCACGGGATGTTCAGTGTTTTTCTCCAACACCACAACTCAAAGACATCAATTCTTCCCTCATCCTTCTTTGTTGTCCAGCTCTCAGATGCATAGCAACTGATCGCAAAGATCATGGCCTGAATCAGATGCACCTTAGTCCTCAAAGTGACATCATCACTCCTCAATAATTTGGACAACTCTTTAACTGCAGATTTTCCCAGTACAATGCATCTCCTTAAAAATAAAAGGAAATATTTAGTATGTTTGTTTGGTTTTTTTTTTAAAGTATGCTGCCCAACCCTCATCCCAGACACACAAAAGTGAATCTGAGAGGATAGGAGCCCAGCATTGGTATTTGTGTTCATTTTCCAGGCAATGCTGATGTGAAGTCAGGCTTGAGACCACTCAAAACCCACTACCACAAGCAATGCAGTTGAAGAGGATGCAGGAGATGGGAGCTCTCATACACTGTTGGTGGGATTGAAATTTACCAATCTGTGGTCACAAACCATTCAGATTACTGTGGTGAGCACAGAGATTTGAGAACCAATAGCTATAGAAAATGCAAGCACTGATCTTTTAAATTCTTCTCTTGCCCTGCTAAACAAAAAGGGAAAAAAATTGTATGTTTACTGTGGTGCTGGAGAAGAGTATTGAATATACCATGGACTACTAGGAGAACAAACAGGTTCATCCTGGAGAGGGTGAAACTGGGCTGCTCCTTTGAGTCAAGGATTCTGAAGCTTCATCTGACATACTTTGGCCATGTTGCAAAGAGGGACTAGTCCTTTGAGAGGGCATCATGTTTGGGAGGTGAAGGGACAGCATAAGAGAGGAAGACCCTGGATGAGATGAATCGATTCAGTGACTGGGGTAATGGGAATAGGCATGTCAGAGACAGGTTGGCACAGGATAGAGCAGGGTTTAGGGTTGCTATGAGTCTCAAGCATTTCGATGGCACATGACAATACAAAAACAACATAAAAATAATTCTCATTAATTTATCAAGCCTTGCTAGGTGCCAAGAATTGTGCTAAATACATGACATTAATGATCTTGTTGCGTTCTCAGAACAAGCCAGTTCTCATCACATTTATTTTATGTAAAGGAAATTAAGCCTTAGAAAGGTCAGGGACTCTTGCCCAGCTGTTAAGCGGCAAACTCAAAAATGTTGTCACTGTGTGAAAATCATTTAAATATGCAAAAACGGAGGATGAGCACATCAGATCACAGAACGGAAGGTGACGCCGTCTATAACGACCAAGTCACGTCTCTGCACAATCGATAAACCGCTGGGTTTCTTGGCCCGGGCGAGCTGACACATCTCCTCAGCCATCACACACAGTGCCACACTTGCCTAACACTTTGGCATTCATTACTGTCAGATGTGCCTGATTAATACACAAGACAGCCAGATTTCTTTTCTTCCTGCTGTTGTAAATGAAAAATGTCAGATGATGAGATAGTTCCTAAGCGGGAAGAAGGTGCAGTAACACCGCAGGCATGTCTCACACCCATCCTACCACGTTTCCTTCAGTCGGAAGATTTTCTTGACACCTCACCTCTTTCTCATCCTCGTTTTGTTGTTGTGTGTCTTCAGGCTGATTTTGATTCATAGCAGCTCTGCGAGAGTAAAACTTTCCCCTTGGCTTTTGTTTTCTTTTTTTTTTTAATTAATACTTTAACAGAAGTTTACAGAAAACTTGGCTTTCCATTCATTCATTGTTGCATAACCTCTTACCCCCATCAGCTCGTTTTTCTCTTTAAAGGAATGTGTGATTAGGTATTATTGTCATGACAGGAGTCCAGAACGAAAGCTGCACAGTGAAGTGGACCTGGGGGGAGGGATTGTATAACAATGAAGGAATTTTTCTTATACTTTTCAAAGAGAAGAGGGAACTGGGCGGGGGTAGGGGTGGGCAGGGAGAAAGGTGCAATAATGAATGAATGGAAATCCAAAGTCTCTGTAAATTTTCATTAAAATTAATAATAAAAAAGTTTTTAAAAAGAAAATGAAAAACAGATTCTTTGTTGCACAATTTCCTCCATCCTCCCACCCTCTAGTCCACTTTGCCACGCACCTTTTATTTCTGGACTGTTACCATGCGAGTAATATCAAATCATCTATTCCTTTTAAACAGTTCTTTTCCTCATCAGCTTCAATGCAGTGTTCATTATTTATACCCTCTTTTCTTAGTTTCCTCTCAATCCCCATGTCAGTCCTTTTTTATAACCATAACAGTATGCAGTATTTGTCCTTTTTGTGACTGAGATATTTCACTTAGTATAATATCCTCCAGGGTCATTCATTTCTAGGGAGCTCTGGTAGCCTAGTGGTGAGAAAGATTACTTTATCTTTGTAGGAATGGACTGCCAGTTCTTTCTCCCACAGAACATCTGTATGGGTTCAAACTTCCAGTCTTTCAGGGAGGAGTGATAGGGAATGGCAAGGGACACACTGACAAAGGAGATTAATCAGAACTGACTTTGACAAGCACTGTGGCAATTGGACAATTAAAACAGACATTGGGGCAGGAAGAAGAATGAACTGGGGAGGAGGGTGGAGAAAACAGTGCAACAATGAATGAATGAATGAAAACCCAAAATCTCTGTAAGTGTTCATTAAAACTAATAAAATTTAATAATAATAAAAAAAAACTTCCAGTCTTTCAGTTAGCTGCTTAACATGTAACCAGTTGCACCACCATACACCTGCATGCAGAGCCTGTGTTCATTTAAAAAAAAATTCTTTTTTAGCTCTTTGTTTAAATCATTATTTAATTGTTGAACTCTTTAAAGTCATCCACTAACTTCTCTGGCAGAAGTCATGCTTTCTATTTTCTTTAGGAGAATTGGGAGACATAGCTGAATACTTTTAAAATGCAAAGGACAGGCACACATATTTACATCACAGAGGCAGACATCTCAGTAATAGAATTTAGGAGAAAGTGTCGCTTCACAAGCACGACTAGCTTACAGGTCACGTGACTTGAAAGAAGGAACACAAACTAGAAAATTATGTGATGTGAAGTTCAAACCTTAGATTCTCCAAACAGTAATTCTCCAGCACATTTTAGAAGCCAATTACACCCAAATGGTGTATTTTAACCAACCGGTCTGTCTTTCCATCCTAAATGGTTGACCTGGTCATCTTAGCGCCCCTGAAAATGTACAACAGAGTAGAGATTAAATAAGTAAAGGTGACAATGAGCTGGTGTCTAAAGTAGAACAGCAAGCCTAGGGTCCTTTGTATAGACCGTTCCCCATATTATAAAGGTCAGGCTTACGAATATCTGACTTACCCAATAACCTCTCAATTCAACTCATTGCCATTAAGTCAGAACCGATGGAACCCTCTGTTGGGTTTCTGAGACTGTGAATCACACAGGAGGAGATTGCCCATCTTTCTCTCAAAGAGCACCTGGTGGATTTGAACTCCCAGAGAAGCGCAGACCTTAGATAAATAATACAACCCCTATAGACAATGCCACCAGATCTCCCAATAGGCAGCTCCTAGGTTCCCTTTTAATGTCATGGAAATTTGCCTTCACTTTGAAACAATTGAGCTAACCTACTCAACAAATTCTCCATCTCATTCCCCTTCCCTCTCTGCACAAGAAGTGCTTAGACCACTGAAAAGGTCTCAGCTTCTTCCTGCACTAAAGTAAAACGAAACCAGAACCATACGCACTTGTTCTGACTTCCTTACAAATGCTCAAAGACATACACTTAAGAACAGACCTCATCTGTAACCCAAGAACTGAGGTCTGCCTTTCTCCAAATCAGTGGTCCTCCCAGCAGTATGAGCCACTCCGAGGAAATTTCTAGAAATACACCTCCTCAGGCCCACCACCAGACCCACTGTCACAATCTGCTCAGGAGGGAGGTGGGGCTCAGCACTGAAAGTTCCATGTCCCAGGAAATAATTGTCATCCTTTCTAGTGACATTCTTCCCCATGCCTTAGAGTTGTAGTGTCGAAAAAAATACTGAATGTCCATCCCATGGACTGCAGAAAGAACATTATATATTTTTTTCGATTTTACTTGTTGTTGTTGTTATGTGCTGTCGAGTCATTTGCGACTCATAGCGACCCTATGTACAACAGCCCTAAACC
>NW_006399765.1:14066234-14074377 GCF_000299155.1 Elephantulus edwardii
TCCTCCCTAGTCATTGTCCAACTCTCTGATGCATAACAAGTGATTGCAAAGACTTATATTTATATATTTATCTATCTGTATACTTATCTATCTGCCTATCTATCTATCTATCTATCTATCTATCTATCTATCTATCTATCCTGGAGAAGGTACAACCAGAATGCTCCTTAGAAGCAAAGATAGTGTAACTTTGTCTCACACACATTGGGCATATTGTTAGGAGGGACCAGTCCTTGGAAAAGGACATTATGCTTAGAAAAGTAGGTGAGTCAGGTCAGCAAAGGAGGGGAAGACTCTCAACCAGATGGGTTGACACAGTAACTGTAACAATGGACTCAAGTATGTCAGAGATGATGAGGATGGTACGGGAAGGGCAGGGTTCAGATTTACTGTTCATAGGGTTGCTATCAGCCGTAGAAGACTCAAGGAGCATCTAACAACAACAACAGTGTCATGCTTGGCTCAGCTCAATGGGCCTGTTTGCTCTCAGACAGTATTGGGTCTGACTGATTCAAGGGCTTTGAGAGAAGGTCCATAGTTCTCCTTGGAAAGGACACACCAAGCACCCACCTCGTCCTCAGAAACAAAGCTCAGGTCTGTCCCTACTCACTGGGCAGGTGAAGTGTAGAGGGAACAGCAAGAGAAGACAACTATAGTTAATATTGAGGTCCTAATTCCTGGCTTCTTCTGGGCTTTTCTGAGCCCAGATGGTAGGAGCTATCCCTAAACTCCTGGGTCTCCTGAGTTGGCAGGGGCCCCACTCAGCACCGGACCTGGGGCAACTGGCCTCACATAGACTATGGTCAGCGGCCAGAGCAGAAGCAACAGGGCTGAGATGAGGAGCCAATGAGCCTGCTAAGTGGCCCTTGCAGGTCTGAACAAGGGGTCAGCACTCCATGCACTCTGGCTTTACTAAGCGAGTCTGTGAACCACACACTGCCTGCTGTGATTAAAGTCCCCTCCAGATGAGGCTCACTCTCCTTCCCTTCTGTGTATCCTATTCACAGCACACCCCTACCCTTCCCCAGTGCTGTGTGGCCTTGGCCAAGTTACCCTCTGCAAGCATCTGTGTTCTCACCTACAAGTGGAACAATAGTGACAGCCTCAAAGGAGTGTTGTGTGGAGTAGATGGAAAAGGGCGTGGAGCGTGCCTTAAGTGCAGAAAGGACTCAGTAAGCAGTAATCATTGTCATTATCATCTTCCTCCAGGATTGAGGAAGGGGCTAGAGGGAGAGAGGAAGAACCCCACAACCTCCCTTGTAGCTCAGCTCAACCCCACGTGCCAGTCTCTCTGTTCTTCTCTTCAGAATCAGTGCTGACTTACCCGTCAGACAGCGTTGTGCATTGTCCATGGTCTGTGACATTTTTGGGGCCCTCAAGAATGTTTCCATTCCTTTTAGGTTCAGAATAAAAATGTGTGCTGTTTTGCAGTCAACAAAAATATTTCCAGTTTTTCCTCCCATCTGATACAAATGAGAATGGGGGAGGGAACCGGAGGGGGCAGGAAGCAGGCAGGGCTAGAGCCCACAGCCTTCAGAAGGTGGTCCTGCTCAAACCCTGGCCTGTGCCCACCCTTTCAGATCCCTTGCTGCCCTGTCCTAACGCAGCCTCCAGCACCTTCAATCCTCATGTGCGACAGCCACAGAGCAGCCACCATGGTCTGTCAAAATCGTAAGTTTCACTGTGTCCCCTCCTTGTAATGATGCTCGCTGCCTTCCAGGCCAAGCCCAAACCTCTTGGCCTGGTATACCAGGGCCTTAGAGGACTGGGCCACGCAGACCCTCCCTGCAGGAGCTCACTTCCACATCTTTCCACATGCAGTTCTCTGTACTCAGAAAGTCCTTTCCCCAGCAAACTCCTACCTATACTTCAAAGCCCAGCTCCCCTAAGAGAATATCCTCATATCTGTCATCATGAAATTCTGAGTGACGGTCTCCTTACATTTTCTTCTTCTCCTCAGCCTCCATCCCAATGCCTGGCGTAAAGGGATTGTCTGATGGTATCAGCTGTTGTCGTGTGTCGTCAAGTCAGAACCGTCTCATAGCTGACCCTCCAGCAGGTTTTCAGAGGCAGTAAATCGCACGGGAGGAGATTGCGCATCCTTCTTGGCAGAGCAGCCAGTGGATTTGAATCATGTGCTTTTGGGATTGCAGCGCAGTTTCTTACCATAGGCCACCAGAGCTCTCTTATGGACAGGGAGGTGAATCTCCTAAGGTCATTGCCAATATCTCAGGCCTTCCCACATCCCCGCATTCCTGTGGTTTCCAAAGCCAGTGGTGTCCTGCCCACCTGTTCCCTGACTAACACACCCCGGGGAACACAGTCACATCTGGAGAGCAAGGGTGGCAGGGTCACCACTACCCTTAACCAGGAAAAATCACCAGCCGCTTAGGATGGGGCCGAGAACTCCCCTGCCCCTTATAAAACCCCACAGGGCGTCTTCAGAGACTAGCAAGGGACCCGGAGATCTAGTTTGGCCTTTGCCTTCGAATGGCCTCTGCCTTTGTATACTGCTTTGTGCCTCTGTCTTCTCAGCCCTTGAGAAGGGAATGCACTGAAATTTCTAAAGAAAGGGTTATTCCAATTCAGATTGCTAAGAGTTTTCCAGGGCTTCAAGTCTGTAGCAAATGAGTTCCCAACACAGAGAGAAGAGTGCCATCTACCGACACCCAAACTCCTTCCTGGAACACAGAACCTGCAAGCAATTGTCAGCTTGCCAACTTAACAGCTGTTTGTATACTCCTGCATAAGCTACAGCTACAGCCTCTTGCATGGGGTTGACCAGCACCCCCTCTAGCCTGGTCAAGGGGCTTTAACTGAACTACACTCCCCCATAGCTTCCTACCCTTAAGTCCCAAGAAAACAGGACACCACCCGACCCCGATCTCCTGTCCCCTGTACCCAGCACCAGGGCAGACCCCTGGCTGCCAGCCCCCCTCCACTGGGCCAGTGGCTGGAGGTGGAGAACAATGATCTCTCTTGTGACTAAATTTCCCCCTGAAGATCTCATTCAAGATGTTAGAGTGAGCGATCATAAAAGGAATTAATAGTTGATTCGCTGTATAATTTCCTAGTTCAATATACTTTAGTGCAGCAACTAAATGAGGCGTCCCGGCCGTTCAGTGGGGCCAGATAGTGACTTTATCACTGGAATCTCAGGCTGAGGAATAAAAGCAATTCTTCTGAAGTAATTGCGTCTAATTAAAAGAAACATTTAAAAAGTGTAACCAAAAGGAATTCATTTCAAATGGAAAATTAATGCTGAAAAATAGCCCTGAGCTCTCTTGTCGCAGCTAATAGCCAGGCAGCCGCAGAATAATTAAACTGTTTTGAAATGTCGATACCATCCTCCTTGGGAGAAGATGGGCTCGGCTGAACACATCGCAAAAGGGGTGGCTTCCAAAGAGGTGGCCAGTACCCGGAGTTGAGGTCAGCTACGGGTTTCCAGGCGGGGTGAGGACAAGACCACCAAGGGAAAGGCTTGTGTGGCCATAAGAAGAGGGTTTCCCACATGGGCATCCCCAGCGCTTGATGGCTTGCCGTGTCACTCAGTGGGTCTTTCAAACAACCCTGCCACTTGAGCTCTTTTATTAACATTGTCAACCAGCACTTCCTAACAGACATTCCCAGGGATAAAGTAGCTCCTCTCAACTGCCTTTCTATCAACGCTGACCCATGGCTACCATGAGACAGAGAGGTAAAGTCTGGTCCTGCACCATCTTCATGGTAGGTTGTAAATCAGACCATTGAGGTTCATATGATTTTCACTAGCTGAGTCTTGGAGGTTCACCAGACCTTTATTCCTATCCCATTCATCCCCTTAAACCCGTTCAGCATCATAGTTCCCCTATGAAGAGGTGATGGCTGCCCGTGGGGTGCAATGGCCAAAGTCGTACATGGGTTCTCCTGCCTGGAAGGAACAGATTTCCTTCGGAAGCCCCAGTGCTTCCAGTGGCAAGCTACCTTGTCCAAGTTCACAGTTAACAAACAGCACGCCTATGATCCGAACCTGGGTCCTTCTGGTTCAGGTGTCTACGTAGATGCCACTACTCTGGATATTAGAATTAACGTCAGGAAGGTGAGCGAGCATGTGCCCTAGAGGGTTATGGGTCTCAGTGTTTCCTGTCCCTTAGACTCAGCTACTTCCTCACCTGGGGAGCTTTGCAAAACCTCCTGGGCCCACTCAGAGATTATGATTTCAACAGGGTCTCAAACTGCCCACTTGAGTTAGACGCTTTTGCTGAGAATTTACACTTGCATCCCAAATATACATTCTAACAAAACCCTCAGGGATTCTGTGTTGCTGTTGTTAGGTGCCATCGAGTCAGCTCTCACTCAGAGTGACCCTTGGTGCAGCTTCAGAAACTCTTCCTCCTCCTCACCCTCCCTGAGATGGTTTGGCAAAAGTGACTGGAACAAAGAGCCAAAGCACAGCTGCAAAGTGAAGATGGCCCAGAACTGGTCAGGGAATTCTTATGCACGCAGAGGAGAATTGTCTTAGCTTGGGCTTCAGTATATCTGAGATTGTTGTTAGGTGCCATTGAGGAGAGTAAGACTCATAGCAATGCTACGAAGAAGCTCTGAACCCTCTTCTCTCCTATTTTGTCCTCAGCATTTCTGACGCATGGAACCCATTGCAGCAGTCACTGTGTCAATCCATCTGGGGGAGGGTCTTCCCTTCCTTCACAGATCCTCCATCTTTCCAAACGTGATGTCCCTCTCGAAGGAATAGCATGTCCTAGCAACATGCCCAAAGTATGAGAGATGAAGCTTTGTCATCTTTGCCTCCAAGGAGCACTCTGGCTGCACACTTTCTCCAAGACAGGCTCATTTGATTTTTTGGTAACCCATGGGATATTCAGTCCTCTTCTCCAACACCACAATTCAAAGGCATCAATTCTTCTTGTCATCCTTATTCATTGTCCAGCTCTCAGAAGCAGAGGAAGTAACTGAAAAGGACTATGGCCCAAATCAATATCTGAGATAGAAATTGCAGTTGTCAGCAGGAGGCTGCAATGCTGGAAAAAACAACCCGTTCAAAGTCATGACTGAAAGAAACAGTAAGGATGAGCCTGGAAAACATTGTGTTGCAGCACATAAATTAGGACACCTAAGAACAAATGTCATATGATCCCACTTACATGGACCACCTAGAACAGGCAAATACATAGATTCAAAGATCCAGCAGTGCTAACCAGAGGCCAGGTCCCAGTGGGGGAAGAGAGTTATTACCGAAGGAGGTTTGAGTTTCTACAAAGGATGATGGGAAACTACAGGAAGTGGGTAGCATTCATTGTTGCGCAATATGGCAAATGTAATTGTTACTGGTTACATCAAGCCAGCTAAGACTCAGAGCAACCTTATGGACAACAAATCTGAACCTCGCTTTTTTTCTGCATCATTGTCATTCTCTCTAACCTGCTCATGTCCATTGTCAGAGTCACTGTGTCTTTCCACCTGGTTTCGGTTCCAAGCATCATGTCTTTTTCCAAAGACTAACTAAATAATGACTAGGGATGATAGAAGGAGAATTGATGCCTTTGAGCTGTGGTGTTGGAGAAGAGTACTGAACATACTATGGACTGCTAAGAAAGCGAACAGGTTTGACCTAGAAAGGTGAAGCCAGGCTGCTCCTTGGAGGCAAGGATTCTGAGGCTTCGTCTGACATACTTTGGACATGTTGTAAGGAGGGACTGGTCCTTGGAGAGGGACATCATCCTTGGGAGGGTGAAGGGATGGCGCAGGAGAAAAAGACCCTCGATGAGATGGAGTGATTCTATGTCTGGGGTATGGGGGTAGGTATGTTGGAGATGATGGGATTGGCACAGGATAGGGCAGAGTTTAGGGCTGTTGTACATAGGGTTGCTATGAGTCGCAGGCGACTCGATGGCACTTAACAACTAAATAAGTCGCTTTTGGAGATGGTGAAACCAAGTTTCTTCTAGGATTTTGAAGCTTTATCTCGCATACTTTGGGCATATAGCCAGGATGCACTGGTCCTTTGAGAAGGACATCATGCCTGGTAGGGTGGAGGCATAGAGCAGGAGAGGAAGACCCCAGATGAGAGGGAATGACACAGTAACTGGGGCAATGGGGTAGGTGTGTTGGAGTCAGTGAGACTGGCTCAGAATAGGGCAGGCTCCAGAGCTGTTGTGCATAAGGTCACAGGCAACTTGACGGCATATAACAACAACTATTTAATCAACGTCACTAAATCGTATCTTTTAAATGGGCTAAAATGTCATCTGTTCTGTTGTGTTTTGCTGTTGGGCGACTTTGAGTCTATTCCGACTCAGAATAACCCAACAGATAGAACCTCTGGATTTCCCAGGTTATAATTCTTACAGGAACAGATCACCAGGTCTAGAAGCAGATTAGCAGTGGGTGGGTTTGAACTGTTAACCTTTCTGTTAGCAGCCAAACACCTGACCAGGGCATCATCAGGGCTCAGGGCTCATTTTATTTATCTATAGCTTAACCACAATAAACTTTTTTAAAAGTAACGCTAAATAGTTTAACAGCAAAGACAATCTGGACCAAAAACTATTTTCTGTTTCAACTTGAATCTGGAACGAGGCTATGTTCCAAACCTGAACTCTTTTGAACATACTCAAGAAGAGCCAAACGCCGTCTCACAAACTTTGAGCATGTTGTCAGGAGGGCCCATTCCTTGGGGAAAAAACATGAGTCTGAGAAAGGTGGAGGGTCAGAGAAAGAGCGGGAGATCCCCAACAACATGGATTGGCACAGGGACTGTAACAATGGGCATATCAGAGACGGTGATGATGGCACAGGACATGGCAGGGTTCAGGTCTGTTGTTTGTAGGGTCACTATGAGTCGTAGGAGATTCAACAGCACCTGACAGTCACACAGGAGCCCATACTTTTGTCATTTTCAAGTGTTTTGGTTACTCAAGCAAGGCTAAGGGTTATTCTGGAGACAATGATTAAAGGACGTGCCCTAATGAAATAGGAGGATCATTTAATTTGTAATCCATGGGTTGTTGATACACTGACTGGTGTTTCTGAAGTTGTTGGGAATGCCTGCGAAAAGTTTATCCCTCTAACTAGGTTAAGTGTGTACCTAACCTTTCCTTTATACCATTGTGACCTTTAGGGAACACCATCTTTAAACATATGCAAAGATGGACTCCTCCTCTGCCTCCTTTTCTGACTTGCAGGTAGATTCAATTGTCAAAGATCACCAGCAAGTTATTTCCATTATCATAAAACATCCTAACCAAGAGTCTAGCAGACCTGATGTATGGACCCAACTTACCCTTGCTTGCCATGAAATGTAAGCAGAGCCCCCAACCCCCTGGACTCCACCTTGTTGAGGTGCTGGAATAGTCTATAATATACATTTTCTATAAGTATCTATCTAAATAAATTTTCCATAAATATATGTCATTGCCAAATATGTTTTCCTCGTATTTGGCTTTCCTTTTTACCCTGTTGGAGAAGTTTTTTGATGTGCATAAGAGTTTGATTCTTCAAAGATCCCATTAATCTATTTTATTCTTTCCTGATTATAGATTTTTCATTATGCTTAGATGTTGGCTCAAACAGATGTCTGCACACCCATGTTTATTGCTGCGTTATTCACAATAACAAAGAGGTGGAAGTGGCCCAAGTGTCCATGAACAAAGAATGGGTAGAAAAACTATAGTACATTCACAGACTGGAATAATACTCAGAACTGAAAAACCATGAACTTGTAAAACATTCACAACATGGGGGAGCATGGAAGACATTATGCTGAGTGAAATATCTCAGTCATAAAAGGACAAATACTGCGTAGCACCACTCTTATAAAACAAGACTCCTGGGAGGTTGTGGAGAAGAATAGGAAATGAGTGGATAGATAATCAACAGTGCACTGGAACAGGAGAGGGGAAGAGCTATCTGAAAGAAATGTCTGATTACGCATTATATGTATGACAACAATCCGGAACAAGAGGTGCACTGCGAAGTGGACTGGGGTAGGGGATGAAGGAGGAAAATGTGCAACAATGAATGAATAATTTTTTTAAACCAAAAAAAAATTTGTTATTATTAAAGGCTTCGTCTGACATACTTTGGACATGTTGTAAGGAGAGACAGGTCTTTAGAGAGGGACATCATGCGGGGTAGAGTAGAGGGA
>NW_006399765.1:14075347-14101769 GCF_000299155.1 Elephantulus edwardii
CCTCCAAGGAGCAGCTGGTTTAACCCTCTCCAGGATGAATTTGTTTTCTTGGCAGTCCATGGTATATTCATGGTATTTTTTGTTTGTTTTGTTTGAAAACGAACTACAGATTAACATTAATAATAATGTATCCATGCCAGTACCTTCTTGTACCAAGCATAGCTCAGCATGTGAGATGTTAATCAGAGGAGAAGTCGTGCACAGAGGGGAAAGGGGATTCAGAGAACTTACAGCACTTCCTGTACCATTTTTCTGTAAACATAAAACTACTCTGAAAAAACTTAAGGGGTTTTTTTGGGGTTTTTTTTAAGGATCAGAAAGAATTGGAGAAAGTTATCAGGATTTCATTAGGCACCGTCAAGTTGATTTCAACTCATAGAGCCCCCATATAACGGAGTAGAACTTCCCCAGCCCTGGTGGAGTAATGTGCAATGTATCTGACTGCTAACTGAAAGGTTGATGGTTCAAGTTCACTACCTGCTTCATGGGAGAAAGAGAGGCAATCTCCTCCACACAGATTTGCAGCCTCAGAAACCCAACGGAAGGTTATTATGGCTCAGACTCAACTTGAAGGTGTTTATTTGGCTTTATTCATCTATACAGGAACAGCTCACCATATCTTCCTCCTGCAGAGCCACTGGATGGTTCGAACTGCTGACCCTTCAGTTGGCAACCATATACTCAACCTTACGTTACCAGGACTCCTATTTCAGTACAATATTTTGGAGCAAATGCCAATAGCACCAACTTCCCCAGCCCTGGTGGTGGAATGTGTAATGTATATAACTGAAAGGTTGATGGTTCACGTTCACTAACTGCTTCAGGGGGAAAAGAGAGGTAATCTCCTCCACACATATTTGCAGCCTCAGAACCCAATGGAAGGTTATTAGGGCTCATAATAATAGGAGGAAAATATAATAATAGGGAAAGCTGTCACTTGGGGAGCCAATGAAAAAGACACCTTCTAAAGGTCAATCATGAAAATAAAAGTACAAAAGAAAGGCTCAACAATAAACCCCATGGCACCCAGACATGTCCAGGGGCCACAAGGGCTTGGCCACTGTCCTGTCCTGGCCTGGGAGCAGCCACCCGGATGCTCTGAGTCAAGGATGGAGAGCTTCAAATCTCCCAGCCATCCCCACCGCCTCCCCTGACATCTTCATTTCTCTTTATTTGCCGTTCTTTTCCTTCTACCACAATATGCTCAAGTAGTCCAAAACCTCCCCTTTATCACTGAACCTCCCTAATTAAGCTAACATTATTAGAAGGTTGGAGGGGGGGAGAAGCCCTCCCAAATTCTCTTTGCGTTTCAGTAGCTCTTTAATATGCGAGGCAACGAGAGATGAGCTGCTCCTAATTGCCAGTCCCTAGAGTAGCCAGTCAGAAAATGAATTGATGCATTTTTTCCTTATGAACAATGCATGTAGCACAAATTGCGGTGGCCGTCACCAGAGATTTAATTACAAAATATCATTACTTTCACACATCATTTCAGATTTGGCCTGATCAAATCAAAGTTAGGGCAAGAGGGAGCAAAAACTGCACTCTTAGCAGGGTCATTCTTTCGCAGGGGTGGCTGGGAAGCGGTGGGGATTGGCATTACTACAGCTTCCCCGGGGCCATTGCAAGAGAAGCAGCTGTCAGAGATGCCAAGTGAAACAGAGAGTTTTGGGGCTCAAGGTTTGCAGCAGTGGGGGCTCCAGGCTTGCAGGAGGACCCTCAAGGCATGCCAGGGGCCCTTCATAGAGGACATGAGGCTGCACAAAGCCCAGACCCCTGCAGGTCAAAGGTGCTAGAGAACATTTAACATTTAGAACATGTGGCATTTAGCAACTGATGTCTCCACTTCAGCCCAAATGTTTTTCCCTCACAAATGTCTATCTTCCTATCAAAACCCAGCTCCCCTAAGTGACATTTCTCCCATTCTCAAGGCCAAGGGCTGTGTTTTAGCTCTGGCAGTGTAGTGGTAAGGAGTTGTGCTGCCAGCCCAAAGACAGGTAGTTTGAATCTACCAGTTGCTCCTCAGGAGAAAGATAGACAATTTCTCCTCCCAGTCGCTGGAAACCCCCTGGAGGGTCAGCTATCCGTCATCTAACTGTACATAACAACACCCTCCTTTAGGGAATCCTGGTAGCCCAGTTCATAGGGAGCTGCATTTCCAACTCTAAAGGTGAACGGTTCGAATCTACCAGTTGCTCTGTTGTAAAGAGACAGGCAATATCCTCCCCTGTGAGTTTTCAGCCTCTGAAAACCCACTGAAGGGTCAGCTACGAGTTGGTTCTGACTCCACGACAGTGAACTGAGATCATCCTTTGTCCATAAAGGTCACAAGGATGACACAGGGTAGGGAATGAGGTTTCAATCTGCTGTCCTCAGGGTCTCTATGAGTCATAGGCAACTTGATAGCACGGAACCATAACATTTCTTCCACCACCATCCTGATTCCTAGCTTGGAGGAAATGTTCTCTAGACCCTGAAGACTCATCATAGAGCCTGTGCTAGATACTGGGATTGCAAAATAGTGAGCAAACACAGGTGATCCTGAGGCCTCCGTGAACGCACTCTGACCAGGGGGACAAACTGGAATCGTCATAGTAGAAAGGGAGAAGCAGGAGAGGAACTGAAGCCTGGTTTTCTGGGTTCAAATCCCTGCTCCGCCACTTGATAATTGTGTGAGCTTGTGTAAGTCACTCAGCCTCTTAGTGCCTCAATTTCCTCAGCTGTAAAATAGAGAGAACTATCCTTTTTTCCTCACAGGTGTGTGGAGGATGAGATGGTTTAGTATTTGTAACTCACTTGGAACAGTGTCTGGGGCATGTTAAACACCACGTTCAATAAATGGACATATAAGACTGTAGCTATGACAAACAGCATGTAAACAATGGAGGATTCGACCTATCCAAGGAGGCCAGGAAGGGCTTGAGCTGAAATGCAAAGGAAGAAGAGGCATCAATTAAGGAAAATACTAAGGGAAATGAAGTCTTAGCTGAGAAAGAAGCATGGGCAAATACCTTGTGTTGGAAAGAAGAAAGTCTGTTGTCAGAGAGCTCTCCAAAGTACTGAAGAGCAATGAAGTCAGTCTGGAGACAAAGGCGTGCCTGATCCAGGCCACGGTCTTTGCAATCACCACTAAAAAAAGGTCATGATGGCTGGAATAGAGCACAGGCCAAGGATGAGGAAATGGGGGAAGGCCAGTAGGGTTTTGTAGGTTTCAAGAGGTTAGGTTATAAAAATCACCCATGGATATTGTAGTCTTGTTGATGTTATCATTAGACGCCACTGAGTTGACTACAACTTATAGCAACCCTACAAACAACAAATCAGAACCTTGTCTATCCTGTGCCATCCTTACAATCTCCACCATGTTCAAGTCCATTGTCGCAGCGCCTGTAACAGTCCATCACCTTAAGGGGCTGCCTCACTTTGTATGAACTTTCGCCTTTCCCCGCATGGTGTCTTTTTCCAAGGACTAGCCCTTCCTGCAGCCTTCAACATGGATTGAAGCTCAGCATCAAGAAAACAAAGATTCTTATCACTGGGCTGACGAGTAGCATCATAATAGACAGTGAAGATATGGAGACTGTTGAAAGCTTCGGCTTGCTTAGCTCCACAATCAGCACTCTTGGTACCAGCAGGCAGGAAATCAAAGACAAATTGCATTGGGAAAGTATGTTGTCAGAGACCTCTCCAGAGTACTGCAGAGCAATGGTGTCATTCTGGAGACTAAGGTGCACCTGATCCAGGCCATGGTCTTTCCAATCACTTACTATGCATCAGAAAGCTTTACAATGATTAGGGATGATAGAAGGAGAATTGATGCCTTGGAGCTGTGGTGCTGAAGAAGAGTACTGAATATACCATGGACTGCTAGGAGAACAAACAGGTTCATCCTAGATAGGGTGAAACCAGGCTGCTCCTTGGAGGTAAGGATTCTGAAACTCCATCTGACATACTTTGGGCATGTTGCAAGGAGAGACCAGTCTTTGGAGAGGGACATCATGCTTGGGAAGATGGAGGGACAGCATAGGAGGGGAAGACCTTCGATGAGATGGATAGACTCAATGACTGGGATAATGGGTAGGTGTGTCAGAGAGGCTCAGGATAGAGCACGATTCAGAGCTGTTGTACATAGATAGGGTCGCTATGAGTAGTAAGCGACTAGATAGCACAAAACAACAACAATAAGCCCCTCCAGACGATGTGTCCAAAGGGTGGTCGAGTCTTAGAAACATTCATCTGTCATTTGATTTCTTGTAAACATGACCCCCATTTTTCCCTTGTCTGCATCCACAGTCCTTGCAATGTGACTTTATAGCATCTCTCATCAAGAGGGGGTATCTCTTTACCCAACTCTTGAACATGAACTGACCTTGTGGCCCACTTTGCTAATAGAATGTCCTAAAAGCGATGCTTTTCACACTCTGAGCTTTGATACAGGACAGCCCTGAATGCTTCTACTTGTTCTCTGAGAACTTTGCCCAGTCACCATTGAACAAGCCTATGCCAGCCCACCAGAGAATAAGGGTACTTATGGCGGAAAAGAGGTGTCCCCGTCAAGGTCAAGGCCATCCTAGATTCATCCACAACTGGCTGCCACGTGACTGAGCCCAGCAGAGACTAAGAGGACTGCTCAACCAACCCAGCCAGTGTTTTTTTTTAAGTCATTAGGTTTTAGAATAGTTTGTTACACAGCAGTAGCTAACTGATGTTGTTGTTGTTGACTGCCATGGAGTCCAGCAGGACTCATAGAGACCTTACGAACGTAGACTAAAGGTATGAGGAGCATCGTGAGAAACTACAAGACAAAAAGCACCCAGGACTTAACGTTACAATGTTCTAACACTACTTGCTGTAACACCAGGTAATGCTGACACAGCCAAGTTGTAGGAAGAGCTCTTTTTTTAAATTTTTTAAATTTTATTATTATTATTATTATTATTACTTTTCATGAAAATCTACAGAGATTTTGGATTTCCATTCATTCAGTGTTGCACTTTCCTCTCTGCCCATCCCTTCCCTCCAATTCGTTCTTCTCTTTGAAAAGTAAGAGAAAAATTCTTCCATTGTTATACAAGCCTTCCCTGCAAGTCCAGTCCACTATGAAGCCTTTGTTCTGGACTCCTGTCATGACAATATACACCTAATCATATATCCCTTTTATACAGTTCTCTCTCTCATCTGTTTCAATGAAGTATAGGAAGAACTGTTGCAGTGCTTAGGAGAGAGGACTTTGTTCTGCAAGGGAATGAAAAGAAAATATGAAAAATGGGTAGGTGAATGCACGTTTGTGCAAAGAGGGCAGGTAGGAGGATCCCACCAGACAGAAGAAAAAAGATGGTATGAAAGGAATGATGAGAGGGAGGAGTTCAAACAACCCAGCCAAGGGCTTGGTCAAGGGCAAGGAGAATGGTGGTTGAAGCAGTCCACATGCTCTGGGCAGGTGAGGTTCAAGTTTCTTTAGAACACAGTAAGGGGCAGATCTAAAGGTGGAACACCAGCCAGAAGGTTCTCGAATGAACCTCTGTTACAGCTACAGAAGATGGGATGAGGATACAGTGAAAGGTTAGCGGCCTAGGAGGAAGGCCAGGCTCCTCCATTTAACCCACACAATTAGAAATGGTGTGGGTCCCACCACAATGCAAGTCCATTCCCACTGCTCTGTGGCCTTAGATCCATCTTCTCTGTCCTGTCTGCCACAGTCAAATGAGGATAAAGCCCCACCTGGCTTCTCAGGTGTTCTACCAAGCAGATCAGAAAATAAAGGCTGAGAAGGCACTTTCTAACCCGTTAAATGTATGCCCCTGAGTGGGGTGGTTTATTCTCACAATTCGTTCCATGGATCCCCTCCAGTTTCATCCAATAAACGTTTTCTCAGGAAGCTGTGCATCAGCTCAGAACCCACAGGAAATGAATGGGACACTCAAATGGTAATTAAGGCCAGTTTGAAAAAAAGTAAAAGGAGTGGGCAGGATGTAGGGACACCGACCTGGCTGGAGCCTTTGCCACAGCATGACCTGGAGAAGCAAGAACAGTTCCTGGGACCTGGAGAGAGAAGGGACAGCCGGCAACAGCTGTGGCTCCTACCCGACCCTGTCAGTCACTGCTGGGCGGTCAGAACCGACTCAGAGCTGAGCCTCCAGCAGGTTTCCAGAGGCTGTAAATCGCCTGGGAGAAGAACACTCATCTTTCTCCAGGGGAGCAGCTGGTGGATTCGAACAAAATGCCTTTGAGTTGGTAGTGTAACTCCTTCCCCCTGCCCCCAGGCCACCAAGTGATGCCCCAACAAAGTATCAAGGGAGAAATGAATACTCCAAACTTCATCCTACTTTTATTCTCCATCCTCCGGCCAGGTCCTCTAGTTGGTTGTGTCTAACCAGAAGCTGGAAAGCAAAGAGGCCGGTTGATGCAGCCCTTAATGGTCAGCCTCGCAAGGCTGAAGTAGGGGGGAGGAAAGTGGGCCTGGACGGGCACAAGGAAGAGTTTGAAAACAATCTCCGAAAGGGATATTCCGTCTTCAAAAGGAAAAGCAGGCAGACTTTTCAAAGCATCATAAGACACAGTACAGAGAGGGGAACTAAGATCTCCTCTCCTTCATTCTGTCTTTATTTCAGTGGTTCTCAGAGTGTGGTCAGGGATACGCTGGGACCCTGAGGTCTTTTCAAATGTCCTTTCAAACAACCTATGAGGTCGAAACTACTTTCACGAAGTGTTTAAAATGTTAAGGTGTTCATTGCCTTTTCCGCTCTCCTTCTCTCATGAGTATAAGGTGGAGTGTTCAGAACTACTTGACATAGCCACAATTATCTGAATAGGCTATTAAAACACTCCTCCCTTTTCCAGCCGCATATTTGAACAAGGTCATATTTTTGTCACACACTTGAACCAGAATAACTTACTATAATGAATGAAATACAGAAGCATATATGAAAAGCTAGCATCTCCTCTTTTTCACTGGTTTTTATATAATCAGATACATTATGTTTTATAATATTATTTACAACTAATCAATGCCTTTTTTTAACTTTTTTTTTCTTTTACTATTTTTTTTTTCTGTGTGTGTGTACTGTCAAATCAGATCTGACTGGTACAGCAGGAGATGGCCCCTCCTCCGGCAGAGCATCTGGTGGATTTGAACCTCATATCTCTGGGATTGCAGTGCAGCTTCTTGCCACTAGGCCACCAGAGCTCCCCTTAATCAATGCCTTTCATCACTACATCGCATGACATTCTCAGTGCTGCTTGCCCGCCTATTCCTCCACCCCACGCTTCCATCCACTAATCCCTCACAGACCTCTTAAACCCAAAATTAAGGCAAAAATGTAAAATGATGCCACTACGCACACATTTTTTTGTTTGAATTTTTTTAATGTAGCCGTTTCTCACCTTTTAAAAAATGTAATTTATATTGACCTAAAGTGAGCTTGTTATTGTTATTTTAAAGGAATTCATAAATATGTATATTTAATTTGTGCCCTAGTTTCTGAAACCATGATTATTGATGGCTCTTTCCAGCTTTAAACAACCTCTCAGTGCAGTCCTTGGGAGTTTTTAGACATGTGAAGTGGTCCTGAAATTTAAAAAGCTTGGGGCTCAATACTCAGAACAACTCTCCAAGAAAGATTAGTGTTGCTGTCTTCCAGATAGATAGATAATAGATAGATATAGATAATAGATATAGATAATTGATAGATAATAGATAGATAGATATAATTGATAGATAGATAATAGATAATTGATAGATGATAGATAGATAATTGATAGATATAGATGATAGATAGATAGATAGATAGATAGATAGATATAGGTAATTGATAGATGATAGATAGATAGATCTACACTATCTGCTGCACTACAATCCCCAAGGCAGGCGGTTCGAGGCCACAAGCTGTTCTGTGGGAGAATGACGGGCAATCTCATCCTGTGCAATTAACTGCCTCTGAAAACCTACGTGGAGGGTCGTTTCCAACTCTATGGTACACAACAACACAGAGAGAGAGAGAGAGAGAGAGAGAGAGAGAGATGTTGTTGTTGTTGTGTACTGTCAAGTTAGAGCTAACCCTCTAGCTGCTTTTCAAAAGCTGTAAGTTCCGTGGGAGGAGATTGCACATCTTTCTCCTTCAGAGCAGCTTGTGGATTTGAACTGCCTGCCTCTGGCTTGGTAGTATAACTCCTTACTACTAAGGACTGACCACTTCTTATCACTACCAGAGCTTCCTAGACAGACAGACAGATACATCTAGACAGGAAAATACATACATGGATTGATAGATACCTAGATAACTTTATAAAGTATAAAGTAGGCAGGTTATGGTGGTGGTGGTGTACCATCGAGTAGGAACCAGGTTTTCAGAGGCAGTTTAACCACACGAGAGGAGACGGTGCATGACGTGGGTACAGCCGCCAGACAGCTGTTGCCTCCGACCCGTGCTGACCTTCATACAACAGAATGGAGTGCTGCCTGGCCCTGCACTGTCTTCACGGGTGCCAGCACGTCTGGGGGCATCACTGTGGCTATTGCATTCATCTGTCTCACCAAGTCGCCCTCACCCTCGCTGATCCTCGATAAATCCAGTAAACTTGATGTTCTCTACCAGTGATCGATCCCTCCTGGGGACAAGCTCAAAGCAAGCACAAGATGGGATAAATTATGTATACTGCATTGAAAAACATGAGAGAGAGAACTTTTTAAAAGGGATATATGATTAGGTATTATTGTCAGGACTGGAGTCTGGAATGAAGGCTGCCTAGTGGAGTGGACTTGGGGGGAGGGATTATATAACAATGAAAGAATTTTTCTTTTACTTTTCAAATAGAAGAACAAACTGGAGGGGAAGGGTGGGCAGGGAGAAAAGTGTAACAATGAATGAATTTGAAATTCAAAAGCTCTGTAAATTTTCATTAAAATTAATAATAATAAATTTTTTAATGGTTCAAGTAAAAAAAAGAAAAAGAAAATGTTCCATAGGGTTTTCATTGGTTAATTTTCTGAAGTCGATCACCAGATCTTAATTCCTAGCACATCTTAGGCCGGCATGTGGTTCAAATCCACCAGCTGCTCTGCAGGAAAATGAGAAATCTTCTCTTCTGTGATTTACTGCCTCTGAAAACGCTCTGGAGTGTGAACTATGAGTCAGGTCCAACTCAACAGCACAAAACAACAACAATATCTTAGTCTGGAGGCTTTGCTAAAATGTGTCCCCCACTGGGACCTCCTGGTGTCTTAAATACCAGTGGCATAACGTCTAGCATCACGGCAAGAAGCATCACACGAGGCATCACAGTACAGCAAACTGGAATGGGAGGAAGAAGCCGAGGCTCAGAGATGAAACGGCAGCGACCCAAGCTCCCACAGCTGGTTAATGGCACAGCCGGGGCTTGAACCTGGGCTAGCTTGGCTCTAAAGTCCACACATACCCTCTCTACCACCCCTGCAGCAAGAGGCCAGGAACGCACCAGATGCCCCATCTACCTTCAGCTGCCTCTTTCAAGGAAGGAAAATGACAAGGATTGATTGATCTCAGTGATCAGCTAACACATAGTCCCTCCATGTGGCCATGTTAATCAGCTTCCACCAGCCAAGCTTTGACCAGTTTGAAAGGTTTATAGCAACAATGTGGGACTGATTTATTTCTCCTTAATAAAAAGGTGATCAAGTGAAACCTGCATCTATCATTCTACCTATCAGTCAGGGTGATTGATTAACTAACTATGCTTGTGGTGGCCGCTGACTGTTAAGGCTGGACAGTGGGAGGAGGAAGGGCCAGCCTGGTCACCAGTGCTGCTCTGGACACTCACTGCCTTTCACTCCAGCTCTGCCACTCACTCACTCACAACCAGAAAGACCCCTGAGCCTGAAGAGGAAGGCTCAGTGAGGAGGGAGAGAGATGAGGAGGGGAGGTCCTGTCCAGGCCCAGCCATGACTTCTCCTCCTCCTCCTCGCCCCTGGAGAAGAGGGAGAACGTACAAGGAGCCAGTCTGCTGCCACCACCTTCCCGCCCAGTTCTCTAAATGGAAATAAACCCAGTTGTCATCTGTCAACTCCAACTCCTGGAAACCCCGCATATGTCAGAGTTAACTGTGCCTCACGGGGTTTTTCAATGGCTGCTTCTTCGGCAGTCGATTGCCAGGCCTTTCTTTGGAGGCACGTCAGTGTATCCTCCAACCTCCAGCCTTTCTGGACAGCAGAGAGTCTAAACCATTGCTCCAGTCAGCAGCAGCTCCTCTCTATATGGAAAGGGGGTCGTCAAGGAGGGGAGAAGCAGAAAGACAGCAGCCCAGACTGGAGATCACAGGCAAGCAAGAGGCCCTGCTTCCTGTTCACCACTGCCCCGGGGAGGCCTGCTAGGTAAAAACCAGTATAAAATAAAAAGAAGACATGGTGCTTGGTGACATGTGCATTTCAGATAAGCAGTGAACAAATGTGTGGTCTCCTACAGCATCCGGCCGCTCCCCCCAGGGCAGGGAGGGGTCTGGCAGGGCACTCAGTTGACTGCATCTTGCTGAATTCTCAGGTCCCCGTGATCAATAGCCCACCCTCACCCACTCTGCTGTCTGTTTCCAGCTTGCTCTGCCTCTCTGGGTGCTGAGGGCGTCAGGGTAGGAACTCTCAGAAGATGCACATCTAAGAGCTGGTGGGCAAGTGGCTTAGCCTCACGGAGCCTCACCTGTAAAATGAGGGGACTACTAAAAAAAAAAGAAAAGAGAAAGGGTGTACCCTGATGGTATAGTCCGTCAGAAGTTGTGCTGCAAACCCACAGGCCACATCTCTGCAGGAGTTCAAATCCACCAGATGCTTTGTGGGAGGAAAATGGGCAATCTTGTCAAAGACTCAGCTACGTGTTGGTCCCAACTCGATGTCAATGACGTGTGTGGAGAGACAGAAAGAGCACACTTCCTGAGCAGGACTGACACCACAGTTACCACAGCAGCCCGACTGTAGCAAGACTCCTGAGGGAACCGGACAGTGTGACGTTCTATTGTACCTCAGGGACCTATGAGTGGAACAACTCCGCACAGCATTTAACACTCAACAGCAGCGACTGTCCTGAGATCATCCTAAAACCAAGAATGTTCCCAGGAAATCACTAAACCAAGCAACTGTTTGGTTTCATTAACAAAGAACGTCTGCCTTTAGTACAGTGTTCTTTTATGAATTCTCTATATAGGATCAAAGTAACAAGAGGGACCCAAAAGATTAGATAGGACGCTTAGGGGGCAGTGAGTATGTATTAATGGAGGAAGGATGGAATTAAGTTGAGGAATATTCTAGATTAACGTTTTTCAACTTAGGCACAGTTGACATTTGGGGTTGCTCGGAGGAGTGTGGCATCAGGATTGGAGGGAGACTCCTCAGTAACCTGCATTATTCAGATGACACAACTTTGCTTGCTGAAAGTGAGGAGGGCTTGAAGCACTTGTAGCAGAAGATCAAGGAATGCAGCCTTCAGTAGGGATTGCATCTCAATGTCAGGAAAATGGAGATTCTTGCCACTGGACCAAAAGACAACGTCATGATGGATGGAATAGAGATTGAAATGGTCAGCATTGCTTGGTCATCTTGAAATGGTCATCTTGCTTGGATCCACAATTAACACCCTTGGTATGAGCAGTCAGGAAATAAAGAGATGCATTGCACTGGGAAAATCCGCAGATAGGGGCCTTTCCAAATTATTGAGGAGTAGGGGTGTCAGTTTGAGGACCAAGGTGCGTCTGATTCAGGCCATACTCTTTCCGAGTGCTGGCTTCGCATCAGAGACCTGGACTATGACTAAGGAGGACATAAAAAGAATTGGCGACTTTGAGTTGTTGTGTTGGAGAAGAAAAAGGAACATCGCACAGGCGGCCAAGTGAATGAATAGATATGTCTTGGAGAGGGTGCAGCCAGAGGGCTCTTTGGAGGCTAGAAGGATGAGGCTTTGTCTCATATACTTGGGATATATTACTAAGAGGTGCTATTCCTTGGAGAGGGACATGATGGTGGGAAGCGTGGAGGGTCAGTGAAGGAGAGGAAGACCCTTGACCAGGTGGATTGCCAAGATGACTGCTGCCGTGGGCTCTTGTGTGTCAGGAAGCGTGAGGATGGCGCAGGACAGAACAGGGTTCAGATCTTTTGTTCGGAGGGTCGCTATGAGTCGTGCTCAACTAAATGACACCTAACAACAACAACAGCAGGATTTGGAACCAGCTCCATGGCAACACAATAACAACAATCTTTTGTGGTGAGGGGCCACTCCATGCATTCTGAAGCATCTGGCAGGACCCTGCTTTTGCCCCCTAAATGCCAACAGCATCCCTCCTTCACCTCTATAATGATCAAAAAATGTCCCCACACATTGTCTGTTATCCCTTGTTGAGGGCCACTTGTCTAGACAACGTAAAGGATGTTACATGAACAAAACCAAACCCCAAAACTAGCATTTCAACAGACACTCAGGTTCCCATAGGCTCTGGCAGCCTGCTAGGTAAGGAGCTGTGCTGTCAACTCAAAGGTAGACAGTTCAAATCCACCAGCTGCTCCGAGAGAGACAGATGTTGCAATCTCCACCTACGTGATCTGCAGCCGCTGAAAACACACCAGCCAGTCAGCTGTGACTAGGCTTCAACTTCATGGCAACGGTTGCTTTTCTTTTTTAAGTTTGAGTAAATTGGTGAATGCTGAGGGAGAAAGCCTGAAAGTGAATCTCTAAACCTAGAACTGGGATCTCTCTCGGGAGGAGAGTGGGAATCCAGGTGGAGGGAAAGGGGGGTCAAGGGACAGTCTCACCTTCAGTGTGTTGTCCGCAATTTAACAGGTACTTCTCTGTTACTTACATAGTAAGGGAGACCAAGAAAGAGAAGAAAAGGGGAGAAAGAAAAGGGGAGAGAAACAATGACGAAAGCCGGAGGTGGAGGAGGGAGAGAGGAAAGGAAGACACAGGAAGGAAAGAGGAAAAGACATCTGCTGTCGAGATGATTCCAAGTCCCAGGAGCCACTGGAGGATCACATTTCCTGGGCTGCCTGTTGTCCTTAAAGGAACAGATTGCCTCACCTCTCCCACTGGGCAGCTGGTGGATTCCAACTCCTGAAGCTGGAGTTAGCAGTCTGGCATTGCATCCTCTGTGCCAGCAGGGCTCCTTGGGAAAGAGGAACTCACAGATGCCCCCCTGCAGGTGACCCCCTCCCTTGAGAACCTGGACACTGCCTTGTTCTTAGTCTCCTTGAAGGAACAAGGACCCTTTGTGCCTGTCCTCAGCCAGGGCAAGTGCCAAGGTGACCTGTCCCCTCCCGCTGGGGGCCGTCCCGCCCACAGAGGAAAAGGGTGCTGGGGTCCCACCTCCTGCTTCAAGCACTCAGCGTGGGGACTGATTAGGTCTCCCTGAGGAGGGGAGGACAAGCCTGGTCAGCCGCCCAGCTCTGTGCTGAGGGGCCCCGATGGGGCTTGATTAAATAATTACACAGAACCTGAGTAATCACACCGTCTTGAGAAGCAGGACGCCCCTTCGGAGGCAGGCCCATCAGCGATTTGTGAGCACAAGTGTGTCTGTCTGGTGCCCGTGAGAGAATGGTAATCATTAGGCCTCTTTCACAAAAGGCCCCCCCCCCGCAGTCCCTGTCCTGTCTGACGCCCTCCCAAAGCCAGGGCAGTGGATAAAGTTAGCCCCATCCAACGGCTCGGGAAACTGAGGTGCAGAGAGCGTTAGGGGCCTGCTTTAGAGCGTTAGGCAGGAGGGGACAAGGCCAGCTCTGCCTGACCCAGGCGGCAGGTGGCCCAGGTGGGCATAAGAAGGAAGCCCCAGCAGAGAGGTAGCGAGGCTCAGGCCGCAAAAGTCCTGAGAAGGGAGCTTTGGAGGCCGAGTGGCAAGAAACTGTACTGTAATCCTGAAGGCATGTGGTTCAAATCCACCAGATGCTCTGTTGGAGAAGAATGGGCAGTCTCTTCCTGTGCCAGTCAGATCCAACTTGACGGCACACAACAAGAAAAAAGAGAAAGAAGTCCCGGGAGAGGTTTTACCTTCAAGGCCTTTTCATCAGAAATTAATATTGTCCCTCCGGCTCATTTCTGGAGTCACCTCCTTGGTACACTTTTCTTCACCCTTTAACTTGGGGCTCACTCTGTCTGTGTCTGAGGAGCGTCTCTGCAGGCGGCATGTTGACGGGCTCTGTCTCACATTCATCTGCTATGGCCTGACTGGTGTGTTCTCAGTGAGATTACCAACAGGCCTGACCCTAACCTGTGAAAGCTTTGATTTGTTCCTTGTTTGTTGTGTTTTGTTGTTTTGTTTAGTGAGGTATCCCCAGTTAGCACTATTTCCACTCTTTTCCAATTTGAAAACATAAATCTAAAAGAAAATAAACTGTTCCCCACCCCCAGCCTTCTAACGTAATGTTGCTGCCCACTGCAGAGACAAGGAGGTGGGGGCTCTGCCACACGTGCTCACCCCCACCCGCAGGCCTCGAAGGGTCGCAGGACCCCTGAGGACACGAGCTGGGCCAGTTCAGTCGCTCTGCTCTCTCAGGATCCTCCTGCTGGGATCAAACCTGCAGCTGCCTGGTTTGACCCGGAAGGAGAATCAATGTCTAATGAAGGGTTAATCCAGGCTCTCTGTGACCCTGGGCTCTGCTCCCAAGATGCCCACTGTCCGCTCCCTGCGCCCCTGCGCCCACTGGCCAGCCCCACGGGCTCATTTGTACAGGAGCAGCCCAAATTCATTAATAATGATTAGCCTCTTCTCCAGAAGAGGCACGCAATCAAAGGGCCATTAAAATTAAGTGCTGGAGGAGTGGGTGGCAGGGGAGGGGGAGGGGCGGTCGAGGGGTGTAGGGGTAGGAGGGGGGAAGAAGGACTGGGGAGAAGGAGGGAGCCGGTGGGGTAAATCCCCTCTGGACACTGGGACCTCTTTGCCACATGACCTTGGCGGACTGCATTCAGCTGCCAGGGCCCACATCCGTCCTCTCCAAAGTGAGGGCTGGTTGTGTGTGGAAACATCCAGCAAGGAGAGCATGTTAGTGCTTGGTGATGGCAGAAGAGCTGAGTCTGGCACCTATGGCCTGGCCAGTGCGGGCAAGAGGAATGGGCAGGGTCTGAATGGAGCTGCGGACTGGGTAGGGAGAGACTACAGAGGAGGGGGGTCCTCTGAGTCAGTCCCGTTGGGCCGCCCCTGATAGACCACATCTGTGGAGGCTGGCACTGAGCCCTGAGCCATCACTTGTTACCACGCAGCTGCTCTCACTCCACTCTCTGGCCCCCACACTGCCCCCATCACTGAGTCTCTGCTCTGCTTCTTCTGGTCCCTGAATACACAGAGCAGAGGCCTCAAGATAAGAATGAGAGGGCCAGAGGAGGGGAGCCAGGCACCCCTACGCCAAGGGGAAGGCTGGACTAGACTAGCCTTCCCAGAGGCGTAGCCTCTTCTGCCTCTGCCCCCGCCCCCTGCCCTCTGATTCTCCCAAGGCCACATCTCTGACCCTCTAAGTGTCCTACAAGGAAAGGTGTATCCCCCCCACAGAGCATCAGGACACTCTCTCAGCTGGGGCCTTCCTTACCTTGATACTCCAAGAACAAAATCCACGTGGGACCAAGGAAAAGAAGCAGAGGTGAGAAAATCCAATCCAGCAAGAAGGTCACAGCAGGCTCCAGTCTTCCCTGGGACAAGGAGAGCCGTGCAAACTCCAGAGTGTCAATCCCCGCGTTATACCACTCCTGAGGACGGCAAATGTCATCTACAAAGACACTTACCACGTGCCAAGCACTTAGCCTTTCTATTTCACAGCAAACTACAAGGACATCAATACCAGACAAAACCAAACCAACTGTCATCTGAGCATTTCTGACCCACAGAGACCCTTCGTCAGGTGTCAGAGGCTATAAAATTTATCAGACGATACCTCCACTTTATCCTTCACAGAGCAGTAAGTGGACTCGAACTGCCAGCCTTCTGTCTGGGCCTCCAACACACCTGCTAAGCCCCCAGGACTCCCACAAGGACATCAGGCCTTGGTATTTTGCATCCCTGTTTTGGGGGATGGGGGGAAAAAAGACCTAAAGACTCAGAAGAAAAACATGAACTTGCCCAAAATTATGCAGCAGTCAGTTCCAGAGGCAGCATGTGAGGACAGCAGGATTCCTCTCTAAGCGGCATCCTTTCCACTTTTCAATGCAGTGGTCACAGACCCAGCTCCAGAGATGTCTCCGCGATAATACTCGTCACTAACACGTCCCAAGAATCTCTTACATGCTAAGATGTGGCTTTGAATCCCTTCATTCTTTCTTCTCTTCCTGGGGCCAGAATGGGCTGGCCATTCACAATGGCCCATTTCATGGTGAAGAAACTGAGATACATAGCAAAAGTATGGCTTCTCCGAGGTCCCTGGAGAAGAAAGTGGCTTAGAGGCCTCAAACCAAGGGACTCCTAACTCCACGAGAGCCAGGGTGGTGTCTGCTTTTGCTCTCAGAGGCCTCTCCTTGAGCTAGTTCTGTGAATAAAACAGCTGTCTGATGAATGTGGGGTAGATGGATAGACAAATTGACAAATTAGGATAACCATGTAGCATGACTGAGAGGTAATGTTTAAAGCCAGGGTTTAAAGCCAAATTTGACAGTGTTTAGCCATCTTGTGCAAATCTCTGAATTTGTCTGTGTCCATTTTCTTACCTGAAAAATGAGGACTATATTAATACTTTTGGGGGGGCGTAAATCTGCCCAATTTTTTTAATTAATTTTAATGAAAGTTTACAGATACTTAGAGTTTCCATTCATTCATTGTTGCACTTTTCTCCCTGCCCCCCCAATTCAGTCTTCTCTTTGAAAAGTAAAAGAAAAATTCTTCCATTGCTATGCATTCCCCCCCCACCAAGTCCACGCCACTGTATAGCCTTCATTCTGGACTCCTGTCGTGACAATAATACCTAATCGTAACAGCAGCCAGGAAATCAAGAGATGAATTGCATTGGGAAAGTCAGCTGTGAATGACCTCTCAAGAGTACTGAAGAGCAACACCGTCAGGCTGCAGAATAATCCAGGCTATAGTCTTCGCAGTTACGTGCTATGCATCAGAGAGTTGGACAGTGAATAGGGAGGATAGAAGGAGAATTGATGCCTTTGAGCTGAGATGCTGGTGAAGAGTGTTGAATATACACCATGGACTCCCAGAAGAACAAACAGCTTTGTCCTGGAGAGGGTAAAGCTGTAATGCTCCTTGGAGTCAAGGATTCTGAAGCTTCATCTGACATATTTTGGACATGTTGTAAGGTGGGACTGGTCCCTGGAGAGGGACATCATGTTTGGAGAGTGGGGGGACAGCACAGGAGAGGAAGACCCTCGATGAGATGGATCAATTCTGTGATTGGAGTGGTGGGAATGAATGTGTTTGAGATGACAAGGTTGGCACAGGATAGAACGGCATTTAGGGCTCTTGTACATAGGGTCACTATAAGTCTCAAGCGACTTGATGGCACATAACAACAACAACATATCCCTTTTAAACAGTTCTCTCCCTCATCTGTTTCAATGCAGTATACATAATTTATCCCATCTTTCTCAGTCTTCCCTCAACCTCAATGTCAGCCCCATTTTTCAACAGTGGCACTGTGCGATATTTGTCCTTTTGTGACTGAGATATTTCACTCAGCATACTGTCCTCCAGGGTCACTCATTTTGTATAATATTTCATTGGTTCCTTGTTTTTCAATGCAGTATAGTATTCCATTGTGTGGATATACCAGAGATTTTCTATCCATTCATTTGTTGCTGGGCCCTTGGGTTGTTTCCAACTCCTTGCTATTGTGAACAAAGCCACGATAAACATGGGTGTGCATATATCTGCTTGGGTGTCAGTTAAGGTTTCTTTGGCATATATTCACAGTAGTGGAATTGCTGGGTCAAATGATGAGGACTATATTAATTCTTGTGACTCAGGGTTCTAGGAGAAGTATCTGAGGTTTTTATCATAAAGCCTGGCATTAAGAGAGTGCTCAATACGACTGTGACAAGCTTGGGTCTGGCCCACAGCTTGACCCCAAGCCATGTTTGTGGAACTACCAGCTGAGTCAGACCCCACAGCTCACAAGTCTGAGTCCCTTAAACACACAACCTAGGGATTTCTCTTGTCTCACTCTGTCCGCTACTGGAGGTGTAGACGGCTTCAGTCCTCCACAGCCTCACTGCCCATACCCAGGGGCTAGGGGCTCTCAGGCCAGCCCTGCAAAAATCACCAGTTTGGGGAGCATGCGCTCACCTCTGGAAGATGAGAGCAGAAACCACTTGGAGACTTGCGTTCTTTCTAGGAGGGAGAGTTGGAAACACTGTCAAGCTTTGTGGGAGCCCTTGGCTGGAACATCATTCATGTGAATGACCACAGCGCCGTCTCGTGGTGAAATGCGGGGATGACAGAGACTCCTCCACGCTGGTCAGTGCAGCCAGCCGGCTTCAGACCCAGCTGTTTCGCATAGGCAGGGTGTTCAAACACTTAACTAGCACCAATTTGCTCTAGTGCCAAGCACTTTAATGGGAGTTTTTCACACGTGCCATCATTTAATTCTAACAATGCTCTGAAGGCCAGATCATTATTCCTTTGCAAATGAGAGATACCATGTAACTGGCCCAAGGTCACACAGCACACAAGGGGTAAAGCCAAAGTGTGAATTCAGGATCTCTGGCTCCACATCTTGCGCCAATAATCACTACAGCTGAGGTGAGAGTGAAAGCAAAGTTCTTCAGGAAAGCTGTTGGGTTTTGTTTGCTTGTTTGTCTCAAGATCACATTTGCGGTCTTCAGAATTTCAGCTCACTGCATCTACAGTGTAGCTGGCCTGAGGACTGGCTGACACGATCCATCCCAAGCTGGGCCTGTGGCAATAATGATGCACGATTCATTAACGGGGGATGTAGAAAAGTGGAAGGTGGGAGAAGGAGAGGAAGACCCTCAATGAGGTGGACTGGCACGGTGACCCCGACACCACGGAGACTGTGAGGATCCAGCCAGGATCCCATCTTTTGTACACAGGGTCACAATAGGCCAGTGTCAAGTCCACCACATCCAACAACGACAACAGGGAAAAGGAGGGATGAGGGTGGCCAAAGACTGGGGAACCAAGATCAAGAAAAGGGGACCTACTAGAGAGCAGGGGAATTGAGTAAGGACTGGCCATGCGTCCACATGTTACCTGCACCTGTGTATTATCCGGAGCCAAGTGGCGCACAGGAGGCAGGCCTTAGACTTCACCAGAGGCTGGGACAGTCTACACGTTACCCTGGCTGTGAGGGGTCGAACCTTAACTGTTGGTGGTGCTGGTGCTGGTGGTGTATACCATAGAGTTAACATCAACCCATAGCTGACCCTCCGGCGGGTTTTCAGAGGCAGCTAATGGCACAGGGAGGAGACTGCCCGTCCTTCTCCTGCAGAGCAGCTGGTGGCCTCAAACTGTGTGCCTTCAGGATTGCAGCGCAGCTTCTTACCACTAGGCCACCAGGGATCCCATGAGTTAACTAGCACCATGTTTTTTCCGTTCTTCCTCCTTGGCATGTGTGTGGCCCCACACTTGGCACTGTGAGTGTGTGAGTGTGTGTGTGTGTGTGTGTGTGTGTGTGTGTGTCCCACACTGATAGTTTATAGTGTCAAGTCTGAGGGGGATGTCACCCACACCAAATCATTCTCTGTGTGTGTGTGTGTGTAGGTGGAATGGCCATTCTGTCGCCACCTGCAGCTCTTTTCCTAGAATTTGCTCCCTGATTCTCAGATCTATGACGAACCATGGATGATGCTAAGTCAGTGAAAATGTGAAAGGGCTTCTGTGGCCAGAACACCTCGCTTCCTTACAAAATTCATCCCTTGGGCTCCCTCCCTCTCTAAGATCCAGTGTACGATGAACTGAGGCTCAGAGTGTCCCTCCTGGGTTTTCGCGGGCTTTCCCACCCCCACAGAATCCTTTGGAAACTGACGTAGCTGAACTGAACAGGACTGACCCTAAAGTCAGCGTCCCACACATGGACAACGAACCCCCAGAAACAGGGACAGCTGATCCACCAGCAATTCCAAGATCGGCCACCGGGTGACAGCACAGCTCCCTCATTTCTCCAAAGTCTGAGCCACACACACACACAGTTAAGAGCAAAGACAGAGGCATTTCCAACCCTGGTATTAGTTGGCAAAGACAGAGGGATTCTCAGCGCTGATAATGGCTGAGGGAAGTCCTTGGTAGCTGATGCCATGTACGTACTGGCCATCTGGCTGCCCTGAGGCTCAGCCTTGTCCTGCCCAGCAGGCCATCACAAGATGGGTCTCTGGCACTTGCAATGTCTCACTGCCAGAGAAGGACTCTCAGACTGCGTTGCAGACCTTGCCTGTGGTCCCTCTGGCTTTCTCCCCTGGGTGACTCAGTTTGCTCCCCCTTCTTTCCCATCCTCACCGGAATCCCTCCAGATGGAAGAGATACTGGCAGACAGATTAGGGCTCAGGGGACGTCCTGTGTCCCTGAACACTCTGTTCTGCTCCATCACACTGTGAGGGTGGGGAAGCCCCAAAAAACTCAGGACAGTCGGGTTACTCAGGTTAGTGTCCTGTGGAGTGAGGACACCTGACGGCCTCTATGCTGCCGTCCCTTTCCTGGCCCTCGTCAAGTCAGACCCTCCTGTGTGAAGCTGATGAGTCTCTCCAGCTAAGGTCCCAGCTGTGTGCCCTCAGGGCTCCATGCGATCACGTCGTAATTAATTATAAATGTCTTTTAAAAAATAAATAATAACTTTTTTTTTCTTGTTGTGTACCTTCAAACTGGATCAGACTGGCACAGGAGAAAACTGCCCCTCCTTCTCCAGCTGAACATCTGGCAAGCATTCTTACTATACTTCGAGATTTTAACACAAAAGTTAACAGGAAAAATAAAGAAAGAAATAAATAAAAATAAATTTAAAAAATAAAATTAAATTTTTAAAAAAGTTTACAAAAAAGTTGGATTTTCATTCCTTTATTGTTTGTTGTACCTTTTCCTCCCTCCACCCCACTGCCCCTTCACCCAGTTCACATTTGGGGTGGGTGGGTGTGTGTGGGTGTATGTGTTCTTAATGCCCTGCAATCTTTGTAACCTCTTAAGATTAGAAAGAAGGGACCACAGGGCCCCCCTGTAACTCTCTCCTGGGATTGCAGTGCCTGGCAGAACAGGTGAACAGAAAACCACTATGAAGTAAATAACAAGAATAAATGGCCCTCTTCCCAGAGGAGACCTTGAAACACCTAAAAAACACTTGACACCTTCTGAATCCTCTTTTCCTTCTCACCACCATTTGGTGGGTTGAGTACTATTATTATAATTACTTTTCATTCTAACACGTACTCATTTCCCACGGCTGCCATATCACCACCAATTTAGTGGCTTTAAACACCACCAGTTTGTATCTCACAGTTTTGGAGGTCACAAGTCCACAGCCAATGTCTTGGGTTAAAATCAAGGTGCTGGCAACACTGACTCCTTCCGTAGGACCTCAGGAGAACCTCTCCCTGTGCCTTTCCCAGTTTCTTGATCACTCTTGGCTCATGGCCAGCTTCCTCTATTTTCAAAACCAGCACTATCACATGTCCCTGACTAAGCCAGAAAACATTCTCCGATGCTAAGGATTGCTATGTGATTCCACTGAGCCCAGCCCAGATCATCCAGGATAATCTCCAGAATCCAATCCCATCTGCAAAATCCCATTTGCTCTGCACTAAATCCATCGCCACTGCACTTCTTCCGATTCTCAGTGACCCTCTGGGGCAGAGCTGAACTGGCCAGACGGTGTCCAAGGCTGTTATCACTTGTGGAAGTGGATCGCCACTGCCTTTCTCCCATGGAAGAGCTAATGGGTTCCCATCTCCATTCTTCCCGTTAACAGCTGAAGCATCACTAGGGCTCCATCTTTTCTCTCAGAATAGCAAATTCACAGGCTCCAGGTATCAGAATGTGACGGAGAGAGGGGGCACCTGTGGTGGGGGTGACATTATTCTACCAGCCACGTCCAGATTCAGAAACAGGTGAATCACCTAAACCCCGACTGGGTGTTTCTCACCTTGCTGCCAAGCAAAGCTCCAGGCTCCCCAGACTTCCTTCTAAGGAATCAAAAATGCAGAACACCAGCCCTATTCTCTTAGAGAAAAATGAATTTTTTTTTCTTTTTTTACTGATTCACTTGTCTAGACAGTGCGATGATAAACTCTTTTGCTATATTTAACTCTCATTGTCTTAACAAGAAATCTGATTCCCCCCCTCCCCCCCCCAGAGCTCCCTAAAGGGAGAAAGGATTGGCCTACCTCATTAGGGGATCTGGGACGAGGGGCAGAGATGGGGGAACAGGGGCGTGGCCAGCTGTCACATAACTGGACCTCCTTAAACTGTAATTTAAAAAATGCCCAGCAGATGGCGCGCCAAGCTCACAGCCAACTTCGCATTCCCTGGACTGTTTCCTGTCAGGTGGTGGCTTAGTGAAAAGGAGCTGCGCTGCCAAACCGAAGGCTGGGGGCTCGAATCCACCCGCTGCTCCGGGGGAGAAAGGCAGATTCCTCCTGTGTGGTTTACTGCCTCTGAAAATCCGCTGAAGGGTAAGCTAGGAATCAATTATAACTCAACAGTAAATAAAAATAACCGAAACTTTAAAAATTAACAACTACACCAGCCGCTCCATGGAAGAATGGTCATGCATAATCTCCCCCCTGAAAGATTTACAGCCTCGGTAACCTCACAGAGGGTCTCACTGACTCAGAAGCACCCTGACACCAGTGCATTTTATTTTGGGGTGTCGGTGGCAGGAGGGGCCAGTTTCTGGAGAAGGACATCAAGCTTGGTAAAGGCCGAACAAAGAAAGAGGAAGACGCACAGTGAGATGGACTGACGTGGTGGTTGCCACAATGGGAAGCCACAGCAGTTGTGAGGATGGTGTTGAACCACGAAGGGTTTAGCTCTGTTGGACACAAGACAGCTAGGAGACAACCAAGAGCAATAGCCAAGGGGCAGAGGAGCTCTGGTGGCACAGTGGGTAAGCAGCCCCTGGTCGGCCTGTCTGCAGAGCCGCAGAAAGGAAGAGCAGCTTGTTAACGAGGCTGGTCTACAAACGGCCAAGGGAGCTCTGGTGGCCCAGTGGTTAGAGAAGTGTGCTGCCAACCCAAAGGCAGGCGGGTTCAAATCCATCAGCTGCTCCATTGGAGAAAGATAGCCAATCTCCTCCCATGGGACTTAGATAAGCTCTGAAAGCTCACGGGAGGGTCTCTTATAAGTTAGTTCTAACTTGATGGCACATAACAGCAACAACAGAGGGCCAGG
The DNA here is from genome assembly GCF_000299155.1 of Elephantulus edwardii. Taxonomy (NCBI): domain Eukaryota; kingdom Metazoa; phylum Chordata; class Mammalia; order Macroscelidea; family Macroscelididae; genus Elephantulus; species Elephantulus edwardii. The sequence goes on from NW_006399765.1 coordinate 14,098,610, forward strand.
CCCTTCACACTTTCTAATATGCATTTGTCATTCCTTTTCAGCCTCCCTGTGAGACAGTATGGGACCTGGCATAAAGAGGGCCCTTAGCAGAACCGAATGGGTTGGGAAAATCAAAGCAACCCCAGCATAGTGTTTAATCTCTCCAACTCTCACATAAAAATAGACAGGATAACTAGACAGCAAAATGGAGAGCATTTGCACTAAAACGAGGTAACAAGGTATCCTTGTACCCCAAAATACAAAGGGAAATGGGTAAGCTTTCAATAGCCACGTGCATGGTATTTGATGTCCCAAATGATGTCCTTCTGGGAGGGTGGCCCTTGACACTCTGCCCTATGGCCAGCAGAGGGAAGCAAAGGAATAGTAGGTCTTAAAATAAGTGCATCCTAAAAGCAGTTGGCAGATAATCTTTGCAAAGCAAAGAGGGGCCATTTGGGATGACTGACTACCCAACCCCATAATATATGAGCACAGGCACCCTCAAAAGAGTGAGGACTGAAAGGGGTGGAGTGACCTGGCCCTATCAACTCTTGGCATACACCACTTGGGTTCTCTTCTGGGACAAGGTCACATACGGGGGTGAAAATGTGTGGGGATAAAATAGATAAATGGGACCTTCTAAGAATCAAATCCCTATGCACATCCAAAAACTTCTCCAACAGGGTAAAAAGGGAAGCCACAGACTTCGAAAAAGTATTTGGTAATGACATGTCAGATAAGGGACTTACATCCAGAATTTTTAAAATACTTGAGCACCACAACAAGATAAAGGTAAACAATCCAATTAAAAATGGGCACAAGATATGAACAGACACTTCACCAAAGAAGACGTGCTAACAAGCACGTGAAGAAATGTTCAAAATGCCTAGCTCTAAGAGAGGTTCAAATTAAAACAGCTATGGGATATCATCTCACCCCAGTAAGAATAGAAAATTTAACAGACCAGCAAGCAACAAATGCTGGCGAGGTTGTAGAGAAACTGGAACCCTTATTCACTGTTGGTGGAAGTGTAAAATGGTGCAATCACTGTGGAAGGCAGTATGGCGCTTTCTCAAAAAGTTGCAAATAGAGATACCATTTGACCCAGCAATTTCACTACTGGGAATATACCCCGAAGAGACCACAACTAACATCCAAGCAGATATATGCACACCCATGTTTATCGTGGCTTCGTTCACAATAGCAAGGAGTTGGAACAACCTAAGTTCCCATCAACAAATGAATGGATAGAGAAGCTGTGGTATGTTCACACAATGGAATACTATGCTGCATTGAAAAGCAAGGAACTCATGCAATACTATTCAAAATGGGTGACCCTGGAGGACATTATGCTGAGTGAAGTATCTCAGTCACAAAAGGACAAATACTGCATGGTGCCACTGTTGTAAAACAGGACTGACGTCAGGGTTGGGGGGAGACTGAGAAAGATGTGTTCAATAATGTATACTGCAGTGAAACAGATGAGGGAGAAAACTTTAAAAGGGATACATGATTAGGTATTTTTGTCAGGACAGGAGTCCAGAGCAAAGGCTGGTTAGTGGAGTGGACTTGCGGGGAGGGTTTGTAAAACAATGAAAGAATTTTTCTTTTCTTTTTCCAAGAGGGTAGTGTATAGGGGGGTGGGTTGGGAGGGAAGAAAAGTGCAGCAATATATGAATGGAAATCCAAAGTCTCTGCTAATTTTCACTGAAATTAATAATAAATTAAAAAGCATGCGTGGGGAAGGATGAAAATGAAGCAAGATCAGGACAGTAGACGGAGGCAATCCTGATAAAGGGATGGGAGGAAACTGAGTCAAGCTAAGGTAGAAAGTTGTCCAGCAGGCTTTTTATATCCCATGAAAACAGGAAATGGACTCTCTTCCAGTTAGAATTGCCATCCTGAAACACTCCTCTTTAAGTTCAGAAAGACTAATTTGACATCAAAGCAAGCAGTACGGAAGTCTCAAGGTCAAATATCAGGCAAGGTTCATTCAAGCAAAAGGAGAAATAAGAAGTAAATATAGCCTTCCTGTGATCTTATTTCACTCCTTTCTCACAAGTCCATCTTTCCCCAGCAAAGCAGCTGGTGGATTTGAACCACATGCCTTTAGGCTGGCAGTGTAGCCCCTTACCCAGTCAGCCACCAGAGCCCCTTGGCTGGGAAAGCGTGCTAGAAAGACATGTGCTTCAGCACAGATGGAAACTGTAAACTTCAATGAGCTAGAAAGTCTTTTAAGATTCTATAAGATATGGAATAGCTGTATAAATCAGAATTGTAAAATCTTCTAAATAAGATAACAAAACGTGGGAAAGAATAAGAATTGCAAAGAAAACAACATTTGTAAGATGAAGACTAACCTAGAATGAACATACAAATAAGTAAAAAAAATAATTCTGTGAGAGAAAAAAATGTAAAAATGATAAAAGAGGTTAAAATACAAAATAAGTGGAGAAAGGTGGGGTTTTTTTTTCATATTCTAGAGAAAGTACCAAATATTGAAAACAAGGCAAAAAAAGTTCAAACACATTCTGAAAAAGAAATCCACACCAAGGAGACAGAACAAATTGTAAAACTATAGGTTATTGAAATTAGATATTGGAAGAGTACACTGCATATCTGAAAATACCAATCCAGAGTAACATCACAAGACGTGTTCTAATAGTTTGTGGACTTTAAAGAAGTAACTAAAATCCTTCAAACATCTAGGCAAAAAATCAACTAACTAGAAAGAAAATAAGTTGGTGATCATCAGACTTTTAAAGAACAACATTGCAGAAAAAAAGTAAAGGAATATGTTTAAGATCTTTCAGGAGAGGAGGCGTACGTTAATAATGTTATAGCCAGCAAAATGGACTTGCAAGTATAAATGTTGTTATCGACATTGAGTGGGAACCAACTTGCCCTCTGCCCCACCCCCACCCCCGCATGTTCTCAGAGGCTGTAATTTGCACAGGAGGACATGCCCATCCTTCTCCCTCGGAGCATCTGGTGGATTAGAACCATGTACACTTGCTTTGACAGTACAAGGTCACTACAGCTTCCTCACAAGCATAAAAGCCACAGGAAAATTGTTACTAATACTCAAAGGCTTAGAGACCACCCTCTTAAAGACCCAGTTTTTTAGAAAAGCTTCAGACAGTGGAGGAGGGGTGAGCAGGGAGAAAAACACAACAATGAA
>NW_006399765.1:14103671-14125686 GCF_000299155.1 Elephantulus edwardii
TGTCCAAAGTATGTTAGACGGAGCCTCAGAATCCTTGCCTCCGAGGAGCCACCCGGTTTAACCCTTTCCAGGACGAATCTATTTGTTTTCCTAGCCGTCCATGGTATTCTCAATACTCTTCTCCAGCACCACAGCTCAAAGGCATCAATTCTCCTTCTATCCTCCTTGACAGAAGTAGAGTTTCTAAAAACTTTTTTTCTCCCACAAAAGAGGTTGGTGGATTTGAACCATCAGGTTTTCTTATTAGCAGTCCCAACACCTCATTCACTATGTCACAGAAAGCTCCTTTAAAGTGACTCAAGAGGTGTTTTATTTAAAAATTATGAACAGCAATCCCAGAGGTATGCAGTTCAAATCCACCAGATGCTCTGCTAGAGAAGGAGGGGCAATTTCCTCCTGTACCAGTCAGATCCAATTTGACAGTAAACACACAAAAAATAATAATTAAAAAAATAAATATAAAAATTATGAACACCAAATACATAATTAGTTGTACGATTAAAACTAAGAATTGAAGAAAGTATAGCATGATTGATAGATATTCTGATAATTTCATTATAATACTCCTATGAAGTACAGAGAATGATGAGACTATATGCCCCCCTGCAAAGTGTCCTCACTGTTCCTGGAAACGGCATTGTGGGTGATAATACTGGTGTTGTCATTCTGAGTCTGCTGGTGCTGCAATGTGGTATAAACAAATATTTCTATCATATTCTAGATATTACTGCCTTAGAGACCAAATAGGGGCAGTTCAGAATTGACTAGGTAGCAGTGGGCTGGGCTGGCTTGGTTTTTAAACAGGCCCCTGTGTCCTACTCAGTAGGGGGTTGCATTACCAACCCAAAGATGATGATGTTGTTGTTAAGTGTCATTGAGTGAGTCTGACTCATAGCGGCCCTATGAGTCACAGACCTGAACCCTGTGTCCTGTCTTGTGTCGTCCTCATCATCTCCGACACACATAAGCCCATTGCTGCAGTCACCATGTCAATCCACCTCAGTGAGGGGCTTCCTGTCCTGCGCAACCTTTCCAAGCATGATGTCGCTTTCCAAGAAAGAGGCTGTCCTAGCGACATCCCCAAAGTATGTGAGATGACGCTTCACCATCCTTGCCTCCAAGGAACACTCTGGTTGCACTTTTTCCAACACATATCTGCTTGGGGGGTTTTTGTGGGGGTTTTTCCCCCCCTATGGAACACTCAGTGCTCTTCACCAACACCACCACTCAAAGGCATCAATTCTTCTTCTGTCCAAAGGTGGGCAGTTAGAATATCCACCAGCAGCTCTGCGAGCTCCAGCAAGCTCTTCCAGTAAGAGTTAGAGCCTCTGAAAACCTGCTGGAGGGTCAGCGATGAGACAGTTCTGGCAAGGGGTTTGGAGATCCCTGAGGACCCAGATCCTCAGGCTCCGTGGACTGCAGAAGAGATCGCAGATAGAGATGCAAATGAGCTCAAGTCAAACTGTGAGACGGAAATTGGATTTATCAGGGTGAACTCAGGACCCTGCCCTCCCAGAGTCTAGCTGAGAGGTGTGAGTCATGTTTTTCTTGGTGACACCACGGAGCTCTGGTGGCTTAGTGGTAAGAAGCTGCACTGCAATCCAGCAGGCACATGGTTCAAATGCACCAGTGTTCCTCCTCCCATGTGATTAACTGCCTCTGAAAACCCACCAGAGGGTCGGCTATGGGTCGGTTCTGATTCACAGTACACAACAGCCAACAATGACCAAACCAGTAGCCATGTGCTGCTATCCCCCACGTCATGTTCATGTGACATAATTTTTCCCTTACAAAAAATAAAGAGACCTTGGGGAAACGGCAGATTGTGGGTCTAGAGCAGAAAAATACCAGATGAACTTGAACCATCTTAGCATGTCAAAAAGCAAGCAAGTTCTCAATGATGACTGGACTTCAAAGACAGCTAACAGTGACAGCAGACAGTAATGCCTCTGGGTACACAAAGAAAACAAAGTAGTGTAAAACTGTTTCTTTGTTAATCGTGGGAGGGGTGAGGGCAGTGGCAAAGGGGATATTAAAGAAGTTCAGGGGTTTCTATTGACATGGGCACAGAAGTTTCTCTTAAGAGATGTTTTGTTTTATTCAAAATGGGTGACCCTGGAGGACATTATGCTGAGTGAAATATCTCAGTCACAAAAAGACAAATACTATATAGTGCCACTGTTATAGGACGGGACTGACATCAGGGTTGGGGTGAGACTAAGAAAAATTGGATACATTATGTACATTATGTATTCTGCATTAAAACAGATGAGGGAGAGAACAGTTTAAAAGCGATATATGATTGGGTATTATGGTTATGACAAGAGTCCAGAATGAAGGTTGCATAGTGGAGTGGGGGGGGGGATTGTATACCAATGAAGGAATATTTTTTTTTTACTTTTCAAAGAGAGGAGTGGACTGGGGGGAGGGGTGGGCAGGGAGAAAAATGCAACAATGAACGAATGGAAATCCAAAATCTCTGTAAACGTTCATGAAAATTAATTTTAGAAAAGAGAGATGTTTTATTAAATCCTACATTAGTTTTGTGTGTTTTTCCTTATCATGTTTATTTTCTCATTTAAAAGTTGGAATTTTTGTTTGGGGAGGATTTTGTGGTGATTTGAGGGTAGTGGGGTGTTTCTGTTTTTTTCTTAAAAGCTGAATGAATAAACCACTCCGTTAGGTCTCACTGCTGCTCTCTTTTGACGGATGGCGGAGGAGAAACAGAGAGGAAAGCGGTTTGCCCAGGGCCACACAGCTGCCATGCTCAGCGGGGCTTGAAACCGAGAACTGTTCCTCTGTTCATTCACCAAGCAGCCCTTGATGCCTGCTGAGTTTACGCTGGGGAAACAGCCGAGTTAAAACAGCCTGACTTCCTGTCCACCTGCCCTGCAAGGCATGGGGGGAGGAGAAGGCGGACAAGGGACACCGGCTGGGCTGGACTCCAGCTGCCACTGCAAGCCTGCTCAGGCCCCGCCCCGCGCAGGGACCACGTGGCACTCTCTGCAGCAGTTTCTTGCCCTCTTGCCCTGACGCTAGAGCTGGAGGTGAACTTGAATTCACCTGGTTATCTGCCTGGTGAAGTTTCACTTCTGTTTCTCAACTCCTACACAAGTGCTCCGGCTGCTGGGGGGAAGGAAAGGACTGGGAGAGTGTTTGTGACAAACGGAGAGGTCACTGGCTCTCTTGGCCACCCCAGCCCGAGTTGAGTTGCCAAAAAAGGGGGCAAGCAGAGAGGGGATAAAACCGTGCCTGTGGCTCTGAAGGCTGGTGTCCTTTTCCTTGTGTGCTGGTACCCCTCACACTTAACCAGGAGATTAACACACTAATGAATGAGTGAATGAACAATTGATTTGAATATACTACTTTGGGAACTCTGGTAGCCAAGTGGCAGGAAGTTGGCGCTGCAATCCTGAAGCATGAAGCAGTTCAAGGCCACCAGCCACTCCGAGGGTGGGCAATCTCCTCCCATAAGATTAACTGCCTCTGAAAACCAGCCAGAGGGTCAGCTCTGGGTCGGTTATGAGTCTACGGTACCCAACAGCTTTTGGTCTAGTCATACAGGACCCAAGGCCCAGTCAATGCTCTTGAAAAATATTCTCTTTCGTTCTAAAACGGGGTGGTGCAAACGATTAACACACTTGGTTTGCTAAAGGAAAGGTTGGAGGTTCCAACCCACTCTGAGGTTCATCGGAAGAAAGGCCTGGTGATCTACTTCTTAAACATCAGCGATTGAAAATCCTGAGGCGCAGAGTTACACAGAGACACAGGGAGTGACCACAAGTCTAACTGGGCTTGACAGCAACTGGCTTCTTAGTTTAATAATAACTGACGCCAAAGGTCATTGATAGACTGAGTCCGTTCATGAATGGAAAGCACTGGGACTGTACACATTCAGCCCTCAAGAAATTAATATAAATGGGACCCAAGCAATGAAGGATTAGTAGATCAGTATAAGGTCAGAGTCTGAGGTCAGCGGAGAAGAGAGCTAAAGGTTAGTATGAAGTTAGAATTAGAGGACCGGTTTGGGCCAGACAGGAATCTGATTTTTTTTTTTAAATCAACCATCAATTTGTTTAGTTATCTTTACATTGTTGCAGAAGACTCCTCAACAACCTGTGTTATGCAGATGACACAATCTTGCTTGCTTAAACTGAGGAGGACCTGAAGCACTTGCTGCAGACTGTAGTCTTCAATACGGATTGAAGCTCAACATCAAAAAACTAGATTCTTACCACTGAGCCAACTGGCAGCACCATGATAGATGGAAAAGAGATTGAAGTTGTTAACAATCATAGCCTGCTTGGCTCCACAATCAGCACTCTTGGCACCTGCAGTCAGGAAATCAAAAGATGAATTTCACTGGGAAAAATCTGTTGCCAGGGACCTCTTCAGAGCATTGAGAAGCAATGGTGTCAGTCTAGAGACTAAGGTGCGCCTGATCCAGGCGAAGGTCTTCATAATTATTTGCTATGCATCAGAGAGCTGGACAATGACTAGGAATGACAGAAAAAGAACTGATGCCTTTGAGTTGTGGTGCTGGAGAAATCTTGAACATACAATGGACCTCCAAGAAAACAAATATATCTGTCTTGGAGAGGGTGAAATCAAGTTTCTCCTTGGAGACTTGGACAATGAAGCTCCTTCTCACATATTTGGGGAAGGTAACCAGGAGGGACCAGTCCTTGGAGAAGAACATCATGCTCGGAAGGGCGGAGGGTCAGCACAGGAGAAGACAACCCTGGATAATATGGATTGATACAGTAACTAGGGCGATGGGGGTAGGTGTGTCAGTGTCAGGGAGACTAGCTCAGGACAGGGCAGGCTCCAGAGCTGTCGTCCAGAGGGTCACTATGAGTCGATGGCACATCACAGTAACAACATTGTTCTGGAAGGATCTGAGGCAGCATTTAGGAACCTCAATTAGTGAGGCTCTGGTGGCCTGGTCAGTAGGGCGCAATGCTGCTAATCCAAAGGTCACAGGTCTCTGCCAGTTAGAATCTGCCAGGAGCTGCAAGATGGGCAATCTCCCCTCAGTACAACTTACAGCCTCTGAAAACCCACTGGAGGGTTAGCTATGAGCTGGTTCCAACTCAACCACAGTGAGAGAGGAAGAATTGAAGGAGTCAGGAGAGACAGAAGTGGCCATTCACGCCGGCAGCCTGAGACACTTACAATACCAAGCCATAACTGGTGACCACCTCCCAGAGCTGGCCACTGCCCAAGACACCCCTAAACTAAGTCCAAGGTCAAGAAGGGCCAACATTAAAAAAAAAAATCCCACAAAAAAAAAATCAAACAACAATCAGCCTCAGAGTTCTAGTGAGAATTCTCTGTTACCTGACCTACCTTTTCACTGTCAAGTCAATTACAACTTATAGCAACCCTCCACCAGGCCTCTGAGACTAAGTCTTAACAGAAGGAGGCTGCTTATATCCCCTGTGGAGCAGCCGGTGGATTTGAACTGACCTTTGAATTGGCAATGCAATATATAACGCACTATGCCCCTTGAAATATCTTAATTCTAGGTTATTTCTAGGTAAAATGCTGCCATGTCACTAATGTTTGCTATTCTTGTCCACACACAGGGGACAGATAGACTCCAAGGGCCTGTTTGGGGATGAGCCATGGGCAGTGGACAGACCAGAGCATCCTGGCATCCTGGCCCTGCAAGCAGCTTGGCATCTCAGCTAAGAGGTGAGTGCTCAGTCGCATCGGGGCGGGAGGGGGGACGGCGGCAGAGTCCATCCATCAAGGCCGCCTGACCAGCAGCTCCAGGGACGCTCAAAAGCCATTGGCTCAGACAAGCTCTTCTTGGAAGGTGCTGGAACGAGCTGTGCCAGCTCTTGGACCTGCCAAGTCTCTTTTCTCACTATTTCCAGGCTGACTGAACTCCTGCCCCATAGGTCTCACTTTTCTTCATATGTTGTTGTTGTTGTTGTTGTTACGTGGAGTCAAATGAGTTTTCAGAGGCTGTAAATCACAGGCGAAGAAGTTGCCCGTCTTTCTGCTGAGGAACTGCTGGTGGATTTAAACTGCTTGCGTTTGGGTTGGCAGCACAACTCCTTACCCACTAAGCCACCCGAGCTCCCTACAGACAGCTGAGTGCATTTGGCCAGATGAGAAAGAGGCTCTGAGTGTGTTCTTGGAGGTTGTGGTATTTCCTGTTGCTGCTGTAACAAATCACCACTCACAAGTGCACCCTATCTTACGGTTCTGGAGGTCAGAACTCTGACCTCAGAGTGTCTCCCAGGCTGCATTCCCTCTACAAGTTCAAGGGGAAGATCTTTCCTTGCTTTCTCGAGCTTCTCCAGGCGCCCACATTCCACGGCCAGGCTCGCTTTCATCCTCGAAGCTGGCGGTCACATGGCTCTGACCTCCGCTTCCGTCGGAGACTCCCTCCCTGACTCTGACCGGGCTCTCCTTTCCTAAGGACTCGTGCTGGTGATTGGAAGCAGAGTGTCTGCAGTCAGAGTGTCCCTCAGACGCCAGGACGGTGAAACTTCATCCCTCACACACACTGTGCGTGCTGTCAGCTAGTCCTTAGAGAAGGACATCGTGTTTGGAAAAGTAGGGGACCTTGCCATCCTTCTCGTTCATCATCACAGACATTTACCTCAAGAGACTCAAAGAGGCAATTGGCTGAGGGGCTATTTTGAGGAGCTAACTTTAACTTCCGCAGAAAGTAAAAACTGATTCAGACAAAGATGCACTGGAGTTCTAGGCCCCAGGGTCCCCTGTCTCAGAGGACCCACTTCAGCTTTGCCTGTCATGGCAGTGCTCTGGGTCTGAGGCCAGGCCTGGTCACTGTCCAGGGAGGACAATGAAGCAGAGACACTCAGGAGACCTATCCCACCCCCAGTTTGCAAAGGGCCTGCATAAGCTGAGAACTAATCAGCATTCCTCTTGTAAAAAGGGTTCTTTTCAGCTCAAAGTCATAAATCTCCTCTTGTTGAGGTGACAAGTTGACGGCTGCCTTTGCTTGCTGTCAGCCTTCACAGTCAAGGGGGAAATTGGTCAAAGACCACGATCAGAGTCAGGGCCGTTAATCACTGGGTGTGGTGGGGAGGTCGTGCTGTGGAATGGAGAGTCCCAAAGGGACCAGGTTACAAAGCCAGGTCACAGTAGGAGCGTGGAAGCTGTCGTGTCTACCTGGAGACTTTGTATTTCTCTGCTTCCACCAGGCTGCACTGAGCTCAGAGTTTAACTCTCAGAGGAAACCTTGTTCTTCTCATTTCCACGTCTCTGAGGCACCGCATCTCTCACAGCTTTTACCCAAGAGTCAAACGTGAAAATGGGTCCATGAAGAAACAGAGGCAAAGGACAACCAGGAGGAATGAAAGCTAACAGCGAAGGGTGGGCTTTAGAACCTAACGCATGTTGGGGTCCTACCAGTTGCCATGGAACAGATTCCAATGTTTGTCAGAGTAGAATCATGTTCTACAGAGTTTCCAATGGCTGGATTTTTCAGAAGCCAGGCCTTTCTTCTGATGTGCCTGTGTTGTTAGATGCTGTCAAGTTCAATCTGACTCACAGCAGCCGTGTGGACAAGTGGCCTGTCCCGTCCAGCCCCACTTTACAGTCCCCACCAGCTCAAACCCACTGTGGCAGTCACTGTGTAAAGCCGTCTCATTCAAGGTCTTCCTGTTTTTTCACCGACCCTCTATTTTCCCAAATATGAAGTCTTTTTTCAAGGACTGGCCCCTTCCGACAACATGCCCGAAGTGTGTGAGTTTCACCATCCTTCCTTTAAGGAGTCCCTGGTCACACTTCCTCCAAGACATCCTTGTCGATTCTTTTGGCAGGTGATGGTGTAACACTCCTCTCCAACACCACAGCTTAAAGGCATCGATTCGTCTTTGGTCCTCCTTTTTTAATTGTCCAACTCTCAAATGCATATAAAGCAATTGAAAATATCATGACTTCCCCTTAGTTTTTAAACTTGCTCAATGGTACTTTAAAGACGTCGTTGGCGTCCAGTTTGCCCAGTGCAACACTTATTTTGACTTCTTAACTGCTGCTATTATGTGTGTTGACTGTGGATCCAAATACAATCAAATCATTGAACACTTCAGTCTTCTCTCAACTTGTCATGATGATGCTTGTTGAACCAGTGATGAGAATTTTTGGTCTTCTTGATGTTGAGGCGTGATCCATGCTTGAGGCTGTAATCTCTGATCTTCCTCAGGAAAAGCTTCAAGTCCTCTTGACTTTCAGCCAGCAGAGGTGCTGCTGTTGTTGTTGTTGTTGTTGTTGTTGTTGGGTACCGTCAAGTCAGAACCAGCCCATAGCTGACCCTCCGGTGGGTTTTCAAAGGCAATAAATCAAATGGGATGGGATTACCCATCTTTCTTCCTCAGAGCAGTTGGTAGATTTGAACCATGTACCTTTGTGTTGGCAGCACAACTCCTTACCACTGGGCCACCTCCCTAATGTGCTCCTAGGTGGATTCAAATCAACCTTTCAGTGTAATAATTAATCTGTTAACCACTTGCACCATTCAAAGATTTCTATAAAGTCCTAGGGACTTGCGAACCATGAACCACAAATCTAACTCTGCGTTTCATAGCTGTCACAGCAAAAAGGAAAATAGGGACCCATGCCATGATTCACAAAGCCTCAAAGCAAAACCTTTTCCCAGAGGAAAATGAGTATTCCTATTGTTAAGAGGCAGAAGTAATTTCTTCTGAGAATCCCTTAGGAAAGTCATTACGGACAAAATGAATAGACATTGTCTTCAGCAGGATCCTGACAGTAAATCATTGCCTTATTTCCTACTGCTCCTTTTTATAACTCTCCTCAATTAAGTCCCAAATAATAATACTGAAGCCCAGACTGGTGAAAAGAATTACTTGCTGGTGAACCCTCCAGGGTTCCCTCCCACTGCCATCAAGTCGATTCTAACTCCCAGTGACCTTGTAGTACAGTCAACCTGCCCATAGGGTTTCCAGAGAAGAAGACAGCCTTAATGCCCTGCCATGGTGCCACTGGTGAGTTCGAACTGCTTGCCTTTTGGTTAGCAGGCAAATTCTCTAACCACTACACCAACAGAACTTCTCTCTCTAAGGATAAGTACTAAGAATAAGCTGTTAGGTAACAAAAATAATCTTTTGTGAGCTCAAAGGTTCATTAGAGATCTATAAGTTTTTGTTTGTCTTAAAAATACTCACTTTGAACTAATTTTAGACTTACAGAAAAGTCACAGAAGGGGTTCTGAGTTTCCTATATTCCTCATCCTGTGTCTCCTTATGTTAACATTTTAATCACTTAATACATGTTTATAGAAGTCAAGGTCATGGTCAACCCTGAGGGGGTGGTGTGAAGGCTTCTGAGAAATTCGGTGATGTTCTGCTATGTGAACAGGACCATGGTTGTTACATGGACTTATTTTGATTGTCAAGAATCCGTTAAGTTGCGTACTTGTGTATACTTTCCTGAATATACGTTGTCCTTCAATTTTAAAAATGTAAGCAGTATGGGAAAGTCTGCGGTTAGGGACCTCTCCAAAATACTCAAGAGCAACAGTGTCTCTCTGGAGACTAAGGTCCACCTGATACAGGCCATGGTTTTTGCAATCACTTGTTTTGCATCAGAGAGTTGGACAATGAGTAGGGAGGATAGAAGGAGAATTGACGCCTTTGAGCTGTAGTGCTGGAGAAGAGTATTGAATGTACCATGGACTGCCAAGAAAACAAACAGATTCATCGTAGAGAGGATTAAACCAGGCTGCTCCTTGGAGGCAAGGATCCTGGGGCTTCGTCTGACATACTTTGGACATGTTGTAAGGAGAGACAGGTCTTTAGAGAGGGACATCATGCTGGGTAGAGTAGAGGGACAGCGCAGGAGGGGAAGACCCTCTATGAGGTGGATTGATTCAGTGACTGGGGTACTCGGGATGGGTGTGTCAGAGGCAATGAGATTGGCACAGGATAGAGCAGGGTTTAGGGCTGTTGTACATAGGGTCGCTATGAGTCGCAAACGACTCAAAGGCACATAAAAGCAAACAACAACAAAGCAGTACCAGGTCATTATAAAGAAGTAAAGTGAAGGTTAGTGGAGGAGTTGTTTGGCAGCTTGGGGCCTCTGTTTGTGACTAGGGTTAGAGCTTATTCTGGGGTTGGAGTCCCTGCTCTCTTAGGATCATGCTCCCAGTGGGACCAGGTGCAGGGTGAGATCAGGGGCACACCTTAATTTGTGGCTGGATCAGGGTGCGGCCTGGGGAGGAGATTGATCACCTTCTCTCCCCGACCCCGGTTTGACCACTGCCATTCCAGGGTCTGATCACTTGGTATCCCCACTCAAAGTATTTCTTTTATTATTAGTATTAGTATTATTAATTTTAATAATAATATTGCGCAGGAGGGGAAGACCCTCTATGAGGTGGATTGATTCAGTGACTGGGGTAATTGGGATGGGTGTGTCAGAGGCAATGCGATTGGCACAGGATAGAGCAGGGTTTAGGGCTGTTGTACACAGGGTCCCTAGGAGTCGCAAAGGACTCGACAGCACATAACAACAACAACAACAACATTATTAATTTTAATGAAAATTTACAGAGACTTTGGATTTCCATTCATTCATTGTTGCACTTTCTCCCTGCCCACCCCTCCTCCTCCCCAGTACACTCTTCTTTTTGAAAAGTAAAAGAAAAGTTCTTTCCTTGTTATACAATCCCTCCCCCAAGTCCACTCCACTATGCTGCCTCCATTCTGGACTCCTGTCATGACAGGATTAACTATGATTAGATTAGATTAGAACTGTTTAATTATTATTAGATTAGATTAGAACTGTTTAACAGTTCTATCTCTCATCTGTTTCAATGCAGTATACATAATTTATCCCATCTTTCTCAGTCTCCCCTCAAATCCTATGTCAGTCCCATTTTACAACAGTGGCACTTTGCAGTATTTGTCTTTTGTGACTGAGATATTTCACTCAGCAGAATGTCCTCCAGGGTCATCCATTTTGTATAATAGTGCATGAGTTCCTTGTTTTTCAGTGCAGCATAGTATTCCATTGTGTGAATATACCACAGCTTCTCTATCCATTCGTTTGTTGATGGGCACTTGGTTTGCTTCCAACTCTTTGCTATTGTGAACAAAGCTGCGATAAACATGGATGTTAATCACTCGATGCATTTCTAATGAGGAGACTGGATGGAGAATATAGCAGTTCCTGGCCTACCCCAGATATTTTGTCTTAGGCCTATGTCTTGATAAGGCTTGGCTGTATAAAGCAAATAGATGGCTAGGTCCTGATAAGGCCCTGGGCCTGTTATTTCCTTACAGGACCTCTGTCCCCAAACTCCTGAACAAACTACCATCCCCTCTAAATGTCCTTGACAGCCCCTAGAAAAGGAGACTGCTTTTGTCTGCCTGCAAGCCCTTCTGCTTTTCTCCTCAGGTGGTCACATGGCGTCCCTCTCAGACCACTTAATAAAGGCCTATTTGTTTCATGGGACCAGTTTCTTCTTTTTCTCTCTCAACTCTCATTTTATCTAACAGAGACTTGGAATGGAAAGAGCTACAGACTCATAGTGGCCTTGAACTGGGGAGGCCAGCGCTCACAGATTGGAAAATTCCAAAGTACACCTAAATAGCAGATTTGGCCATTCTGGCTTTAGGGTCCTGGTCCCAAGAAACAGAAATGGGGTAGAACCATAGATTCAACATCAATTTATTGCCATCATGTTAGAATTGACTCATAGCCGACCCTCCAGTGAGTTTCCAGAACGCTGTTAATTACAGGGGAGGAGATTCCCCACCTCACTCCCATGGAGTTCGTGGTGGACTCAAACCGCCAGAAAGGTATTACCTTGGGATTAGCTGCACAGCTCCTTACAGACGGACAGACAACAGCACAGAAAGAGAAGAGAATCACAGAAGCCCAACTAAGGCATTCTGGCTGAGCTCCTGCTCCAAGCCAAGCACTGAGGGTTCAAGGGAGGGAAAGCCCAGGGCAGCCTCTGTCTTCACAAAACTCCCAATCAGGTCCTCCTCTTTCCCAGCCTCTAGCCCCACCTTCTAACCTAGTGCTTACGACTCCCAGCAATCACAAACAAATCTACAACATGAGAATCTACTCACTGCCAGAAGTCACCTTTTCCTGTTTATTGTCTGGCTTTCCCGCTAGGACTGATGACCTCATTTGTCTGGCAGACCCTGGTGTTCTCAATATTTACCCAAAGTGGATGATAAATAGTCGTTTGTTGAATTCAACTGGTATAGTAATGAGCTGACCCATTATCTCTTAAAAAAAAAACAAACAACTGAAACAGAGTAAAGTAGTGGGTTTTCCTCTGGACCCTGGGCACCCAGTTCTCCAGGCTCTGTAATTCTAGAAGAAGCCTCTGAAAGGGCTGGTTGTGAGGTGGGCCAGGCACCTACCTGAGGGGCCCAGGGGTTAGAGATAGAAAGTTACAAGGCTAGAAGGACTGCAGTTTAGAAAGGTGTTATCAGCTCAGCTCAACCTGAGCAGTTACACTTTGCCCCCTTTAGAAACAAGCCTAATGAGGAAAGGGAAACAGACTCCTTTACCACTTTGGAGAGACCTGACTATTCAAATGAGAAATATGAGACCAGTTGAAACTCTGTAGGAACCAGCTGGTGGTGCCCTGTCTGCCTCCATCTCTAGGCCTGTCCCAGCCCCTTCAATTGAAGCCTAAGGAGGATGAAAGACACATCAGGACAGTTAGGATGAAGGCCCGCTGGGATCCTGGGAAGCAAATTTGGACAATGAGGTGGAACATGACTTGAAGGTAATGGCTGGAAGTAAGTGGTTGGAAGACCTGCAACTACAGATATACGTTCCTTAGAGGAGAGGGTGGGAGGCCAGGACACCGTGCTGGATGGTCATGAAGGTATAGAAAGAAAGCTGCTCTGGTCCTTCAGAGGAGCAGTTTGGGCCCATTTTCTTAGGTACTAGAGATGGGGGTACTAGAATGAGGCCACTAGTGCTAGAATCTGTACCCAAACATCCCACAGACCTCCAACCAACATTTCTGTATGTGCTGCACATTAGGCTCTAAGGTGGACCACCTAAAATTGTACTTGGTGATAGAAAGTATCACTGGCTAAGTTGTCCAACATGGTAACCGTGAGTCACATGGGGCTGCCGTACTGGACACCACAGCTCTAGACTCACATAGAAGATGAGGAAAGCTGCTTCTCACTCTTTCTTCTCCTCTCCTTTGTCTGCTCTCTAACGCCTCTTCCTGTTCTTGTACCTCAGGCTGTGGTCTTTCAATGATCCCACGAGATAATTTTAACAGGCTTGAACTTCAGAGGCTATAAACTCAGACTAAATAAATCTTAAATATCTAGTTTTTACATAACTGGATTTAAGTTCTATCTCAAGGACCAGTCTTGCTTAGTGGTAGAGATTTACTCTAAGCTCAGATTAAATGTAGTCAAAATAGAGTTTTCTCTTATATTTCCCCCAGAAAACATCTAATTGTGGAATAAATCAGAGTGTGTACATGGTATTCAAGTTTTGAGAGGGGTGACACTTAGGGCCTTATTAAGGGACCACAGCCTATGCTGGCATCCAATTTGTAGTCTATGTCTTAGGCTGAGTTATCTAGCAAAGCAAAATTCTATATATTTTTATATACATAATTAAAGTCAATTAATAAGAGAGAGAGAGAGAGGAGGAAGAAGAGGAAGAGAGAAGAGAGAGCATGAGAGAGTGAGAGTGCTCTGGTGTCCTAGTGGTAAGAAAACTGTCCTGCAATCCCAAAGGCACATGGTTTGAGGCCACCAGCTTCTCCATGGGAGAAGGATGGACAATCTCTTCCCGTGCAATTAACTGCCTCTGGAAACCCACCAGGGGGGTCAGCTATGGGTTGGTTCCAACTCTATAGTATACAACAACAACAACAACAATATGTACATAGATACATACACACAGATATAGATGAAGGGGAGAGAGAGAGAAAGAAAGATGAAAGAGATTTGTTTTAAGAAATGGCTCATGCTTATAGAGATAAGTCCCAGGTCTGCAGGTCAGACCTCAAGATGGAACTATCCAGAGAGGCAGAGTTCAAGTTTCAGCAGACAGGCAGGGTCTCAGGCTTTAGATATCGCCAGCTGCCAACTTCAGGTGCTAACACATATTAAGGTCATTGGGAAACAGGGTTGTAGAGAGGTGGCTTTGGACACTGACAAGTCCAAAGTCAGCAAATGCACAAATCACTGGTTTAAGTCTGAAGACCAGTAGTTTGATAGCCAAATGAAGATTTGAAAAAAAGCTTTCTAGCTTTTTTTTTTTTTGCCAGGATCTAAACACAAATTAAAAGATAGAGAGATAGGATGCATCCTTGATGCACACTTTTCCTGATCCTGAACCATACGGTGTTTTCCTGCTCTGTTCTGACTGTTTGCTTTCTGGTCCAAGTATAGGTTTCACTTGAGCACAGCTAAGTGTGCTGGGATTCCCATTCCCCTCAAGGCTAGCCATAATTTGTTGTTATCCACACAGTCAAATGCCTTTACATAGTCAATGAAACAATAATAGACATTCCTCTGGTATTCTCTGCTTTCGGCCAAGATCCATCTCACATTGGCTATTGAAGTTCCTAGTGCCATGGCCTCTTCTAAACCCAGCTTGCACATCTGGCAGTTCTCGGCTGATGTACTATTCCAGTCATTTTTTTTTTATAATCTTCAGCAGGATCTTGCTGTGATATTAGTGATATTGTTCGAAAATTTCCACATTCTGTCAGGTCACCTTTTTTCAGAGTTAGAATATAGATCTCTTTCAGTTAGTTGGCCAGGTAGTTGTCCTCCGGATTTCTTGCCACAACCTGGTAAGCGCGTCCAGGGCAGCATGTTTACTAAAACATGTCAATTGGTATCCCATCAATTTCTGGGGTCTTGTACTTGGTGAATTCCTTCAGAGCAGCTTGAATTTCCTCTTTCATCACCATAGGCTCTTGGTCATATCTTGTTTCATTAAATTCTTCAGTGTCAGTCAAATCTTTTTGGTATAGTGACTCTGTGTACTTCTTCCATATTCTTTTAAAGTTTCCTTGGTCATCAACCTGCATTATGCAGATGACACAACCATGCTTGCTGAAACTGAAGACAATATGAGGCTTATGCTGCAGAAGGTCAAAGACTGTGGTCTTCAATATGGACTGAAGCTCAACATCAAGAAAACAAAGATTCTCACCACTGGGCCAAATGGCAGCTTTATGATGGATGGAGAAGAGACTGAGATTGTTAACAACTTCAGCTTGCTTGGTTCCAAAAGCAACACCCTTGGCACCAGCAGTCAGGAAATCAAAAGACAAATTGTATTGGGAAAGTCTCCTGCCAGGGACCTCTCTAGAATACTTGAAGAGCAATGATGTCAGTCTGGAGATTAAAGTGCACCTGATATAGACCTGGGTCTTTGCAATTATTTGCTATGCATCAGAGAGCTGGACAACGACTAAGGATGATAGAAGAATTGATATCTTTTTTTTTTTTACAGAAAAAGGCTTTATTTGCACGAAGGGGACTCAGTCGAACAAGCCAAAGCCCATGTCATCATCGGACTCCTCAGACTCCTCCTTCTTCTCTTCTTTCTTCTCCTCTGCTGCAGCTGGGGCAGAGCTGGCAGCAGGAGCTGCAGCGCCAGGGGCTGCGGAGACGGCCACAGCACCACCAGCAGGCATGCTGGCAAGTTTACCAATACCCTGGGCAATGACGTCTTCAATGTTCTTCCCACTTAGCTCACTGATGACCTTGTTGAGCCGGTCATCGTCGGCCTCGATGCCCACGCTGTCCAGGATCTTCTTGATGTCCTTGGCGCTGGGGGAGTAATTGCCCCCAAGGGCGGCCAGAAGATAGGAGGCGACGTAACGCATCTTGGGGGTGGTGGCGGGCAGACCTCGCACGTGCGACCTCAGCGGCGACACGGACGGAAAGCAAGAATTGATATCTTTGAGTTGTGATGATGAAGGATTTTGAACATACCATGGACCACTAAGAGAATAAACAGGTCAGTCCTGGAGAGGGTTAAACCAGTTTCTCCCCAAAGGCAAGGACTTTGAAGCTCTGTCTCACACACTTTGGATATGTGGCCAGGAGGGACTAGTCCTTGGAGAAGAATACCATGCCTGGAAGGGTAGAGGGACAGTGCAGGAGGTGAAGACTCCAGATGAGATAGATTGACTCAGTAGCTGGAGATGTGGGATTGGGCTGTTGGAGATGATGAGATTGGCTCGTGATAGGGCAGGGTTCAGAGCTGTTGTACACAGGGTCACTATGAGTCACAGGCAACTCCACAGCACAAATACCATGTAGGCCACAACCTGAGGAGGCCCACTCTCAATCACGTAAGGATAATCATATCGTTACAGGTCTACTTTCAATCCTGCCTTATTAAACAGAGATTAGAATAGAGGTTAGAATTTACCACACAGAAAACAGTGACATTTTATTGAAGATGTGACCACATTACTACACTATATTAACCATGACAGTTCACCCTTTCTCAGTATGGCACTTATACATGTGTTCTTATACTAGACATACATGATCTCTAAACGAAACTACTTATAAAATCATACTTGAGCTTAACATGCTGGAACTACACATGTACAACTAGAGGCACAGGAGCCCCTTTTATCTTTTATAAGTGAAAATAAAACCTATTTAATGCATATAAACATTCTTCTACGTGCTATAGCACTGGTCTGTGCATTTCTGTACAGAGGTAGCTCGTGGTTGCTATGATGCTGAACACTGTGACACTGATGTGTCAAATGCAATAAGGGTTACCATTGATGGACAGTATTTGGTGGAGCTTCTCAATTAAAACAGGCTTGGAAGCAGGAGTGGCATCCACTTCCGAAATGGCTTGCCTGCAGAAACTCAATGAACAGTGCTCAGGCCTTTTGTTCATAGGGTCGCTGTGAGTCGTCTACAACCCAACAGCACTTAACAACAACAACAACATATGCAAAGAAGAAATACCTTCCTTGAAATTACATTTATAGCCCTCATTTCTGAAACTGTTCATGTGATTGTAACTTACATTCATAACTACCTTTTTCCACCATCCCATCTGTATTCCCTTTGACCTCAGCAAGCATGTCAGATAATAGTGGTTCTTTACCTATAGAGTGACCCAAATCTTTACTCCTGAAAGGCCTAGGGTATTAGAAGTCATATCATAATTTGGTCAATATAGTTTTATCAATCCTAATTCCCCTTAGTAATCAGGATCAATCAGACAAGACTCCCTTCAGCTGTCATCCAAGAGACATGAGCAGCCCAGAGTGGCCAGGTGACTTTCTTAACTTCTGGTTCAGTGGAATAAGTCTTGTGTATCCAAGTGGGATTATTCCTTCCTTTGGAACTAAGACTTCAAAACTCAAAGTGCATAGGGTTGCAGAGACAGGAAGCAAAAATATATGAGTGGGTTACTTGAAAAAAATAGTAAGTGGTGCCTCTCCTGTTTCTACCTTTCAGTTCCTTGGGCCTTGAATCCTAGCTAATTTAAAGAACCTTAGTTTGCTGTGAAGTGAGTCCTTTGCTCCAAGGTAAGCTGTATGACAGTGGATAAAGCATTCTGTAAGTCCCTGGAAGATAGTCCGCCTGCAGTAAAGGCAAATTTTATCCAAAGTATCTATTCCTGTAAAGACAAAATGCTGCCCTTTCTTATGATAGAAGTAGATCGATACACTTGACCTGTCACCAAGTCACTGACTGATCACACTGAAACTTCATCTCAAAGACTCAGTGTTGTTGGTCTGTGATGCTGGCATGTGGACACTCAATAGTGACTATAACCAGGTTGGCCTTTGGTTAATGGAAATCCACCTTGCTGAGTCCATGCATAGCCTCTATCCCTGACACCAAAGCCACTTTGTTCATAAGCCTACTAGGAAATGACCATGGCTGAAGAAAGAGGTGGATTAGTTCTTACAGAATGTGTCATCCTATCCACTTGTTAAAATCTTCACGTGAGACAGAAATAACTTCACTTCTTTGGCCCATTCAGACATGTCTATTCACACACCTCTTTCCCCATATCAACATATCAATGTTTCAGTCGTGTTCATTCCAAGTTCTTGACCACCTAGCACTGGCCACAGTCCATGAATCCATACACAACTCAACCACTGGCTACTTCGTCTTCTAAGCAAAGTGAAAACTAGTTGAACTACTCACAGTTCTTCCATCGGGAGGACTTCCCTTCAGCATTGAAAGGAGGGCCCAGAAACAGGCTGCAATGTGCACATCTTCCTTTGTCACACGTTCTACTTCACCTTTTGGGGCTTGCTGGGATTTACCGCTAATTATGAACCTAGAAACAAAAACAAATGGTAAGTCTGGCTCTGAGAAATACTCTGTTTCGGCTGGTCCACGTGCAGTGGAGGCCACAACGAATTGATCACAGCCAGAAATATTCTGTTGCAGGCAATGCCTCAGGGGAAATTGAAAACAGACTCACTAAGTATATATTGGTGAGGACAGGGTAGGATTCAGAGCTAATGGATACAGTATGATTATGAGTCACAGGTGACTCGATGGCACATAACAATAACCAGTTAATCTCATCAGATGCAGGTAGTAGAGCTAATTAAACAGGATTTAGAGACTCAGTGTTTCCAGCTTCCTTATTGTCTTCCCCATACATCTACACCCCAATTCTCAGAGTCTTATATATTCCCAACCAATGTCCTCTCTTTAATTTAAGATATCAGTTGAAAACTGTGGCTGCTGTTAGGGGCCTCTCCAAAGTACTGAAGAGCAATGGTGTCTCTCTGGAGACTAAGGTGCATCTGATACAGGCCATGGTCTTTGCTATCACTTGTTATGCATCAGAGAGTCGGACAATGACTAGGGAGGACAGAAGGAGAATTGATGCCTTTGAGCTGTGGTGCTGGAGAAGAGTATTGAGTGTACCATGGACTGCTAAGAAAACAAATTAATTCTGGAGAGGTTTAAACTGGGCTGCTCCTTGGAGGCAAGGATTCTGGGGCTTCGTCTGAGATACTTTGGACATGTTGCAAGGAGGGACAGGTCCTTGGAGAGGGACATCATGCTTGGGAGGGTGGAGGGACAGCGCAGGAGGGGAAGGCCCTCTATGAGGTGGATTGATTCAGTGACTGGGGTAATTGGTGTGGGTGTGTCGGAGGCAGTGCAATTGGCACAGGACAGAGCAGAGTTTAGGGCTCTTGTACATAGGGTCACTATGAGTTGCAAGCAACTCGACGGCACATAACAACAACAACAATACCCTTACAATAAGATTTTGAGTTTGATTTTCAGCCATGTCAGCTCTGTTACTACAGAACATAAAGCTTTCTTTCAACATACAGTTGGGAACCTCAAGGTCTTTTACATGGTGCTTGAGCTGTGACTCAGAAATCTGATATCCTCTCTTTCTCTTAATATTTTGGTTAGCATGAGTAGAACTGACCAACTGCCTTCCCTAAACTCATCCTCACAAAACTGCAGAAAAATGTTAAGTATACCATTACCCAGAGCCTCATTTCCCAGTAATACTTAATCTATTTGATGGTGATATTTTTTTTATTTTAATAATTTAAATTTACATTTCAGAGATTTTTGATTTCCATTCATTCATTGCTGCACTTCTCTCCCCGTCCAGCCCTCCCCCCACCCCACCCCAGTTCACGCCTCTCTTTGAAAAGGAAAAGAAACACTCTCTCCCTGGTACACAATACCCTTGCACCCTTCCCACTGCCCCAAGTACATTCCACTATGCAACCTTAATTGTGGACTCTTGTGATAACCATAATACCCTGTCATACATCGCTTTTAAATTATTCTCTCCCTCATCTGTTTCAAAGCAGTATACACAATTTATCCAGTTTTTCTCAGTCTTATCCCCACCTTGATATCAGTCCCATTTTACAGCAGTGGCACTATGCAATATTTGTCCTTTTGCGACTGAGATATTTCAATCAGCATAATGTCCTCCAGGCTCACCCATTTTGAATAATATTGCATGAATTCCTAGTTTTTCAATGCAGCGTAGTATTCCATTGTGTGAATATACCACAGCTTCTCTATCCATTCGTTTGTTGATGGGCACCTGGGTTGTTTCCAACTCCTTGCTATTGTAAACAAAGCCTCAATAAACATGGGTGTGCACTGATGGTGATATTTTTTTCCCTTAGGCATGATGGTGATATTTTTAATATTGGCATTGCCAGCTCACATCATGAGATGTTGTTATGTGTCATTGAATTGGAACTTACTCATATCTAAGCCTCCAGTGAATTTTCAAGAGCTGTACTCTGCACAGGAGAAATCTGCCTTTTCTTCCACTGAGTGTCTGGTGGATTTGAATGGTGTACCTGCAGTTTAGAACCAGAAACCTTTAGCAGAGAGCAATTTACTAGTGGCAGTAGAGCCAAAAGCACTTTTAAAGCCAGTGAGACTTAAGGAGCCATTTAGAAAACCCATTTTCACCACCTTGTATCTCTAGAACCACTCCCAACCCAAAGGCATGTGATTGAAATCCACAACTAGCTTCCTGGGAGAAGGTTATGCAATCTCCTCCCATGTGATTTATAAAATCCACCAAATAGTCAGCTTTGAATCTGTTCCAACTCCATAGCAATGAACTATAGCAACAGAACCACTCTTGGTACCAAATGTCTTCGACTGAGTTCTTTAGAGAAGCAAAACCAATGAAGAGAAAGATTCCAAGAAATGGTTCATGTGTTTATAAGCCCTAGGTCTGTTAAGTTCTTGCCCCAGATGCCTCATGATGGATATGTATAGGGAGGCCGAGTTCCAGTCATCAGTAGGCAGGCAGTATCTCAGGCTGCTGGCTTTGGAGCCTACCAGCTTCAGAGATTATCACCTCCAGAAGTTATTGCTACAGAGAAAGGTTACAGACAGCTGGGTTTGGAGTCTGCCAGTTTCTGGCTTTAGATACTGGCACCTCCAAAGGTCATTGAAGTGAAACAGAATTACAGATTATAGGCTTTAGTTAATAACAAATCCAAAACCAACAAGTAGAGCAGACCACTGATTTAAATCTGGAGACCAGGAGCTAGATAGCCAGATGTTGACTGCACACAAAAACCTCCCTGATCTCTCCTCATTTTCTTTCAAGGAGTGAGGTCTGTCCCTTTGGGGATATAACTTTCTAATAAATCTTTACTTTTTCCTTTTTCTTAAAAAAAAAAAAGCTCCCTAGGTTTGTGCCAAAGAATCCAAACACGAATACGATGCAGGCCACAGCCTTTAGAAGACCTACCCTTCACCACATAAGGTATAAAGATATAATCATATCTTTTCAGATCCACTTTTATTTCTGCTTTAGTAATCTCATAAAGGTTAGTGTTGCCAACACATAGAAGAGATACATTTCACTGAGGATCGTGGTCACCTTGACACACAATATTAACCGTGACAGTCCATACCCTTTTCATTCTTTCCTCTCCAAATTTCAACTCTAGGCACTCTCATTCATACCCCTCCTGCAGGAGGTTAAGAGTCTGTTCTGTAAGACCTATACCAGCTTCCAACCTGCCCATAGACTCTATGTTTCCTATTCACTTATTAATAATAACAAAAGCAACTAATATGTGGTGACTACTTCTTATGTGCCAGGCATAGTCCACAGATTTTTTAAAACCCAAACCCATTTAATCTTCCCAGTAATTTTCCTAGGTAGGCACTTTTATTATTCTCATTTTACCAGTGCAAAATTGAGGCATACAGAGGTTGTATGACAAGAGTCAGGCAGAAAGTTTTCTTTGGCTAGGACATTTAAAAAAATCAAAATTAGATATCCGGTAGGGAGCTCTGTTGGCCTAGTTCTTAATTAGTTGTGCTGTTAGCCCAAAGGCAACACTTTCAGGCAGTCCAAATTTATCAGCGGCTGCAAAGGAGAAGAATGACAATCCTCTCTGGTGTAAGATACAGCCTTGGAAACCCACTGGAGGGTGAGATATGAGGTCGTTCGAACTTGACGGCAGAGAATGAGAGAGAAAGACAGAGACAGAAACATAAAGAGAGATTTGCCCAGTATTTTTTTT
>NW_006399765.1:14126416-14149638 GCF_000299155.1 Elephantulus edwardii
ACAGTGGCATCATGTAATATTTGTCCTTTTGTGACTGGGCTATTTCACTCAGCATAATGTTCTCCAGAGTCAACCATTTTGAATAATATTGCATAAGTTCCTTGTTTTTTAATGCAATTTGCCCAGTATTAATCCTTCCGGGAGGGAGCTCTGGTGGCTTTGTGATAGGAGTTGAGCTACCCACCCAAAGAAATGTTTCCAAACCACCAGCCAGACTGCAAGAAAAGGATGGGAAATCTCCTCCCATGTGGTTTATTGCCTCTGAAAACCACTGGAGGGTCAGCTATAGGTTAACTCAAACTTGACAGTAAATAACAACTACTACTACTACTGATATTTGGGTATCAGTTCCAAAAACACATTGGCAAAAGATTGCAACTAGTGATACATAAGGCTTTGGTTGTGATGCTCTTTGTAATAATAGCAGGAGGCTAGAAACTACCCAAAGATCCATCAATGGAAGCTTCAAGAGCGGTGAGTGAATAAGTGATACGTATACGTATATGCTGTTGTCATGCGCCATTGAGATGGAACCCACTCATAGCTGATCATAGCCGACTCATAGCTGGGGTTTTCTGAGGCAGTAAATTGTACGGGAGAATAATGCCCATCTTTCTCCCTAGGAGCAGCTAATGGATTTGAAATACATGCTTTTGGGTCAAGAGCACAGCTTCTTAC
Organism: Elephantulus edwardii; assembly: GCF_000299155.1. Classification (NCBI taxonomy): domain Eukaryota; kingdom Metazoa; phylum Chordata; class Mammalia; order Macroscelidea; family Macroscelididae; genus Elephantulus; species Elephantulus edwardii. The sequence continues at coordinate 14,127,095 of NW_006399765.1, forward strand.
CACGACGACACTACAGCTCCAATATTGTTGTTGTTGTGGAGTGTTGAGTCAGAATCAACTCGAAGCTGACCTTCCAGTGGGTTTTCAGAGGGAATTTTAATTGCACGGGAGGTGACTGCCCAGCTTTCTCCCACAAAGCAGCTGGAGAATTTGAGCCATGTGTCTTTGAGCCGGCAGCACCGCTCCAAATATATGTATATTTAACTTATGCATCTAAACTGTTGTTAGGTGCCATCAAGTCAACCCCAACTCCCAGCTACTGTATGCACAATAGAGCAAACCAGCACCTGATCCTGTGCCATCAATATCATTTCGGCGGCGCCCAATCTATTGTTACACTCACTGTGTTAACCCATCCTGTTGTCTAAATGTCTTGTGCTTTTTTTTGGGGTCTACATTCTGCTTTTTTAAAGCATGATATCCTTCTCTAGAGACTGGTATCTCCAGATAACATTTCCAAAGCGTGGGAGACAAAGTCATACAATCCTTTTATCTATGACAGACTCCAGCTGCATTTCTCCCAAGCCTGATTTGTTTCTTCTTTGGCTGTCAATGGTATACTCAGCACATCATAACTTAGAAAGAAAGAAAACTTATATAAAGGAGCTCTGGTGGCTTAGGGCTAAGAAGTGCTGCCGACCCAAGGGCACAAACTTAAAATCCACCAGCTACTCTTCAGGGAAAGTATGGCCATCTCCTCCCATGGGATTTGCTATCTCTGAATTCCCTCTGAGTTGTTTCTCACTCAACAGTACATACAACATATATAGACCTAGATGTATATGTGTGCGTGTGTGTATAACTTTGTGTATATATATACTTAAATATGTACATGCACACATATATGTGTTGCAGCTGCACACATATATGTGTTGTTGTTATTGTTGTTGGTAGGTGCCATTGAGTCAAGTACGACTCATAGTGATCCTATGAGCAACAGATATGAACCCTGTCCTACCCTGTGCCATTTCTCATAATTTCTGACACACTTGAGCCCAATGCTGCAGGCCCTGTGTCAACCCTTCTCATTGGAAGTCTTCCTTTCTTTCGCTGACCTTCCACCTTCCTGAGCATGACGTCAAGAAGTAGCCTCTCCTAGCAACATGCCCAAAGTATGAGAGGAAGCTTTGTCATCTTTGCCTTCAAGGAGCCCTCTGGTTTTATATATATCTGAGACTCATCTGTTCTTTGGGCCATCCATGGGATATCCAGTACTCTTCTCCAGCAGCACGACTCAGAGGCATCAATTCTTTTTCTGTCATCTTATTCACTGTCCACTTCTCAGATGCATAGCAAGTGACTGAAAAGACCATGGCTTTAATCAGGTGTGCCTTAGTCTTCAAACTGACATCATTGCTCTTTTCTTTTCTTTTTTTTTTTTTGAGAGATCCCTGACAGAGGACTTTCCCAAAGCAATATGTCTCTTGATCTCTTGACTGCTGATAGCAAGTGTATTGATTGTTGATTAAAGTAAGATGAAATCATCGACAGTTTCAATCCTTTTTTCATCTATCATGATGTTGCTTATCGGTTCAGTGGTGAAGACCTTTGATTTCTTGATATTGTGATGTAAGCCATACTGAAAGCTGTAGTCCTTGATCTTTTGTAGCAAGTATTTAAATTCCTCTTCACTTTCTGCAAGCAAAATTGTGTCATCTATAGAATGTAGGTGGATGAAATCTATCATATATCATATATCATGTATCAGTCATAGGGAGATCTGGCAGCCCAGTGGTAAGAAGCTGTGCTGCAATCCTAAAGGCATATAGTTTGAATCCACTGGCTGTTCCACAGTAGAAGGATGGGTAATCTCCTCCTGCGTAATTTACTACCTCCAAAAACCCACTGGAGGGTCAGATATGGATTGTTTCTGACCCAATAGCACACAACAATAACAATGTACAAATACATGACCATAGAGACAATCTCTTGTGTGTCAGAGTAGAACAGGATTTTCAGTGGTTGGTTGACTAGTCAGAAGTAGATCACGAGGGCTCAGTTCTGAGGTGTTTCTGCATAGACTTAAACAGCCAACCTTTTGGAAAGGGCATTAGGGATCTCTAGGGGTGTTCTAAGAGTCCCTATTAGTCAGATTTTGCCTCAACAATCCTTCTTAGGAAGCTCTGGTGGCTTAGTGGAGAGAAGCTGTGCTGCAGTCTCAAAGGTACACAGTTCAAATCCACCAGCTGTTCTGCAGGAGAAAGATGGGCAAGCTCCTCCCGTGTGACTCAGCTGCCTCTGAAAACCCACTAGAGGGTCACCTGCGGGTCGGTTTCAGCTCCATGGTACACAACAACATCAACATCCTTCGTAAGGATGGCACAGTGCTTGGAAGATTAAGCATCTATCTCTTACCCAGAGGTCTGTGCGTCAGCTGGGCTTCTACAAGGTTCCCCTGGGCAGGGTGGGGCTGGCCTCCAGGCTGAGTGCAGCCCTGCCCCACATGTCTCCACTTCCTGACTCCAGGATGAAGGGGACATCGCTCTCTGAGACCTGAAGCTCTCCTGGTAAAGAACATTGCTTAAAAGGAGTGAATGTAAAATAGCTGATGCCTTGGAGCTGGCTCCTGTCACATCTACACATGGTCAGTCACATGGCCAAGGTCACTATCAGCAGGTGAGGGTGGATACTCCCACAGCCAGGCCAGGAGGGCTGGAGGAGTAAATATTTACTGAGCACTATTACAATCCAGCTCGGGCTCCGACTTCTTTTTTTTTTTCCTAGATGGTCACATTCATTGAGTAATTCTTCCACCCTATCACGAAATGCCATCTTTTGTAAATGCTTGAATAAATAAAGGGGGGAGGGGTGTGCATTTCCAGGCAGAAAGATCCTCCCCATTCTTCCAATAAGGAACCTGAGACTCAGAGAACAAAAGTGGTTTGACCAAGGCCACAGAAGCCACCATGGCAAACCCAGCCCGCCCGGCACCTTCTTCCTCCACTCGGTGTGAATGGGGTGAGAAGCGGCTATTCTCTGAACCACAGGCCACGGGTGATCGAGCCGTTCTGCCCTCCTGCTGCCACATGGCATGATTCCGGGGAAATCCACCCAAGAGTCTCCTTGCCTAATTAAATCATGTGTGTCACCCCAAAGCCAGGTAAGGCCTAGATGCATCATTTCCGGTTCCCTGAGCCCTGAATGTTACATGTGTGCTGGGTGAGTGACTCACCGGCCCCACTGAACTTTAATTGCTGACTAAGTGTTCCGTGGAACTTTCCCTCCCCACCCTGACTGTGGCTGCCTCAAAGGTACTGACAGCCTTCTGTACTTGCTTGGGCCCCTGCAATGTCTAACATATGACAGAGTGGGACACCCAAGCCGACCTCAAAATACAACGCTCGGCACAGAAACCGTACAGAAGGGCCCACATCAGATCAGACTAAGTCTCTCTTCTCCTAAGATGTGGTTACTTGGGACTGTAACACTCTGTTCTATGTGTTTATGGAACACGGGAACCGTTCACAGTGGGGAGACAGTGCTCCTGTCATTTGAGGAGAACAAAAACCAGCAGGAACTATTTTCAAGTTTGTCCCACAGAGTAAAGAGCAATCCCTTGCTCCAGGATTGTGAAATTCTCCTGAAAAACCATCTTCCTTCAGATGCCTCCTCCCACGTGTTGCCAGAAGCCTGTTTTTCAGAAGCACTGAGTCAACTCTCAACCACTCCTCCAGTCCGTGAGCTCGTGAGCGCCTACCACTTGCCAAATGCTGAGTGTGTCACTAGGGTGACGGGTGACAGGCAGAGAAACAGGTGGCAGCCAGAGTCCGCGAGGCCTGCATTCATGCCATAGCTGACATGGAAGGAGCTCTGACCGTGGGCCAGACACCATGCTAAATGCTCCCGGGGGATTATCACGTCTAATCCGCACCATGACTTGATGCTGTAGGGGCTATTATTATCTTCTTTTACAGCTGTGGAAACTGAAGTGCGGAGATGCAGAGGAACTTGCCCAAGGTCACATAACCAGCAGCTGCTTGAAGTGACATTTGATTCCAGAGCCCATGCGCTTACTCACTACCCCACACTACCTCCCACTAGGAACTTGTCCAAACTTCACAGGCAGTAGTTAGTGACTGTCATAACTCAAACCAGGCAGGGTTCCCTGTCCCTCCAGAGATTATGCACTTCACCCACGTGATACACGTCTCCCTTCCAACCTTCACCATGTCTGCCTGCAGTATCAATATGCTGAATGACCTTGGGCAAGTTTTCTTGACTCCTTGAGTCACAGTTTCCATGGCTGCAAAATGGGAAAAACATTATTCATCTTTTAAGACTGCTGCTGTTAGTTGTTGTCCAGTCAGCTCCTACTTGTGGAGATCCTGATAGAACAGAATATGTTGCTCTGTCTTGCATCATTTTCATGATCAGTGGTATGTTTACTCCATTGTTGTAGCTATTGTGTTGTTCTTATGTGTCGTCAAGTGGGCTACAACTCATAGCAACCCTATGAACAACAGATCAGAACCTTGTCCTATCCTATAGATTGACTTCTAACATAGAAGGTTCAATTCATCTTCTAGCATTGTCTCTTACAACATTCTGTTGTGACTCATAACGTTCTCATTGGCTAGTTTTCAAAAGTAGATTGTAAACAGAGCTTATGCAGCAGGGAGGTGGCTGAGTCTGACTTCTACCCGCTTCACAAAGGAGAACTGTCCCCATCAAGAATGTCCATAGCACCAATATGGCTACAAGGTCAGGCATGTCACCTCCCATGCTCCTGCACTTTTTTCCTACCAAACATTGGGTCTGATGTTCACTGCAAGGCTCACAGACTTTAATCACAGTTGCGGGGTTTGTTAGGGAAATAGGTTGGAGAATAGGGGAAACAAAGAGTATCACATAACAGAAGTCCAGGTTTGTTTAGTGCAGCAGTCTCAAGCCAGATTAACAAGGCACAATTCCTCAACTAGTGAAAGCCCAGGTTCAGTCCAGCAGCACAAATGCAACAAGCCTCTGATTTCCTCAATCATCCAGCAAACTTTATCTCAGAGCAATTATAAGTCAGCTTTTCCTTCAATTATCCAGCAAGCAACACCTTTGACTGTTACCTTTATCTCCAGGGTTCCTCTGGTTACGTTTTACCAGTGTCTTCACAGCAGTGTCACATTCTCTTCACAATCTCTCCACCAAAGTCACTGCCATTTTTTCACAGTGTGGAAAACCACTCTCTTATATCTGCCCCACAGCTGTTGATGATTTACAAGATGACGTGTCCACAGTTAAAGTAGATGCAGATCATGCCTCCAACAAGGGCTCACACAGTAATTAGAAAAGCCTGCTTTCAAGGGTTATGCTATCCCATAGATCTTGAAGCATTTCTTTCTAGTCTATCTTAATCCAAAAGCACTGCTGAAATCTCCCTACCCCAATAGAGATTTGTTTTTAAAACACAGGTGACATAGCTTTACAATCATAGCAACATACCACCGACCTCTGCAGTATGACACGCTGACGATGGTAGGGGTGATGGGTTGTAGAGAAGTTCCTGGGCGAAAACAGTCCATTCTATGGAACGTGGCAGACATTTACTCAAGGTATGTCTTTGTTTTTGTGCTTTCCAGGAGTTTAGTGCAGTCAGCCAAGTGGACATGGGAGCAAGTCTGACTGGTGAGCCCTGTGACCAAGGGGTTCCCCCAAGGTGCTGTGTTGACAGGAGAGGACCAGAGTGAGCACAGGATGAAAAGTCAAGGGTTACTCGTGCTCCAAAAACACAGAGGAAACTGGAATAAACAACTCCCAGGAAGAGTGGATTTTGGTTCGTCATCTTTCCTGTTTTCCCAGCCTGGCCCCATTCCAAAGCCTCTTTTTAATCTTGTCAGGATTTTGGCCTTCCACACCAGAAAAGGGCTGCCAGGAGGCTCACAGAGCCAAGAAGACTTCAAGCAAGTGTTGTTTTCTCTGAATCAAGTGCAGGGAAAAGGCCTTTCTGGGAGAGAGAAGGAGGTGGGTACAGAACCAGGGAAATACTTAGCTAGCACGGGCCTCCTTATACCAGTGGAGAAACTGAGGTTCCAAACAGGGCAAATCTGATCAATGGTACTAGTGACAGAGTTGAGACAAGTTGCCTCGTTCCAGCCTTACAGCCCAGCGTCCTCTCCATCACACGGTGTGGTCCACTTACTCTCACTCTACTCCTCAAGGATTACCTGGGCATGTTGTTGGTATTAGGTGCTATCAAGTGGAGTAAAACTCATGGAACAACAGATCTGAACCCTGTCTTATCCCGTGCCATCCTCACAATCTCTGACACACTTGAGCCCATTGTTGCAGCCACTGTGTCAAACCGTCTGCTTGAGGATCTTCCTCTCCCTCAAGCATCCCTGCACCTTCCCAAGCATGATGTCACTCTCCAAGGCATAGTCTCTCCTAGCAAGATGCCCAAAGGATGTGAAAGGAAGCTTTGTCACCTTTGCCTCCCAGGAGCACTCTGGCTGCCCCTTCTCCAAGATATACCGATTTGTTCTTTTTGGACTTGCAAAAGATACTCAGAATATTTAGTCCTCTTCTCCAACACCACAGTTCAAAGGCATCAATCCGAATCACTAACTCTGTTGTTAGTAGCTGCGTGCATGAGCGCTACACCAGCAGCTCTCCTTTCCCAGATGTTTTTGTTAGATGCTTTTTAAAAATTTTTTTTTTATTTTATTCTTTTGTGTGTGTGTGTACTGTGAAATCATATCTGACTGGTACAGGAAGAAATTGTCCCTCCTTTTCCTGCAGAGCATCTGGTGGATTCAAACCGCACACCTCTGGGATTGCAATCCAGCTTCCTGCCACTATGGCCACTAGAGCTCCCCTTGTTAGATGCTTTTATGTCAGCTTTGACTCTTAGTGACACTGTTGGCAACAGAAGGCAATGCTGCTGCGTCCTACACCATTCTCACGGTTGTCACTTTGCTTGGAACCATAGTTGCAGCCACTGTGCTAATCTGCCTTATTGAAAGTTCCTTTCTTTTTCATTGACCCTCAACTTTACCAAGAATGATATTATTCTCCAGGACTGGCATCTCCTGAGAAAATGCCCAAAGTACATGATATGAAGTCTCAACAACCTAGCATCTAAGAAGCTTTCTGGCTGTACTACTTCCAAGAATGATTTGTTTGTTCTTCTGGTGGTTCATGATATATCCAATATTCTTTAACAACACCATAATTCAGATGTATCAATTCTTCTTCAATTTCCCTTATTCTCCAGCTTTCACGTAGATATGAGGTAACTGACATTGTTGTTGTTTGGTACCATCAAGTAACCTCTGACTCACAGCAATCTTTTGTACAACAGATCAAAACCTTACTCAGAAAGTATCAGTCACAAAAGGACAAATACTGCATGGTGCCACAGCTGTAAAAGCGGACTGACATCAGGGTTGGGGGGTGGAGACTGAGAAAGATGGGTTCAATAATATATACTGCACTGAAACAGATGAGGGAGAAAACTGTTTAAAAGGGATATGTGATTGGGTATTTTTGTCATGACAGGAGTCCAGAGCAAAGGCTGCATAGTGGAGTGGACCTGGGGGGAGGGATTGTAAAACAAAGAAAGAATTTTTCTTTTACTTTTCCAAGAGGGGAGTGTACTGAGGGGGAGGGTTGGGAGGGGAGAAAAGCGCAACAATAAATGAATGGAAATGCAAAGTCTCTGTAAATTTTCATTGAAATTAATAATAAATTTTAAAAAGAAAACACCACACAAACCAAAAAGCTTACTCAGTCCTGCTCCGTCCTCACGATAGCTGCTATGTTACAAGACCACTGTTGCAGTCACTGTGTCAATTCATCTCATTGGGGGCGGGTCTTCCTCTCCTTCACTGACACTCTGCTTTTCCAAGCACGTCATCCTTCTCCAGGGACAAGTTTGTAGCATAGTCCAAGCATCATTTCACTCCTAGATTATTCCAGCGGATTCTGAATGGGTCTTCTTGTCTCCTGTTTCTCTCCACAACCTTTCATGCCTCACCCAGAGAAATCTCCTAGAAGGTAAATCTTCCTTCTCTCACTCAACTTAAAACTCTTCAACAGTTTCTCAATGACTGCAAGCCCTTCCTTGGACTTACCTGGCCTTCAAATGTTCTAACTCTTGCTTCCTTCTCTGGTCTTGTGTTGGGTCATTACCTGCACTCTGCTTCCAATTCCTCAGCATCTTGGACTATTTATAACTGTGGGTTGTTTGTTTTGGTTGTTGTTTGTTTGGTTTCTCTTTCTACTTCAGTAGCATGTGCTATTTTCTCTTGCTTCCCCTGGCTAACTCCTTCTTAGCTTTCAGATCCTAGCTTAGTCATCACCACCCCCAAAACCGTGTGAGCTGCCCCTCCAGTGAGTCCTCACAGTTCCCCTAAACTTCTCCTACTGAGCTACCCACTCCCTCCTTGGTCATATTCTTGCTTGCCTAGCAAACATCCATCACCACCGGCACAATGCCAGAGCTGTGCTCTCCAGGAGAAAGAAGATTATCACATATCTCATATGTGACATATGACATACGTGGTACCCACAGTTTTAAAATCAAATTACCTGGTAGCCACATCTTTTCAAAAAAGAGTAGAAGTTAGTTTTTATAATATCTTTTAAACCAATACTTTGCATTTCATCACAAAATCAGTATGTGTTGTTAGCTGCCATCAAGTTGGGTCCTGATGCAGCCTGACACTATGCACAGTGAGTTTTCATTGATTTTTTTTTTTTCAGAAACTGATCATCAGGTCTTTCTTCCTTGGTTTTTGTTGTTAGGTGATGTTGAGTTGACTCCCACTCATATCAATTCCTTGTACAACAGCTCAAAACCCTGCCCATTGTTGCAGTTACTGTGTCAATGCACCTCGTTGAAGGTCCTCCTCTCCGTCACTGACCTTCCACCTTTCCAAGCATGATGTCCTCTTCCAAGCAGTTCTCGCTTTAAGGAGCATTCTGGTTGTATCTCTTCCAACCCAGATCTGTCATTCTTTTGGCCCATGGCATATTTAACACATTCTGCTAATGTCATAATTCAAAGGTATCAATTGTTCTTCTGTCCTCCTTATTCATTGTCCAACTTCCATATGCACAAGAAGCAATTTACAATATCATGGTTTAGATTAGGCACATTGGGGTCTTTAAATTGACACCTTCACTCTTCATTATTTTAAAGAGGTCCTTGACAGCTCTACTGAAACCTGATCAGCGCCATGGCGACACATATACCTCCATTGACAGACAGGTGACAGCTGTATATGAGGTGCGCTGGAGGATAGATAATTGAACTCAAGTCTTCCACATGGAAGGCTAGGATTCTACCACCAAAGAAGCATCACTTCCCCTTATAATCAATATGTTGTTATTGTTGTTGTTATGTGCCATGGAGTTGCCTGCAACTCCTAGTGATATACATATTGTTAATAAGATGTTTGACTTTTTCCAACCTTCAAAATCTAGTGTGTATTTTACACTCATAATCTGAGCAAGCCACACTGCAGTAGCCCCATGTGCTAATGACTACCATATTGGACAGTGCAATATTTCAAACTATGTTACCATCAAGTTAATTCTGATTCATAGCAACCCTATAAGACAGAGTACAGCTTATATATCTTTACTGAGGCAAACAGCCTATTCTTTTGACTACAGAGTGACACACTCTTTTTTTTCTATAATTATATTTTATTAATTTTCATAAACATTTACAGAGATTTTGGGTTTCCATTCATTCATTGTTGCACTATTCTCTCTACCCTCCTCCCAGTTTGTTCTTGTCCAAATGCCACAGTGCTTGTCAAAGCCAGTTCTGATTAATCTTCTTTGTCAGTGTGTCCTTTGCCATTCCCTATCACTCCTCCCTGAGAGAGACTTCACCCTGAGTCATAAGGAAAAGGGGATGGCGTATTCTCTTAGCTACTTCCTGCTGAAAAGGGACGCTGTGCGTTTCAGGGTGAAGATCTTCTCTCACTACTCTAAAGGGCCCCTTTGGCAGTAGGAAACACATAGACTATTATGGAGATTGATTTTGGAATTTAGATGCACTCTTATTGATTGTGCTTGGCCGTACATGTTCATATCCTTGAAGATGTATCATGGGGGTGTTGCAACCTAGAAGACACAAATTTGACTAACAAGTTATAAGTACATGAGTCCAAAAATTATGGAAAAGTAAAAGAAAAGATTCTTTCATTGTTTTACAAACCCTCCCCCAGGTCCCCTCCACCATGTAGCCCTCGCTCTAGTCTCCTGTGATGACAGAAATACCTAGTTATATATCTCTTTTAAACAGTTTTCTCCCTCCTCTGTTTCAGTGCAGTATACATTATTGAACCCACTCTTGAACTTCCAGACTTTCGAGTAAGTAGCCCAAGCTTAATCTTACCGCACTATCTGTAATATGGTACCTTAGCACCATATTATGGAATATTGAATCCATTTCCGTAGTCAATTCAGACTTATAGCGATCCTCTATCAGGGTTCCAAAGCTGTAAATAGTCATAGGTGGAGGACGCTCATCTTTCTCTCAAGAAGTGGCTGGTAAATCTGAACTGATGATATGTAAGCAGCAGCCCAATGTGTTACACACCACACCACTAGGACTCCTTAGTATTGGAAGATATTTAAAGCTAAATGATCGGCAGTAATAGTTCTGAGAACTATGTCTGATAAATAGTCTGTGGGGAAAGGATTTTTAAATAAAGTTTCAAACCATTGACAAAGTACAACAGATTTCTTTTAGGTTGCAGACATTTCCAGAGTCTTAACTTTACTGAAGTGAGATGTGATACTAGAAACAGACCAGAAAGTATGTAGCATTTCCCCCACTTTTCAAGCTCAGATCTCTATTTTTGTGAAACATCTCCAGGGATTTGTGTCCTGTGGAATGTTCTTTAGTAAATGCTGATTTAGTCACATCTATGACTCAGGGAAAATAGAGCTTGGGGTTCAAGGATGTCACCTCTTGCATCCCTGAACCTAGCAGAGATGAGGAACCCCAAAACTGATTTGACGAGTGAATTCTGAGACGGTAGGACTAGAATCAGTGAGCAAAAATTGCAGCATGCTTGCACTCAAATATCAATTTCTTTTAAAAATGGAAAGAAAATCACAATTAATGATCTAAATCTGTCAGGGAAATGAATATGATGTTGTTGTTAGGTGCCATTGAGGTGAGTACAACCCTATGAACAGCAGATCTGAACCCCATCCTGTCCTGTGCCATCCCCACACCTCCTGACACATTAGAGCCCATTGCGGCAGCCACTGCGTCAGTCCACCTGGTTGAGGTTTTTCCTGTCCTTCACCGACCCTCTGCCTTTCTGAGCATAACCTCCCTCTCCAAGGAACATCCACTTCTTAAATAACAGGCCTCTGAAAACCCTATGAATAGTAGAGGAACATGGATGGAAAATGAATAGATGGACTTTTATTTCTCTGTTACCAGGAATGTTAAGTAGAAGTTCTGTTTGTTTGGTGGTAAGGAACCGTGCTGTCAACCCAAAGGCACACAGTTGAAATCCACAAGCTGTTCTGCAGGATAAAGATGGGTGAGCTCCTCCTGTCCAATTAACTACCTCTGCAAACTTACCGGAGGGTCAGCTGTGAGTTAGTTCCAGCATGACAGTACACAGCAGCAACAACAACAGGTAGGTTAAGTGTTCTACTACCAGTCAAAGCATGTTGTTTTGAACCTACCCAGGAAGACCTTGGAGGACAGTCCTCACAACCCGTTTCCCAAAAGCCACACTCTTGAAAGCCCTAATGGAGGAGTCTGTTTTGCACCAAGGGGTCACCATGAGCTGGAATTGGTGACTAATGACACGGACAACAACAAAGATCAGTGGACACTGGGGGTTTGATACTTGAATGTCTTTGGAAGGAAGTGCAACGAGGGTGTTCCTTGGTGTTGTTGGTGGTGTATACTGTTGAGTTGGAACCGACCCATAGCTGACCCACCGATGGGTTTTCTGAGGTAGTTAATCACGCTGGAGGAGATTGTCCATCCTTCTCCCATGGAGCAACTGGTGGATTCGAGCCACGTGCCTTCAGGATTGCAGCACAGCTTCTTGCCACTAGGCCATCAATACTCCTTAGGGTGTTGCTTGTTGTTATTACGTGCCATTGCGTCACCTGCAACTCATAGCGACCCTATGTACAACAGCCCTAAACCCTGCTCTATCCCTTGCCAATCTTATTGTCTCTGACACACACTACCCCAGTGACAGAGTCAATCCATTTCATCAAGGGTATTCCTCTCCTGTTTTGTCCCTCTACCCTCCCAAGCCTGACGTCCCTCTCCAAGGTCCCTCCTTGCAACATGTCCCAAGTATGTCAGATAAAGCTTCAGAATCCTTGTCTCTAAGGAGCAGTAAGGCTTCACCCTCTCCAAGACAAACCTGTTTGTTCTCCTAGCAGTCCATGGTATATTCAATACTCTTCTCCAACACCAAAAATCAAAGGTATCAACTCTCCTTCTACCTTTCCTAGTCATTGTCCAGCTCTCTGATGCACAGCAAGTGATTGCAAAGACCATGGTCTGTAAAGGCAAGAATATTGATGTCTCCACATGTTGTAAGGAGGGGCCAAGTCTTTGGGGGGAAAAACATCATTCTGGGAAGTGAAAGAGTGGAAAACCCTCAACAAGGTGGATTGACAAAGTGACTGCAACAATGCACTCTAGCAGGTCAGAGATGGCGAAGACGGCACAGGAGAGAACATAGTTCAGACCTACTGTTCACAGGGTCACTATGAGTTCGCTCACTGGCACCTAACAACAATAACAACACGAGAGAAACTTGGGTTCAATCGTCAACCAGCATGTACAGCCACCAGTTGTCTGTCAGTGGAGGCTTATCCTTTGCTCTGAGGCTGATTGTGTCTCAACAGAGCTTCTGCACTAAGATGGACTAGGAAGAAAGACCTGGAGATGCATTTCTGAAGATCAGCCAGTGGAACTCGGATCTATGGATCACAATGTTCTCCAAGTGGCAATGTAAACGGCTCCAGACCAAGCAGTGTTTGATTCTGTCCTACGTCACTAGGAAGATGACTCACAATGAAAAACCAGAGCAGTGATTAAGGCAGGATGGGAGTGCCTCCAAGGGCTCCTCCCCCAGAGCTCTAATTCACCTCTTTCAGAACCTGTGAGAGAAAAGAAGAAAAAGGCGAGAGGAAAGGCAGCATCAAGCATGAGAACTTGAACTTGGTAGTAGGAAGTGAAACATGCAGACATGCTTACTTGGGTCCTTTATCAAGAACAATGCCTTGGGATGATGACGACTGGAGTGTAAGATCAGTTTACAACCAAAGCCCTTTTGATGCTTCAGGTCTTGAATGAAATCCAGACGATTTTTTATCCATTTGCTACACCGCAACATTCGCTCAGTGGGTAATTGAATCAAACAATCAGCAGTCAATCAGACATGTGTCCGGTTGGACAAGAGGATGGTCTGTTTCTTTTGGGATTGCTTTTGAGGGACAAAGCCAGGCAAGATAAGTTGGCTCTTCCAAGTCCTTGAGATAGTGGTTATCTGTAAGGAATGACAGAAAGCAAACAAAAGGAGGGGCTTTTCAGGAAGTGTTGGCAATGTTCCATTTCTCAGTGGAAATGTTGGCAATGTTACATTTCTCAGAGAGGTATGCATTACATTTATGGAAATTCCTCCAGCTGCACACTTTTGATATATGTGTGCTTTCTAGTACATGGTACTTAGATACCGAGTTTTAGAAACTACTTTTGTGCTATTACTGTGATTACCGTACAAAGAAAAGAATGCACGGAGAGTAGTTGGATGATTAACGCAACTGAAAGTATTGGGCTGGTCTGAGATTTGGGCTGCGGAGGAAGAGGTTAATCATCAGCCAGGTGTTTCTCACTGAGGGCCTGAGAAGCAATTTTGTTGGCTTAGCCAACAGGCAAGAGTCAGCCATACTGCGGAGAGTACTCTAACTATCCTCGTACTGACAGCATCAGACCAATTGACTGAGCATCTCAGGAGTCCATTAATAGTGTATTTGGAAGTACCTGGAAGTCAGGGCCCTAGAAGGTTTGTCTTGCCTGGCACCAAGCAAGTGCTTACCTGAGTGTCTCCTCCCTTCCTCTTCCCAGAAATGCCAACGTCTGCCATGAGAAAGACCTGGAGCGGAATGCCCCATTTAGCACCAACAACCTCACAGAGGCTGACACGGCTAAACTGAGACGGGAAGGGGAAACGAAACCCTTGCACGGCTCACATGTGCTCAGGCAACTGCAGAGACACCACCTGTGGTCAGCTGAAGGCATGCATTGGCGGAATAAGAGGGAACTTCAGTGAGGCGGGAAGGGGCGAAGAAGGTGGGTTTTGGGTGGTGGGGATGGGGGAGGTCAAAGGAAACAGCAGTTAAGAATAAAAGGCAACATATCGTGATGCGTGATGCGGAGGAAAGAAACAGCTGGGTTTTAGAACCGTGTGATGTGGCAAAACATGCCGCCGACCAGTTCTCTCATCTGTAAAAACTAGAGACAATAATACATGTCCTCCACTCTGGGTTGTGGAGAGGACACAATCTATAGATGTATGAACAAAACAAAACAAAACAAAACAAAACAAAAACATTGTACACATCTTGCTGTTCCTATTAATACTAAAAATAATGGTGCTGATAACAATATGGGAGGGAGACGCTTCTGATTCTGAAAGGAGGCCAGGTGGGCTGATTTGGCAAGCAGTAACCACCAGAAATCTACAGGGGAGGGGAACGAGGAAAGAGATCTCCTAAAAGAGGGCGCTCTTAGTCATTGCACAAGCTATTTCTAACATTTGTTATCAATTTCGATGCAAATTCTGTATTTAAGAGTATTTCTTTGGTATTGGCACGTATACAAGTCCCTCTGTCCTCTGTCCTGGGTGTCAGCCTGGGATGACCGCAGGGCAGAAGGCACATTCCCTGGGAAGATTTGAACTGGCCCACCTTACCTCTCTGCCGGAATCTTAAATTGTGACTTAACTAATAATAAAGACTTACTGGAAGAAAAAAAAAAAAAAAAGAAAGAGTATTTCTTTTTTTCTGGGAGTTTATAGCCTACTGTAGCTTCTCAAAGAGACCCACGGCATTAAGGGCTCTAGAGAGTTATGTCTGTTAGAGAAATGAAGGAAGAAAGGGGCCGAGAGGAGGAAGCAGATGAGAGCAGAGGACCACAGCCATCGTGACAGGAGTGAGCAGTCCTGTGAGCCTGAGAAAGGGAATCGGGAGGAAGGAGGGCATTGAGAGAAGCGGCAGAGGCGAGGGAGCTTGTTGGTGTGAAGAACCAGGCCAGCTCACAGTGGTTGGGGCGGGGGTGGGAGGGCCGGTTAGCTGAGTTATCACCGTGGCCCAGAGGAGGCTCCAGCGGCTGTTGGCTGGGTGAGTGGATGAAGATTGGGGGGAAACGGCTGCGGAAGAATAAGAGAGACCTTGACTATGTGTGTCTGGGGTGCTGTGGAGGGACTGAGGAGGGAAATTCTTTCCACCTACCTGTCGTAATGGGAAAGAACTGCCAGCCAGTGTTCCATTTTATCCATCTGAAATATTTCAGGCTCTGTGGGTGAGATGTACAACAAGAAGGGGGCAGCCTGCCAGGGAGAGGAAGTCTCTAGACTGTTGGTTCTGTGGCCTCTTTGGAACACCCCGTGGTGAAGTGGGGTGGGCAGAGACTTTGCTATCTGACAACTGTAGGTTTATAACTTGGATTGGTCACTTCATTCATTCATTTTTATGACAACTATTTCTTAAGTACCTACTAGGTGTGGAGCTTTCCACTAGATGCTTGAGATAAATATCTAAGAAATTATCCCTAATGGATGAATGGTTAAACAGATGATGGTATATTCACATAATGGAATTTTGTTGTTGTTACATACTGTTGAGTTGAGTAAAACTCATAGCAACCCGATGGACAGCAACTCCGAACCTCGTCCTATCTTGTGCTATCTTCACATTTCCTGACAAAACTAGGGCCCGTTGCAGCAGTCACCGTGTCAATCCACCTAGTTGAGGGTCTTCCTCTCCTTTACGAAACCTTCACCCTTCCATGCAACATGCTCCTCTCCAAGGAATAGCGTTTCCTAGCAACATGCCCAAAGCACGTGAGGCGAAGCTTATCACCCTTGCTCCAAAAACCACTCGGGCTTCACCCTCTCCAAGACATGTGCAACACTAAAAATTATCATAAACTGGTGAAATACCACAGAACGTGGATGAATCTAGAACAAACTATGCTTGACTAACACAAGTCAGTCACAAAAAGACAATTATGGTGTAAGTCCACATTCTAAAAAGCTAATGAATAGTACATAGATACCTAGATATGTATATACATAGATAATGGATACATAGAATCAATCTTGGGGAGACAACAGGGATGGGAAGAGAGAGTTACAAAACAAAATGTGTATGAATGATGGTATGAGAAACTAATATATATAAATCTTCATGCAAACGAAAAAAAGGAAATGATGCCTGAGCGCAAAAAGCTTACATCTAGTTGGGGAAATGGAAAATGACCATGTCACGTGATAAGGGCTGGGACTGGAGATATGCTATGGGAACAGATTGTTATGGGAATATCACTAAGCTTCTGTCTTCTTATCTGCAAAATGGGAATCCTGCCACTTAAGTCAGTGTTTCCTGGCACATACCAGGCATCCACTAGACACAATAAACAGTTCATTGCAACCATAACAAATTTCTTTACTCAACAGATATTAACTAAGCACCCTATATGTAAGGAAGAAATTCTGATGGCCTTGTGGTAAGAAGCTGTGCTGCAATCCCTAAGGTATGCAGTTCAAATCCACAAGCTGATTTGTGGGAGGAGGGGCAGTCTCCTCCTGTGTGATTTACTGCTTCTGAAAACCCACTTGAGGGTCAGCTGTGACTCAACTCTGACTAGATGGTGCGTAACAACAACGCGTCTAAGGAGGGAGCTCTGGGGACTTGGTGGCAGGGAGTTGTGCTGCCGACAGAAAAGCATGCAGCTCAAACCTATGAGCTGTTGTTCTTCAGAAGAAAGACAGGCAACCTCCTCTTGTGAAATTTCCTGCCTCTGAAAACTTGCTGGAGGATCAGCTATGACACTGTTCTGGCTCGAGAGTACATAATAACAACCACATATGTAAGGAGCCGTGGTGGTGCAGTGATTAAGCCCTGGGAGGATAACTGAAGAGCAGGAAGTTCGACCCACCAACTGCTCCTCCAGGAAACGCTGCGGCAGTCTGCTCACGTCAAGGTTTACAGCCTCGAGGGCCCTAGGGGACAGTTAGTTCTACTTTGACCTACAGAGTCATTGATGAGTCAGAATCGACTGACAGCAGCAGGTTTTGAAATGAGCATATGTGTTGGGAACTGCTTTTTAAAAATCTTTATTTTCTACTAGTTTATTTAGAAAATATGCATACATTGTTTTTAAGAGCAAATTATTTCCATTTCCCTCACCCCGCCCCCATCAAATTGGACAACCCTATGGTTAACCCGCCCCTCCCCCTGCACATCCACATCCCTCTGCTTCCAACCTCACCCACCCCTCTTGGATCCTTTACTCTTTCTATAACAATGGTTTTATACAACATTTATCCTTGTGAGACTGAATTCACTCAGCATAATGCTCTCCAGTCCCTCCCAAGTTAGTAAATAATTTACAAAATCATTGCTCCTGCGTTCTGCATAGTATTCCATTGTGTGAATGTACCATAATTTCTCAATCCATTTGTTTGTGGTTGGACATTTGGGCTGTTTCCGTGTTCTTGCGATGGTGAATAATGCTGCTACAAACAGTGTTGTAACAAATCTCTGTGCCTTACTTCTCATTTTCTCAGGGTATATTCCAAGTAGTGGAATAGCCGGGTCATATGGAATTTCTATGTTCAGCTTTTTGAGGAAACAGAAACTGCTTTGAGGCTAGAAAACAGCAGGAAAACCATAATAAAAAAATCCCTGCCTTTATCAAGCTTACATTCTGATGGGGTGGCGACAAACAGTTAACAGGCAAGTTAAGTATTTCATAAATTAAAAGGTGACAAGTCTCTGGCAAATAATAAAGCAGAGAAGGAATTTGGAAAGTACTAAGGAGAAGGTTTACAATGGAAAAAATAAAAGCCAAACCCTTATTTTATTTTCTGATTGTTTTTAAGCAAAGGCGCCCCAGTGTCACAATGCAGTGCTAACCCAAAGGTCAATGGTTCAAACCCACACATTGCTTTATGAAAGGAGGTCGAGGTGGTCAGTTCTGTAGGGATTTGCAGCTGTGGAAGCCCTCTGAGGCAGTTCTGCTCTGCCTCATGGATTCGGTGTGGCCCAGCATCGAAATGACAGGGAAATAAGAGGGGGAATTGCGAATGTGCACACCAGAAGCACCAGGCACTGGGCAGGTCTTGACACGTGCAGTTTAGGGACTTTGATTACACCCTAGGACTTATGCAAAGGTTCTTACCCTCCCTTTCAGATTCATTCCTTTGCTATTAACATGAACCCAATGCCCCCTAAGGCCTTTATCTAATCTCTTTGAGTTGTGATTGTCAATTGTTACTTTATTCTCTACAAACCTAAAAAAAAAAAAGAACAGAAAGAAATCAAACCAAAAAGCCCGACTGCCAAAGACTGAGATCTGACTCATAGCAACTCTCCACGGGTTTTCTGGCGGTAAATCTTCACAGGAGGAAGGCTCCCCCTCTTTCTCCCAGCAAGTGGCTCATGGATTCAAACTGTTAAACTTTGGGATAGCAGCCCAATGCATTAGCACACAATGTCACCAGGGCCCCTTTTGAGTCCAAGATCTTAAAGAAAATTAAAAAAACATATATATTCTTATAGATGGATCTTTTTTAGTCCATACATATGGATCTTAAAGGCAAACCCGCCAAGAATGAAGAGGAACTTGGGTGTTGAGACCAGTTTAGCTGGAGAAAAGGGACCGAGGGTAGAGACAGTGACATCACTACGGTTAGTGTCATCAGGGCGATAATTCTCATGTCACTTCCTCCCGTAGATCTTCTCCTGCGCAGGATCTCAGGCAATCTTTAGTAATGTTTATCATCCATTTTTGCCATATTCTCATCAACACAATCATTGCCATTAAGTCAGGGCTGACTCATAAGTGAGCCTTCAGCAGGTTTTCAGAGGCTTTGAAATACATAGAAGCGACTGCCTTTCTTTCTCTCTTGGAGCCACTGGTGGATTCAAAAACCCCAGAGAGGCTCAACCTTTGGGTAAGCAGCGCAGCTCACTGTGGACTGTATCACCCGAGCTCCCTAACCATAGACGCATATGTGCCAAACATGGCTGTAAATTACTTAAAGGTAATAAATACTTCTTAGATTGTATGACTACTAACGAGAATATTGTTTTGTGAAATCTTTCTACATTGAACCACAGCATTACTAATGACTTAATAGAAACCTTTATTTTCCTCCTCCTTTTCCTTTAATTTTTATTTCATTCTCAATAAACTTATTGATACAGGTCCACAAATCCTAGTTGCCACAAGATTAAAGCAAAAATGCCAGAAAAATGGACAAAATCAGTGACAATAAAAATACCAGCAACAATAAGAACCTTTCTTTTGAAGTGAAACTGTGTGATTTGAAGCATCATTGCAATTGGGTAATAATGACAGATCTGACCTAAGCAAATGGAAAGGTTCAAAATTTAAATTGGCATAGAATCTTAGTATAAGTGCATTGATACATGTAAGCTAGGTTGGGGATGGGGGTATTAAGGTAAGGATTCTTTTTCCCCCCTAAATTTTTGTCATGATCTGAGTGAAAGTTTATGCAGCCAATTAGTATTCCATTCAACAGTTCATACACATTTTGATTTGTAGCCTAGATTGAAAGTCCCACTCTCTCACAGCACTCTTCCATCTTCCTCCCTATTTTTATCATTTCCATTAGTCCTACTGTCCTCTCTCTTTTTTGCTTTCTGATCTTTATCCCTGCAAAAATGCTACCCCTTTAATCTCATATTGTTGGCTGGCCTATCAACTACGTACATCCCTGATGTTACTATTCACCTTGTAGGTCTGTCTATAGTTTGGCTGAAAGTTGACCTTGGGGGTGGGTTCAGTCCTAGGCTGGAGGGATACCAAGGGCCTTAGTCTCAGGGACTCTACCAGTCTTTATCTGACCAGTAAGCCGGTCAGATAAAAGACTTAGTCTTTTTTTATGATTTCCTGCCACGTTTTTCTCCCACTCTATCCAAACTCTCTTACTGTGGTTTCTTTTAGAATTGTAGTCATTGATAGCTAAGCACCGTTTAATTCTTCTGAAGAGTTGGAGGCTGGGATTTGGATGGCGCTTTAGCCCTTTGAACTAATTGTTTCCATGCATCTTTGATCTTCTCCTCTCTTCTTTGCTCTGGATGAAGAGAGGCCAATAGCTGCATCTTCAATGACTGTTCACAAACTTTTAAGAATCCAGTTGTTCCTCACCAACAAAAGATGTGCAAAGCACAGCTTTCATGGTCTATGTTATTCCAAGTGGCTTGATGTCCCTCAAGACCAAGGTCCTGAGCCCAGCAACTCATTTCCTCAAGGTGCTTGGTTATGGCTAACAAGTTAGCATAACCTTGCCTCCTGTGTATTCTCTAATATCCAAGGATATATTTGCAGCATATATAAATACATGAAATAGAAATATTTGCAGCATATATAAATACATGTATAGAAATATGTCAAAACTATATATGTTCTTGGGTATAGTATCATCTGCCTTCCCATTCCTGTTATACTTCCATAGCTACATATTTACTCGTGTTGTTGTTGCTGTTATGCACCATCAAGTCACTTGTGACCCACAGAGACCCTATATATAGCAGCTCTTAAGCCTGCCCTGTCCTGAGCCAGGCTTACTGATTCCAAAACATCTACTCCCAATGCCCCAGTTACTGTGTCAATCCATCTCAGCAGGTGTCTTCCTCTCCTCTGTTGTCCCTCAACCCTTCAGAGCATGATGTCCTTCTCCAAAGACCAGTCCCCTCCTGGCCTCATGCCCAAAGTATGTGAAACATGGAGCTTCAAAATCCTGACCTCCAAGGAGAAACTTGGTTTCACTCTCTCCAAGAC
Organism: Elephantulus edwardii; assembly: GCF_000299155.1. Lineage (NCBI taxonomy): Eukaryota > Metazoa > Chordata > Mammalia > Macroscelidea > Macroscelididae > Elephantulus > Elephantulus edwardii. The sequence continues at coordinate 14,148,129 of NW_006399765.1, forward strand.
AGACCTATTTGTTTCTTGGGGGTACATGGTATATTCAAGACTCTTCTCCAGTACCACAAGCCAAAGGCATCGATTCTTCATACACATTGATTGTTATGACTGCTCTTGTAGGATTGTGATTGTGTGTGCAACAGTATCTGTATTGTTGTTGTTGTTATGTGCCATTGAGTCGTTTGCAACTCATAGCGACCCTATGTACAACAGCCCTAAACCCTGCTCTATCCTGTGCCAATTGCATTGCCTCTGACACACCCATCCCGATTACCCCAGTCACTGAATCAATCCAACTCATAGAGGGTCTTCCCCTCCTGCGTTGTCCCTCAAATCTACCCAGCATAATGTCCCTCTCCAAAGACCTGTCTCTCCGGCAACATGTCCAAAGTTTGTCAGACGAAGCCCCAGAATCTTTGCCTCCAAGGAGTAGCCTGGTTTAACCCTCTCTAGGATGAATCTGTTTGTTTTCTCGGCAGTCCATGGTACATTCAATACTCTTCTCCAGCACCACAGCTCAAAGGCGTCAATTCTCCTTCTGTCCTCCCTAGTTATTGTCCATCTCTCTGATGCATAACAAGTGATTGCAAAGACCATGGCCTGTATCACGCACACCTTCGTCTCCAAAGAGACGCCGCTGCTCTTGAGTACTTTAGAGAGGTCCCCTAACAGCAGACTTTCCCATCGCAATACGCTTTTTGGTTTCCTGGCTGCTGGTGCCAAGCGTGTTGACTGTGGAGCTGAGCAAACTGAAGCTGTGAACAATCTCAATCTCTTCGCCTGTCTTTAACTTGACACTTCTCTCAGTCTTTCTTCACCTTGATCATTTTATGCTGACTTCCCTTTAGAGTATAGTGACTTTCTCTCCACTCAAGTTAATATGTATCTACCACCCTTTTAGTTAGTGATTTCTCCTCCCTTCCCCTTTCATCCCTGGTTATCTTTAAAGAATGTTCCCTCCTGTGAGTAAACTTTTTTCCTTGACTTTTTATAGTAGTGGTCTCATACAATAATCGTTTCTTTGTGATTTATTTCTTTCATCCCCATAGCATCTTCTAATTTAGTCCATATTACGAGGTGTTTCACAGATTTATCGTTATTCTTTAACATTACATATCTTTGTACGTATGCACCGTAATTTCCTTATCCATTCATCTGCTGATAAGCACCCAAGAATGTTTCCATCTTCTCATTATTCTGACTGATGTTTCTGTGAACATAGGTATGGATTTATCTATTTATCTCATGTCTCTAGATTGCTAAATCATACGATATTTCCTTTTTTTTTTTTTTAGTTTTTTAAGGAAGCACTATACCATTTTCTATACTGGTCATGCCATTTTACAGCCCTGCCAGCATAGTCTCCCCACCACCCCTCATCAATATTTGTTGCTTTCTATAAAAGAAATATTTTTGTTGCTATAATTTCTCACCACTGGACCAATCGGCAGCATCAGGATGGATGGTGAAGAGATTGAGATTGTACACAGCTTCAGTTTGCTCGGCTCCATAGTCAACA
>NW_006399765.1:14150249-14151935 GCF_000299155.1 Elephantulus edwardii
ATCGAGACCCTCTGCTGGCTTCTGAGGCTGTAAATCATTAACAGAAGAGCTAGCCCATCTTTCTTCTCTGAAGTCACTGGTGGATTCAAACTGTTAGAGATACTCAACCTTTGGCTAAGCAGTGCAACTCCATATAGACAATGTCACCAGAGATCCCCTGTGACTAACTGTTGTTGTTGTTGTTAAGTGTTGTCAAGTATGGCTCATAGCAACACTATGAATAAAAGATCTGAACCCTAACCTATCATTCACCATCCTTGTCATCCCTGACACACCTGAGTCCATTGCCACACTGTGTGTTGTGTGTGTGGCGTGGGGGGGTGTGCCCTTGAGTCAGATCCGATCGGCACAGGTGGAGATTGCCCCTCATTCTCCAGCAGAGCATCTGGTGGATTCAAACAGCATGAGTCAAACCATCTTGTTGAGTGTTTTCTCTTTTGCTGTTCCTCTACCTTTCCAAGCATGATGTCCCTCTCCAAGCAATAGCCTCTCCTAATAATACACCCAAAGTATGTGTAGAAAAGTTTGGCCATTCTTGCCTCCAAGACACTCTACTCTGTCCAAAGTTGCACTCTCTCCAAGACCTATCTGTTCACTGTCTTGACAGTCCATGGGACATTCAGCATTCTTCTCCAACACTACAACTCAAAGACATCAATTCTTCTTCTGCCATGCTTATTTCTTGTCCAGCTGTCAGACACAAAACAGGAAATTGGAAAGATGATGGCTTGAATCAGGCATATCTTGGTCTTTAACGTGACATCATTGCTCTTCAAGACTTTCAAAAGTTCCCCGATAGCTGACCTTCCCAATATTATGTGTCTCCTGATCTTCTGACTGCTGGGGACCAAGGGTGTTGACTGTAAATCCAAGCAAGATGAAATGGTTGACAGTTTCAATCTTTTCTCCGTCTATCATGATGTTGCCTATTGACCCAGTGTTTTATTTAAAAGTTTAAATTTCTGCTGAAATACCGCACAAAGATGTCATCGGTATTCATCCTCTTGTACTATATTAGACACAATTCTATTGTGCCCCAGGACACTGGCAAGTTTTCATTGGCTAATTCTTGGAAATCAATCACCAGACTTTTCTTTATTGCTAGTCTGTCTTAAACTAGAAATGTCATCGAAGTATCTTTTCCACGGTAACTCTCATGATATTTAAAATACTGATGAATACACAGTGTGAGTGGTGGTTTCAGCATATAAGTGGTTTGTAAAGCCACAAGTTGTTGTTGTTGTTAGGTGCCATCAAGTTGAGTACAGTTCATAGTGATCCTATGAATGATACATCTGAATCTTGCCCTAGCTTGTACCATTATCATAGACCCCATTGTTATAGTCGTTGTGTCAATGCATCTCATTAAGGCTCTTCCTCTCTTTAGTTGGCCCTCCACATTTCCAAGTATGATTTTTTTTCCAAATACTGGTCCATTCCTGCTAACATGGCCAAAGAAATTGAGACCAGGTTTTACCACCCTCTCCTCTAAGGAGCACTCTGGTTGCACTTTCTCTAAGACAGACTTGTTTGTTCTGTGGGCAGTCCATGAGATATTCAATATTCTTCTCCAACACCACAGCCCAAAGACATCAATGTTTCTTCTGCCTTCCTTATTCATAGCTCAACTTTCAGATGCATAGGAAGTAATTGAAAAGATGATTGTTGCAGACCGAGGGTCCCAAA
>NW_006399765.1:14167142-14168469 GCF_000299155.1 Elephantulus edwardii
GTGGAGGAAATTCATCCCCCTCTGTGCCAGATTCACAATCACTCTCTTCTGAAGAGCTTTTTTCTTCTAATTTTTCATACATCTCCTCTTCAGACGGTAATGATTTTAATGCTAATAAGATCAGATCACATAATGACCAAACTGAAACAGGTATCGCATCTCCCTCTTGCTGAGCTCTTTGTAAAGCTCGCATAACCTCTTGCCAAGATTTTGAGTTTAACTGCTTTCTATTTGCTGGTTTAAACCAATGACAGTGTTTCTGTACATACTGAAACAACTGCGAAAATGACTTTTCTCTTACTTTTACCCCTGAGCTCTTAAGTAATTCCTTAATTAATGTAATGTATTGAGCTTCAGAAGATGGGCTGTTCCCCATGATTCTTTTTTATCAATTCTACCTCTGAATTTTTAATACGTTTTCAGAGGGTGGGGTATACTCCCCATGAAATATTTTTCTTCCCTTAAATTTGCCCTTTAAGGGGTGAGAGAATCCTCTTGAAAATTTTTTCTAATTCTATCCTTAATTTCCAAGGAGTGAAGATTCTCTCATGACCTTGTTTTTAATTTTCCCAAAAGTTTCACTTACCCTGAGCGAATTCCCTTTTGGTTCCCGGTGTCTGCTTGAAAAAGAGAAAGAAAGAGAAACCACCACCTTATCAAAAAAAAACCCCACCACCTTGTCCCAAGTTCAGGCGCCAGAATGTTGCAGACCGAGGGTCCCAAAGAATAGAATAATTTTATAATAAAGAGACAAACAGCCAGGAATGAGATAGAGCAGAGAGCGTAAAACAGGGGGTCAGCAGTTCTCGACTGAAGACCTCGAGCTATGCTTCTCTGAGTATTTATATAGAATCACAAGGAAGTACAAAACAAAGGATAATGGTGAAGTCTTTTCCAGATAAGGCCAAGTTCCTCTTTATCTTAATCTCAAGAGGGAGGGATTCATTAGATAAAAACTAAGAACAATGTTGACTCCTAAGGAATGCCCCAGTGTCACAAGGTGACCTTCAGCTTGTATTAAGCCTCCCTCATTTCCCGATACAGCATTTGGTCTACTATTATTAAATTTGATATTCGGCTTCCCTCAGATGATGGCCTGAAGCAGGGGAACCTTAGTCTTTCTCTCTTTCTTTCTTTCTTTTTTTCATTTCAATGAACATCTACAGAGATTTTGGAATTCCATTCATTCATTGTTGCACTTTTCTCCCCTCCCACCCCACCTCCACCCCCCACCCTGTTTGCTCCTCTCCTTGAAAAGCAAAAGAAAAACTCCTTCATTGGTACACAATACCCCCCCACACCCTCCAACCCCGCCCCCACCCTAAAT
>NW_006399765.1:14168604-14191098 GCF_000299155.1 Elephantulus edwardii
AATATAATACTTTTAAACTATTCTCTCCCTCATAGACTTAAATGCAATAAATATAATCTATCCAGTTTTCCTCAGTCTTACCCCCACCCCAATGTCAGCCTCATTCTACAACAGTGGCACCATATAGCATTTGTCCCTTTGTGACTGAGATATTTCACTCAGCATCACGTCCTCCAGGATCACCCATTTTGAATAATATTACATGAGTTCCTTGTTTTTCAATGCAGCATAGTATTCCATTGTGCGAATATACTACAACTTTTCTACTCAATTGTTTGTTGATGGGCACTTAGGTTGTTTCCAACTCCTTGCTATTGTAAACAAAGCTGCGATAAGCATGGGTATGCATATATCTATTTGGATGACGTTTATGGTCTCTTTAGGGTATATTCCCAGTAGTGGAATTGCTGGGTCAAATGGTATCTCTATTTGCAACTTTTTGAGAAAGCGCCACACTGCTTTCAACAGTGGTTGCACCATTTTACACTCCCAGCAACAGTGAATAAGTTGAACTTTAGTCTTTATACTGACATCCTTGCCCCTCAGCATTTTGGAGAGTCTTAGATAGCAGATTTTCCCAACGTAGCATGTCTTCTGATTTTTTGACTACTGGGTCCAAGAGTGTTGCCTGCAGATTCAGTGAGACGAAATGGTTGACAACTTCCATCTTTTTTCCCATCTATCATGATGTCATCTTTCCATGAAGTCACAAGAATGGACATATTATAAATTAAGAGAATAAAATAAAGAATGACAAGGATTGTGTCCAAGGGCTCTCTAGGAACAGTGGTCTCACCTGCTCTTAAAATTTGGGAGTTCTGGATTAGACTCGCAAAACTTTGTCCAGATATTTTCCAGTAGTCTATCTCCAGGTTCTGAACACCAGGTTCAAAACTCCAGGTTCTACTCATCAGTGAAGAGTCCACAGAAGGGGGAAAACAATTATCCAAAATTGACTATGTTGCTGCTATTTCCCCCCAAAATAACAATAGAGCCAAGTTTTGATGGGCTGCTGGCATGCCCCAAGGAAAAGACCAGAAGATCTGGAGTCTGCAGAATTTGTTCTCCTTCTACCACCAAACCCTTGAACCTGGTCTCTGAGAGAGTATTCCTGGCTTTCCAACTCTTACCATCTCTATGACAAGACTCAGAGAGCTTGACTATTTCATCTTCCGGTCTGTGGGCTCCTCCTACTTCATTTACCAGACTGTGGGTGGAGGTGCATCTCAGTACTACTAGCAGGGCCTCACACCCAATGGGCATTAGGAAATGTTAACAGAACATCCTGCAGATTCTACTGAGGAACGTCCATCCCCTGGGGCTCTTTCTCTCGCTGGCTAGAGGAGGAGTTGCTGTGTGCTCTGCTGGATTCTCTCCCGGCACAGGCAAGAGACTCCTGGAAAGGTACAGAGAAACCCTGCAGGGCTTGGACTCTGCCCTTTGGAATGAGAATACCTTTAGGGGCCTGAATAAGGCATCCTGAAAAACTAGTTCTCTGAATCAAGTCTCCAGTAAGTCAGTTCTGATAGGCAAGAACTCAGAACCCTCAGAACTCAGAGGAGAGCTTTGAAACCACTGTGGCCTCTTATGAGGGCTCTGCTCATGCAGTCTGTAGGGAGTTTTGCTGCTAACACAAAGGCAATGCTTCTCTGGCGGTTCGAATCCACCAGCTGCTCCGAGGGAGCAAGATAAGGGCAATCTCCTCCTGTGTGATTTACAGGAAGGTCAGCTTTGCGTTGGTTCTGACTGGAAGGCGATGGGTTCTGAGTTTAGTGACCTCCTAAAGGCCAAGAGGAATGTTTTCTCTGAAGGACCTACTTCCTTCTTATCTAACCCAGAATTCCTAGTACATCAGCTCAACCACCTTTGTCAAGGGAGTTTGGGATGATTCAGAAGGTCCTGAGCTACAGATGGTGTGTGCTTACAGTGAAAACTCTGAGAGCCGAAACACAACAGCAATGCCTGTTTTTCCCAGGTTTTGAGCAAGTTTTCTGCCTTTGGCCAGGTACAGTTCTCAGCACTTTTCTATGTCTGGTTTTCCTCAGAAATGTTTCTCTATCTGGCTCCTGCCTTACACAGGTTCTGTCTTTCATGGATATGAAATATCTGAGGTGGCCATGGCTTTAGAACCTACGATGTATTAGTGATTACAGGCAGGAGTGGGAGGGAGGGAAGAGCAAGAACATGCATCATAAAACAAACAAAAACCTCTCTCTTCACTTCGTCACTTACTCCAGCCACTGCATGAATCGCTTCTCCTGTTTAATGCTCAGTTTCTTGAACAACGTGTCCAAGCTTGTTATCTCCACTTCCCAACTCAAGCTCTTCCCTAAAATCAGGCTGTCCTGCTCAGCCCTCCCAGATGACCTCATCTGGTCTAATGAGTCCAGGTGCCACCTCAGCGCAGGCAATTCTAGCCCCTCTCTCGAATTCTAAGTATATGTATCCAACCGCCTACGAGACAGCTCTCCTCGGCTAATCTTCAGCATGTACAGACCTGAATTCATCCTCATCCCCCAAACCAGATCCTCTCCAAGCCTTTGTTAATGGCACCTCCACATTCACGTCCTTAACCCTCTCTTCTCCCTGACATTGTATATGATACAGTAACTCTATGTCACACTTACAGACGTCTTTCTATCCTCTTGGCTTGTTGACCAGGTCACCACCATCATCACTTTTTGCCTAAGTTATGACAACCACCTTCTTAATTGTGTAGTTCACCAGATCTCCCATTTAGACAATATCAGACCCATTTTCTACACTATAGTATATTTTCTAGATTGTATATTGATAGCCTCCGAGCACTGCTTAAAGCTCCTCAGTGATTTCCCACCAGCACAATAAATTCCAAACTCCTTAACCCAATTCAAGAGCATCTACAAGAGATGAGCCTTGAAAGGGAGCTCTGGTGGCCTAGTGGCAAGAAGCTGCACTGCAATCCCAGAGGTGCATGGTTTGAATCCACCAGATGTTCTGCTGGAGAAGGTGTGACAATCTCCTCTTGGATCAAAAAACTAATAAAATTAAATGAAAAAAATTCTAAAAAAGAGAGAGATGAGCCTTGCATGCTCTTCCAGCTTCATCTCACTACCAATCTGCCTCCCATTCTGCTCTTAGGCCTCACTGAGCTACAAAGAGTTCCCCAAATTAACCATTAAGAATACATTCATTGCCATCAAATTTACTCTGCCTCAGGTTGACCCATGTGTGTCAGAGCAGAGCTATGCTTCATGGGGTTTTCAATCAATGGCTGTGACCTTTTGGAGTAAATCACCAAACTTTTCTTCTGAGGGGCTTCTGGGTGGATTAGAACTGTCAACCTTTTAGTTAGTTGCTGAGCAGTTTGCACCACCCAAAGAATTTAAACTAACCATATTCCTAAATTTCTACGTTTTTACCCATTGTTTCCTAGGCCAAATAGTGCCCATCCCCCTCCTTGCCTTCTCTTCTGTTCCTAATCTTTCCCTGGCTAATTTAAGTTCATACTTTCAGGCCTCAGTTTAAATGCCAAATTCACTGGGAAGCTTTGACTGATTCCTCAAGTCTGGAAAGGTAGCTTTTTCAAAGGGCTCCTAAATCAAACACACTTTACTTCATTCTCAAAGCACTGATCACAGTAAGTGATAATTACTTGTGCTCTCCTCTGTCCCACCCATCAAGCCTGAGCTGCTTGAGGGCAGGGACCTTGTCTGTCTAGTTCAGAACTGCATCTTCGGTACCAGACATGTCACGTGGTTCACAGTTGGTGAGTGTGCGTGTTTGTTGCAAGAAATCTGGTGAAGACAAAGAAAGTCTGTGCAGACTGCACAGACATAGCACCCAATTGTGAGGTTTGAAGGACAGGATCAGAGGTCAATTCAGTAGGCAATAAGGTTTTGAAGCTGAGAGGGTATTCACTTAGATGGGAAGGGCAGGTACTAGGGAAAGTCTGACTCTATAAAAGGCAGATGAGTAAAGATTTCTATAGGTCTAAAAAAGAATTTGATATGAAAGCAACCATCTGAGAAGCTACATACAAACATCAGTACAGACACCATAAAGCTACCAAGAGGAGGGTGTATAGAGAGAAGCGAAGGCTGAGGACACGATCTTTGGGTTTTTTTTTTCTTTTTTTTAACATTTTTATTTAATTTGAAACAAATAACATTTGTTGTTGTTGTTGTTGTTGGTATGTGCCGTTGAGTTGTTTGTGACTCATAGCGACCCTATGTACAACAGCCCTAAACCCTGCTCTATCCTGTGCCAATCGCATTGCCTCTGACACACCCATCTCAATTACCCCAGTCACTGAATCAATCCACCTCACATTTAATTTAAATTTATCATAAAGGATGGGACTGAGTTTAACAGTTTTTTTTTACCTGTAATTATATTTTATTAATTTTCATAAACATTTACAGAGATTTTGGGTTTCCATTCATTCATTGTTGCACTATTCTCTCTACCCTCCTCCCAGTTTGTTCTTGTCCAAATGCCACAGTGCTTGTCAAAGCCAGTTCTGATTAATCTTCTTTGTCAGTGTGTCCTTTGCCATTCCCTATCACTCCTCCCTGAGAGAGACTTCACCCTGAGTCATAAGGAAAAGGGGATGGCGTATTCTCTTAGCTACTTCCTGCTGAAAAGGGACGCTGTGCGTTTCAGGGTGAAGATCTTCTCTCACTACTCTAAAGGGCCCCTTTGGCAGTAGGAAACACATAGACTATTATGGAGATTGATTTTGGAATTTAGATGCACTCTTATTGATTGTGCTTGGCCGTACATGTTCATATCCTTGAAGATGTATCATGGGGGTGTTGCAACCTAGAAGTCACAAATTTGACTAACAAGTTATAAGTACATGAGTCAAAAATTATGGAAAAGTAAAAGAAAAGATTCTTTCATTGTTTTACAAACCCTCCCCCAGGTCCCCTCCACCATGTAGCCCTCGCTCTAGTCTCCTGTGATGACAGAAATACCTAGTTATATATCTCTTTTAAACAGTTTTCTCCCTCCTCTGTTTCAGTGCAGTATACATTATTGAACCCATCTTACTCAGTCTCTCCCCAACCCCAAGGACAGTCCCATAGGACACGATCTTTGGAAGCATAAATATGGTGCTCAGGAAAGAGGAAGTGTCAGAACCTGACATTCAGACAAAACTAAAATTCATTGCTTTCCATAAACAATGCCAACAGAATTCTGACAGGCCGGAGTAAAACCAAGAGAATAAATGCTCCTTTGTATTACATGCAAGCAAAATCCTGCAGAAGATTATCTAGAAAAGACTGGAACAGTACATCAATAGAGAACTACCAGAAATACAAGCTAGGTTTAGAGGAGGCCATGACACTAGGGGCGTTACTGCCAATGTCAGATCTACAATTGACCAGAAGAACTTCTATCTGTTTCATTGACTGTGCAAAGGCATTTGAATATGTGGATCACAATAAATTGTGGCTAACTTTGAAAAGAATGGAAATCCCAGAACATTTGATTGTGCTTGTGCGAAATCTAACTCGGACCAGGAAGCAGTCCCTCAGAACAGAGTAAGAAAACACTACAGGGTTCAAAATCAGGAAAGGAGTGTATCAGAGATGTGTCCTGTCTTCATACCTTTTCAATCTATATGCGGAACAGATCACTTGGGAGGCTGGACCTTAAGAGGAGAAATGTGGCATCAGGATTAGAGGAAGACTCACCAACAACCTGCATTATGCAGATGATATAACCTTGCTTTCCAAAACTGAGGAGAACTTGAACTGTTTGCTGCAGCAGGTTAAGGATTGTAGTCTTCAATATGACTTGAAGCTCAACATTTAAAAAAACAAAGATTCTCACCACTGGGCCAATTGGTAGCACCATGATAGATGGAGAAGAGATTGAAGTTGTTAGCAATTTCAGCTTGCTTGGTTCTATCTACAACTCTTGGCACCAGCAGTCAGCAAATCAAAAGATAAACTGCATTGGAAAAATCTGTCAGGGACCTCTCTAGAATTCTAAAGAACAATTAAGTCAGTCTAGAGTTTAAAGTGATCTTGATCCAAGCCACGATCTTCACAATTACTTCCTATGCATCATAAATGTGGACGATGATTTAAGGATCATGGAAGAAGAATCAATACCTTTGAGTTGTGGTGCTAGAGAAGAGTATTGAACATATTATAGACTTCCAAGAGAACAAATGGGTCTGTCCTGGACAGAGTGAAACCAAATTGCTCCATAGAAGCAAGGATTTTGAAGCTCCATCTCACATGTTTTGAGCAAGCTGCCAGGAGAGACAGTCCTTGGAGAAGGGAATCATGCTTGGAAGGGTGGAGGGACAGTGCAAGAGAGGAAGACTCTGGATGAGATGGATTGACTCAATAACTGGGGCAATGGGGGTAGATATGTTGGAGGCAATGAGATGTCTCATGTTAGGACAGGGTTCAGAGCTACTGTATATAGGGCTGCTATGAGTTGCAGGTGACTCAATGGCACATAACAACAACAGAGTCAAATGAGACAAAGCTTTATCACCTTTGCCTCCAAGAAAAACTGACTGCACCTTCTCTAAGACATACCTGTCTATTCTTTTGGCAGTCCACAGGCTAGTCAGTACTCTTCTCCAACACCAAAGGCATCAAATCATCCTTGGGCATGTTGCTAAAAGAAGCTATTACTTGGGGAGGGATATCATTCTTGGAAAGGTGAAGGGTCAGCAAAAGAGAGGAAGACCTTCAACCAGATGGGTTTGACATAGGTGACTGCAGCAATGGGTTCAAGTGGGTCAGACATTGTGAGGATGGCACAGGCTAGGACAGGGTTCAGATCTGTTGTTCACAGGGTTGCTTTGAGTCTTATTTGACTCAACAACACCTCACAACAACAGAGCCAAATGAGAGAAGGTCTGGTGTCCTAGTGGTAAGAAATTGCACTGCAATCACAAAGGCACACGATTCAAACTCATCAACTGCTCTTGAGAAGGATGGGCCATCTCCTCTCGTGTGATTTACTGCCTCTGAAAACTGGCTAGAGGGTCAGCTATGAATTGTTTTCAACTCGACTGCAAACAACAACAACAGAGCCAAATGAAGGGAGCCCTGAGTCGGTAGGGAGCTGCAAGGCTAACCTAAAGGTCATGTTTCTCTGGCAGGTCAAATCTATCATCAGTTCCCAGGGAAAAGGATGAGTAATCTCTTCCTGTACAATTTACAGCACAGGATACCCACCGGAGGGTCAGCTCTGAGTGAGTTCCAAGTCCATGGAAGTGAGTTTCTTAAGGTTCAGAATCAAATTCTATCCCCCCCTGACAATATATCCAAAGTACTTGAGATGAGGTCTCACTTGTTCTTGCCTCTGAAGAACACCCTTACCACATTTCCTGGCCCAGGATTGGACATGGTTTTTACCTGCTGTGCATAGTGCCACTCTGAGTTGGAGTTGACTCAGTGGCACCAAACAAGAAAAACAGAGCCAAATGCACAGGCTCAGAGAATGAGGTCGCTGAGTGTACTAGGAAAGTGGAGGAGAAGGAGAATATTTCATTTAAAAGCAAGAAGTCCTTGATTAGAATAGATGTCAGACCAATGGTGTTTCAAGGATGAGCAATGAAGCAGAAGAGGCAGCAAATGGCGAATGTTCTTTTAAAATCTCAAATAAAGGTGAGGGGAAGATCTAAAGGGCAACTTGGGAAGCAGTGCTGGGGGTTAAGAGACTGGGTTCTGTAGTCAAGCTGCTTGGGTTCAAATCAGGCCTACCACTTAATAGCTATGTGACTTTAGGCAAGTTAAGTTCTTAAGCCTTCATTTCCTCTTCTGTAAAACGGTGGAACAAGTAGTACCTGCTTCACTTAGTTATTGCAAAGGTTAGATAAGACAGTGCATGAGAGACATTTAACACAGGGCAGGATGTGTGATAAATAATCAATTAAGACAAGCTATTATCTTTAAATTACTACTTATCTGTTGGGTGGTCATACTGGGATGGCTTGTGTGTTGTTATGATGCTTGACACTATGCTGCCAGTATGTCAAAGACCAGCAGAATTACCTATGGTGGACAGGTTTTAGCCATGCTTCTTACCTAACACAGACTAGTGAGAAAGGGCTAGGTAGCTTCTGAAAATTAGCCAATGAAAACCTTACGAATGGGAACAGAACTTTATCTGGCTCATTTGCTTGGGACATTATCAAGAGCGATTACTCATTTTGAGGATACCAGGAAGGATCATTCACTGAAGGAGGGCATCATATTTGCTGAAACAGAGGCCCAGCAAGGGTGAGAGAGATCCTCAGTGAAGAAGGATTGGTATAACAGCCACTCATGGACGCAGAAGTGATGGCATTTCTGCATGTCTAAAGTTTATCACTCAGAATGTCTTTCCTAGCCAATCATTAACTGTTTCTTTTGTGCGGAAGTATTTATTATATTAAGGAGAGAGGATTAGGATGGAATACAAGCCCTATCCTACTGAGGCTTACAGAAGCTCATGGGACCTCCGTACTAGCACTCTCTCTCTTTTTGGGACACTCACTTTTCTGGAACAGGGCTGCCAACTGCACCACAACTGATAGTCTGCAGGATCTTGACCCATCGCTCTGCAGTTTCTGCAAAACCAGCCTGTATACCTACAGTCACGTAAGTCATTCCCCTGATGGGTCTGAGTCTCTTGAAGACCCTCCAGCAAACCTTGAAGCCCAAAGGACGTTGAGGAGCAAGGAGACTGAACAGATGAGGGACTGAGGAGATCAGAAGTCATGGACTTCTACAGCAGATCAAGCATTTGGGACAATGTTGACTTGTTGTTGTTATGTGCCATCAAGTCACTTGTGACTCATAGCAACCCCATGTACAAGAGCACTAAACCCTGCTCTATCAGGTACCAACCACACCGTCGCTGACACCTCACTCCCACCACCCCAATCACAGAATCGATCCGTCTCATCGAGGGTCCTCCTCTCCTGTGCAGTCCCTCCACTCTCCCAAACATGATGTCCCTCTCCAAGGACCAATCCTTCCTTGCAACATGCCCAAAGTATGTCAGATGAAGCTTCAGAATCCTTGACTCCCAAAGGAGCATCCCAGCTTCACTCTCTCCAGGACAAACCTATTTGTTCTCCTAGCAGTCCATGGTATATTCAACATTCTTCTCCAGCACCACAACACAAAGGCATCAATTCTCTTTCTGTCATTGGGTCAGGGGCATATTAGTCTCCAGCCTGATGTCATTGCCCTTCAGTGCTCTGGAGAGGTCCCTGACAGCTGACTTTCCCAATGCAATTCATCTCTTTTTATTTTATTATTTTTGTGTACATGTACCGTCAAATCAGATCTGACTGGTACAGGAGGAGATTGCTTCTCCTTCCCCGGCAGAGCATCTGGTGGATTCGAACCGTGCACCTCTGGGATTGTAGTTGCAGCTTCTTGCCACCAGGCCACCAGAGCTCCCCTGCAATTCATCTCTTGATTTCCTGGCTGCATGTACCAAGAGTGTTGACTGTGGAGGCAAGCAAACTAAACTTGTTAACTTTCTCAATCTCTTCACCATCCATACAATTGGTCCAGTGTTGAGAATCTTTGTTTTCTTGCTGTTGAGCTTCAATCCATATTGAAGGCTTCAGTTCTTGACCTTCTGCAGCAAGTGCTTCAGGTCCTCCTCAGTTTCAGCAAGCAGGGTTGTGTCATCTGCATAACGCAGGTTGTTGATGAATCTTCCACCAATCCTGATGCCACATTCCTCCTCGTACAGCCCAGTACCCCAGATGATCTGTTCTTCATACAGACTGAAAAGGTATGGAGACAAAATACATACCTGGCGGACCCCCTTCCCAATTTTGAACCATGCAATGTCTCCTTGCTTTGTTCTGACAACTGCCTCTTGGTCCAAGAATAGGTTTCACATAAGCAAAATCAAATGTTCTGGGATTCCCGTTCTTCTCAGAGTCAGCCACAGCTTGTTGTGATCCACACAGTCAAAAGCCTTTGCATACTCAATGAAACACAGATACACATTCCTCTGATACTCTCTATCCCTAGTACCATGACCTCTTCTAAACCTGCACATCTGGCAATTCTCTGGTAACATGTTGCTCCAGGCGTTTTTGGATAATTTTCAGCTGAATCTTGTTTGCATGTGATATTAATGATATTGTTTGATAATTTCTATACTCTAGACACTTCTTATAAATGATCTGCTACTTATTTTAGCAGAACAAACAATAAATGAGCAACCAAGAAGATAATACAGGACCAGACACTGTTTCCTTCTGTTGTACATAGATTGCCATGAGTCATGAACTTGATGGAGCCTTCCTTTTAGCTTTAATAAGGTCAAAGGAAGAAATTGGAAGGGAGAGCAAGTGGAAAAAGAAGGAAAGAAGATATTCAAGAAATTCGAGTTTGTGGGAAGGAGAGGGAATAGGATTGAGGACCTGAGAGTTAGTTGAAGGTAACTGAGAGTTAGATCTTTTCCAAAGCTAAGCTATTGTCTGCTGGTGAAGCAGCCACTTGTATTCTATTTTCTTGAGGAATCATGCCGAGTCAGCTTAGAGTGTCTCTCACTCCTAGAATGTTCCAGTGTTTCCTGGAGCCCCGGTTTCCTTCTCTCTGTCACTCCCTGCCTGCTGCTTCTCCAGCTGGAGACAGCTGGGTCTGAGCAGTAGCAAGAAGGCCCAGCAGCAAACACTGGATGAGGGAGATTCAGAGAGAGCTGCTGTCTTCAAACTCAGTTTGGCCTGTATCCCAGGCCCTGGCCCCAGTCCTGCTGTCTCTTTCCCAGGCATCATCTTCACAATCATTCCAAATGCCAAATGATCTGCTCTGCTTCATGATGCTTCTGAAACACTTGCAAAGCCTCCCCGGACCTGTGTATCTACAGAGACAACTCTGCTAACCTGTCCCCCTCTGCTGCCTCAAGTTGTTCTCCCATCGGCTCGAAATCTTCTTGGAGTCCACACTGCAGTGGCTCCTAGTGTCGTTGGGAGGGTCTTTGCCACTTGCCCACTCTCACAATCCGGGACGCCTTCACCGCATTCACTCTCTGCTGTATCCTGACCACACGCCCCCACCGCCCCACCTCCATGATTCTCTGCCTTTGCAGGTGTTGCTCCGCTTCCTGCAAAACCTCCTGTTCTTTTCCACTGGCCAGTCCTGCCTCATCCTTCAAGAATGGCGTTTAGCTGGAAGTCTTTCCTAATATAACCTCTGCCACTGCTAATGCTGAGTGGATATGCCTCCCCCACGCCAGCACTCACACAGCAACTGGTGGTTGGCCACCTCTTTCCCATCATTGCTGTCCTTGATGGTAACATTCGGAGAACACGTCTGTGTTGTTATCACACTAGGAACGTCTCCAAAACGGGGATTAGGTTTTATTAGTATCTGTATCCTAGGGCTTAGCATAGGACCTATCTGCCTCATAGCTTGTTCTCAGGGAAAAGAGCTTGAATGAATAATCTCCTTATTGTGGAAATTATGTTTTCTGGCAGGAAGACAAAAGAAGTATGTGACAGTAGACTTCACTCCCCTGAGCCCCCAGCAACTCATGCCCAAGCTCTTACACCCTTGCTGTCCAATTGCCTCTCACCTGCTGATTCCAGAGTTGCAAACTTTTCTGACGTTTTCCTTTTTATTACCCCAAATTAAATGTTTGTTGAGCTCATTCATGATCATGACTACCTGAAAAAGGATGTTTATTGTTGCCATTGGCATTGCCAACCTGCCTTTCTAGAGCATAAAGAAAGTTCTTTCCTGAAGGCGTCCGAATTTTGAAAGGGCAGCAGGTCCTTAGACAAGGTACTGTAGCAGGCAAGGTGAGCCATTAGAAGACTTTGCTATTTAAGGGACTGGCCAAGGTGAGGATGTGCAGGCAGATAAGGGTCCAAAAGCCAGGAAAAGGCCATTCTGGGGCCATGACGTGAGAAATCCAATGTTGGAGCCAAAATACCAAAGGCCTACAGAGTTGCCAGGAGGTGAGTGTAGATTATGATTGAGTATTAGCACGGAATGACAAAGCAAAATATTACAATGAAATGTGCGAGGAACTAGAGTCGGAAAATCAAAAGGGCCGAACTCGTTCAGCATTTCTTAAGCTCAAGGAACTGAAGAGCAAATTCAAACCTCGAGTTGCTACAATCAAGGATGCTTTAGGCAGAATGTTAAATTATCCAGGAGGTATCAAAAGAAGATGGAAGGAATATACTGAGTCATTGTATCGAAAGGAATTGGCAGATACAGAAGAATTTAATGAAATAGCATTTGAGCCAGAGCCTATGGTGATGAGGAAGAAGTTCAAGCCGCTTCGAAGGAAATGGCAAAAAATAAGGCCCCCAGAATAGATGGTATACCAATTGACATATTTCAGCTAACAGATGCTGCCCTGGACGTGCTCACCAAGTGGTGTCAAGAAATCTGGAGAACAACCACTTGGCCAACTGACTGGAAGAGATCTATATTTGTTCCCATTCCAAAGAAGGGTGACCCAACTGAGTGTGGAAGTTACAGAACAATCTCATTGATTTCACATGCAAGCAAGATTCTACTGAAGATTATCCAAAAACGACTGGAACAGCACATCAGCAGAGAACTGCCAGAAGTCCAGGCTGGGTTTAGAAGGGGTCGTGGTACTAGGGATTTTGTAGCTGATGTTAGATGGATCTTAGCTGAAAGCAGAGAATACCAAAAGAATGTTTATCTGTGTTCCACTCATTATGCAAAGGCATTTGACTGCGTGGATCACAACAAACTGTGGCTGACTCTGGGAAGAATGGGAATCCCAGAACATTTAATCGTGCTAATGCAAAACCTATACTGGACCAAGAGGCAGTCATCAGAACAGAGCAGGGCAACACTGCATGGTTCAAAATTGGGAAGGGTGTGTGCCAGGAATGTGTCCTATCTCCATACCCTTTCAACCTGTATGCAGAGCAGATTATCCGAGAGGCTGGGCTCTATGAGGAGAAGCGTGGCATTAGGATTGGTGGACGATCTATCAACAATCTGCGTTATGCAGATGACACAACCCTGCTCGCTGAAACTGAGGAGGACCTCAAGCACTTACTGCAGAGGGTCAAGGACTGCAGCCTTCAGTATGGACTGAGGCTCAATGTCAAGAAGAGAAAGATTCTCACCACTGGATCAATCAGTAGCATCAGGATGGATGGCGAAGAGATTGAGATTGTTCACAGCTTCAGTTTGCTCGGCTCCACAGTCAAACACTCTTGGTACCAGCAGCCAGGAAATCAAAAAACGTATTGCGATGAGAAAGTCTGCTGTTAGGGACCTCTCTAAAGTACTCAAGAGCAACAGTGTCTCTCTGGAAACTAAGGTCCTCCTGATACAGGCCATGGTTTTTGCAATCACTTGTTATGCATCAGAGAGTTGGACAATGACTAGGGAGGATAGAAGAAGAATTGATGCCTTTGAGCTGTGATGCTGGAGAAGAGTATTGAATGTACCATGGACTGCCAAGAAAACAAACAGATTTGTTCTAGGGAGGGTTAAACCAGGCTACTCCTTGGAGGCAAGAATTCTGGGGCTTCGTCTGACATACTTTGGACATGTTGTAAGGAGAGACAGGTCTTTAGAGAGGGACACCATGGTGGGTAGAGTAGAGGGACAGCGCAGGAGGGGAAGACCCTCTATGAGGTGGATTGATTCAGTGACTAGGGTAATCGGGATGGGTGTGTCAGAGGCAATGCGATTGGCACAGGATAGAGCAGGGTTTAGGGCTGTTGTACATAGGGTCGCTATGAGTCGCAAACGACTTGACGGCACATAACAACAACATCATTAGTTAGAGCCCTTGATCTTTAGTAGAACATCAGAGTTCTGTTAAGCAACAGGAGGAATTTATTATAAAGTGTCAAAATAAGAATGTATTAAAACCTTAAGAGAGAGTACCAAGACCCAGAATTCCATCAAGGGGTCTTTTCTCTCTCTCTCTCCCTCTCCCCCACTCCCTCCCTCCCTCCCTCCCTGCCTCCTTCTCCCTCCTTCCCTCGCTCTCCCTCTCTCCCTCCCTCTCCCTCTCTCCCTCTCTCTTTTTCCCTCTCCTCCTCCTCCTTCTCTCTTTTCCCCTCTCTCTTTCCTCCTTCTCCTCCTCCTCCTCCTCCTCCTCCTCCTCCTCCTTCTTCTTCTTCTTCTTCTTCTTCTTTTTCTCTCTCTCCATTTTGCCACATGAATTTTCTCTGCTCTTCTGGTCCTCTTAGCAGAAGCTACTTCCAGGAACAGCTCCCCAATTTACATACTACAGATTCATCTACAAGAAGAGAGATCAAATAATTTTCTCCTTCCCAATTCCAAAGTCTCAAAGGAGTTGATATGAGTGGCACATTTTGGGTCAAGGACTCACTGTGGTCCAAAAACAACTGCAACTGGAGGGCCAGAGCACACTGCACGTGTACACACCCATAACCACACAGTATGTGGACAGACTGCTTTGAGTCAGTTCGGGCTCAGGGCAACCCCAGAAGTCTCAGAGCACAACTGTGCTGCAGAAGATTTTCCTTTAAAAAAATTTTTTTTACTGTGTTTTGGTGAAAATGATAGCAAATTAGGTTCCCATTTGACAATTTCCAAACAAATTATTGAATGACATGAGTTCCATTTTCTATTAAGCTTTAACATACCCTTTAATTCTATTCTGTTTGTTCCATTTCACATAGTAGATTTTAAAAAATTACAATAATACTTACCTGGCAGGGGAGAGACCATGATCACAAAGGGGGTTTTCCCAGGCCGAGACTTGACCACTGCACTCCGGATGTGCTGACCCCTGCAATTTCCCCACACGTGGGAAATTCAACTACATAATTTGTGGTAGTGGGGTGGGGTCTATATTCATGCTTTCTCCTAAAAAGAAATATAATAATAAATACAGGAAAATAGGCAGCATTTTAACAGCTGCTAGCTACATATGCTGTTTAGTGGCATTGGTCACATTCTTTGAGTTGGGCAACCCTCCTTTTCTGAACAATTTGTCCTCCATTAACATAAACTTACTGCCCCTGAGGACCTTTTGAGTTACTGTGGTCAATTTGATTCCATAAAGATAGTTCATGGAAGCATAATACTCAAGAAAAATATTTTCAGTAATTCAGCTAAACTACTGTTCAGTTTTAAATGGTTTAAGAGGTTATTTTTGGCTTAAGGTTTACAGATTATTTTAAGGAAATAATTTCAGGCGTTTGTCTACTCATGGTGGCTCCAGAAAGTCTAACATCTATGAGAATCTACTATCCTGTTAGATCAGAATTCCTTTATAGAATCTTTGATTAGAAGTGATTAGTAATGGTAGGCAGACACTCTCTGGTTCATCTGGTCTCATGGCAAAAAATGGAAATTGTTCACTAGGTGATTGGCCATGTATTTAATATACTTCTTCTATTTCTGATTAGGGAGCTCTGGTGGCTTAGTGGTAAGGAACTGTCCTGCCAACCCAAAGGCATGTGGTTCAAATCCACCAGCTGCTCCATGAGGAAAAGATGAGCAATCCCCTCTCCTGCTATTACACTGCTTCTGAAAATTCGCTGGAGAGTCAGCTATGGGTCAGTTCTGACTCAATGATACATAACAATATTCCTGACTCTGAATTCCTCTGTTATTCAAGGTGAATAAGAAGGAGATTGCTTGTGCCTGATATGGCCACTTGCAAGTCTTTAAGACGCCAGGCACTACACAATGTACTAGGAAGTAGAACAGAAGCATGACCACAAAACTAGGCCAATTAACTGAGATGTCTTATGAAACCATGACCTTGAACCAAGGAACTAAATCCCAAGAGATGTTTGGTTATATATAAACAGCCTCAAGAACTACACTTTTTTTTGGTCATTGTTGTATGAGTATCTATCACACATTACCCCCACCCCCAATTCTACTTTTTACAGGTGTACAACTTATTGACAGTAATTGCAATAACTAACTATACAAGTTTACCCTTAATGCAATTTTCCCATCACTATGAACCATCCTTTTTAGGAAAAAAACACGCAGGAGAGGAAGGCCCTCTATGAGGTGGATTGATTCAGTGACTGGGATAATTGGGATGGGAGTGTCAGAGACAGTGCGATTGGCACAGGACAGAGTGGAGTTTAGGGCTGTTGTACATAGCGTCGCTATGAGTCGCAGGCGACTCGACGGCACATAACAACAACAACAACAACATGAACCATCCTTTCCCTCCTCCTTCTCACCCTGATAATAAACTTCGGCTTCTATATTGTTGCTATTAGACACTGTCAAGTAGGTTCCAACTCATCTCTACTCAATCTACAAGAGTGAAACTTTACCTTGTACTCACCGTCCTCACAATCATTGCTATATTCGAGCCTGTTGTTGAAAACATTGTAGAAATCCACCTTGTTGAGGATTTTCTTCTATTTTGCTCTTCCTCGGCTTTGTTGTTGTTGTTATGTGCTGTCGAGTCACTTGCGACTCATAGCGACCTTATGTACAAGAGCCCTAAACCCTGTTCTGTCCTGTGCCAGCCTTACCGTCTCCGACACACTCATTCCCACCACCCCAATCACAGAATTGATCCATCTCATCGAGGGTCTTCCTCTCTTGTGCTGTCCCTCCACTCTCCCAAACATGATGTCCCTCTCCAAAGACCAGTCCCTCCTTGCAACATGCTCAAAGTATGTCAGACAAAGCTTCAGAATCCTTGGCTCCAAGAAGCATTCAGGCTTCATCCTCTCCAGGACAAATCTGTTTGTTCTCCTAGCAGTCCATGGTATATTCAACACTCTTCTCCAGCACCACAGCTCAAAGGCATCAATTCCCTTTCTATCATCTCTAGTCACTGTCCAGCTCTCTGATGCATAGCATGCAATTGCAAAGACTATAGCCCAGATCAGGTGCACCTTAGTCTCCAGCCTGACATCATTGCTCCTCGGTACTCTGGAGAGGTTCCTGACAGTTGAATTTCCCAATGCAATTAAATTTTTTAAAACTTTATTATTATTTTGTGTGTCTGTGTACCGTCAAATCAGATCTGACTGGTACAGGAGGAGATTGTCCCTCCTTTCCCAACAAAGCATATGGTGGATTCGAACCAATGGCCTCTGGGATTGCAGTGCAGCTTCTTGCCACTAGGCCACCAGAGCTCCCCTGCAATTAATCTTTTGATTTCCTCTACTTTACTGCGTATGATTTTCTCCTGAACATATGTCCATTGTTGTTGTACAATGCCATCAAGTTGAGCACGACTCATAGAGACTCCAAGAATAAAAGACTTAATGTCCAAAGTACATGAGACAAAAACCTTAACACCTTCACTTCTAAAGAGCATTTCTGGCTTCAACTACTGCCAAGACAGACTTGTTCATTCCTTTGGACGCCCATTACATTGCTGTCGTTATGTGCTGTCAAGTTGGATCTGACTCACAGCTAACCTTCCATGGGTTTTCACACACTGTAAGTCACTTGGGATAAGATTGAAGCTTTTTCTTCCAAGGAGCAGCTGGTGAATACAAACTACACAACTTTGGGTTGGCAGCACAATTTCTCACCCAGTATGCCATCGGAGCTCCATCTCGAAGTCCACAGTCATTCAAAATTCAGTACCAGTGCCACAACTCAAAGATACTATTCTTCAGTCTTCTTTATTCATTGTCTAGCTTTCACATGCTTATGAAGCAAATGAAAATACTGTGGCTTAAGTCAGGCATCCTTAGTCTTTAACAGGCCTTTTTGGCTTATATAACACTTTAAAAGGTCTTTTGCAAAAGAACTTTGGTGACCTACTGACAAGAAACTGCACTGTAATCCCAGAAGTGCACAGTTCAAATCCATCAGATGCTCTGCTGGAGAAGAAGGGGCAATCTCCTGTACCAATCAGATCTGATTTGATGGTACATACATACACAAACACACACAAAAATAAAATAATTTTTTTAAAAAAGGTCCTTTGCAGAATGTTTACCCAATGCAATATGTTGTGCGTCATTTGATTTCTTGACTACTGCTTCCGTGGGTGTTAATTGTGAATCCACATAAGATTAAATATGTGACTTTCATTTTAAAATGAAACAATAAAGTTTTAAAACTTTAATATTATCTCCTTTTATCCTAATGTTGCTTAATGCTGTAGTTGTGAGACATTTTGGTTTTTGTTGAAGTATAATCCATAATGAATGCCCTAGCCTTTGATCTTCACCACTGTTTCAAGTTCTCTTTTTCAGAAAGCAAGGATGTGTCATCTGCATATTGGAGGTTGTTAATGAATCTTTTCCAGTTCTAATGCTACATTCTTCTTCATTTATTCCAGCTTCTTGCATTATTGGCCAGCATATGGTTTAAATATTTGGTGAAAAGATATAACCCTGACATATAACTTTCTTGGTTTTAAACCATGTAGTAGTCACATGTAGTAGTTTACATATTACTCCCTTTTTCTGTTAAAACAATTGTATCTTGGTCTATGCACAGGTTTTGCACAAGCACAAATAATTATTCAGGAATTTCTATTACTAATTTGTTATGATCCATATAGTCAAATACCTTTATACAGTCAATAGAATACAGGTAAACACCTTTTTATAAGTCTCGCTTTCAGCCAAGATCCACCTGCCATCAGCAATGATGTGTCTTCTTCCACATCCTCTTGAGTCTGGCCTGAATTTTGGGCAGTTGCCTGTAAATGTACTGCAGCAACCGTTTTAAAAATATCTTCAGCAAAATTTTAGTTGCATGTAACATTAATGATATTGCTCAATAATTTCTGCATTCTGTTGGATCACTTTCCTATGGAATAGACACAAATACAGAAGGCTTAACAGTCTGTTGGCCAAGTTACTGTCCTCCAAATTTCTTGGCATACACAAGTAAGCACTTCTAGGATTGTATCCATTTGTTTAAACATTTCAGTGTTATTCTGTCCACTCCTGGAGCCATGTTTTGTCAATGCCTTCAGATTTGCTGGGACTGATTCCTTCATACCATTTGTCATTGATCATATGCTACCTATTGAGATGATTGAAACTTGCACCAACGCTTTTGATATAGTGACTCTGTGTATTCCTTCACTCTTTGGCTGATCTTTGTGTTCAGTACCTTGTCCATAAATGCCGAAACTAACCTTCTGGTCATCAAGTAGATCCTGACTCCTAGCCACTCTATAGGACACAGAACTACTCCATAGGGTTTCCAAGACTGCACATTTTTATGGAAGCAAACTGCCACGTTCTCCTTCCAAAGAACAGCTGGTGAGTTTGAATAGCTTGCCTTCCAATTAGCAACTCAGTGCCTCAATCTCTGTGCCACCAGAGCTCTATGTTTTTGCCCACAGAATCTGCCATGGCAGCAATTCAACACTTGATGTTTAAATTCTGTTCTTAGGCTTTGAGAAATGCCTGAAATGTTTTCCTCTTGGTTTTCTAACTCCAGGTTTTGCACATTTTTTTTTTTAGAATTGATGGGGTTTTTTTTGTTTGTTTTTGTTTTATTATTATTTGTGTGTGTACCCTCAAATCAGATCTGACTGGTACAGGAGGAAATTGTTCCTCCTTTTCCAGCAGAGCATCTGGTGGATTTGAACCACAGACCTCAGGGATTGCAGTGCAGCTTCTTGCCACTAGGCCACCAGAGCTCGCCAGTTTTGTACATTTTATTATGGTACTTTTTCTTCTCCAGCCACCTTTGGAAATCTTATGTGCAGCAAGTTGGCTTTATTATTTCTGTCATTTAGCTACTCTGGGTTTAAAATCAAGTTTCCAAGTCTTTTTGGATGACTATTTTTTTAGGGGGGTGGAGTATACGTGTGCATGTATATTATTTTCTTTTCTTGATGTTCGTTCCTTTCTTTTTCAATTACTCTTTACTTTCTTTAATGACTTTTTCCTGTATTTTTGGTGAACTTTTCCTGTGTAATGACCTTTTACCTCCTTCATGCATGAAAGTCATCAGTGATGCAACATCAGCATTCAGTGTGTCAAATCTATTCTTGAGGTGGTCTGTAAATTCAGATGAGCTATTCTTACGGTCATACTTCGGCTCTAGGCGGACCAATTTTCATTTCTTTCGCTTCAAGTTGAATTTGCATATGAGCAGTTAATAGCCTTCATCACAGTCAGCCTCTGGCCTTGTTCTGACTGATAATACTAAGCTGTCTTTTCATCACTCATTCACTGCCCTCGAATCTGAACTGATTCATAGCTGACCCTCCAGTGGATTTTTCAGAGTTTGTAAATCACAAGAGAAAGAGCTCTGGTGGCCTAGTGGTAAGAATCTGTGCTGCAATCCCAAAGGTACGCGGTTTGAATCTACCAGCTGCTTCATGGAAGGATGGATAATCTCCTCGTGTACAATTCACTGTCTCTGAAAATCCACTAGAAGGTTAGCTGTGAGTTGGTTCTGACTCGAGAACTCACAATAACAACAAAAACAAACCACAAGAGAGGAGACTCTGTCTCTTGAGCAGCAGCTGGTGGATTCGAACCACCTACCTTTAGGTTGTCAGTGTAACTCCTTACCCACTAGGCCAGCTCTGATCTCTAGAGGTAGGCAATTTGTTTTCTATTTCATCTGTGGAGAGCCACATGTAGAGTCATCATTTGTTGATCAGAAAAAAAGGTATTTAAGTGTACAGCATTTAAATACTCCTCTGCTAATCAGAAGGTTGATGGTTCAGACTTACAAGGGGAAAGATATAGCAGTCTACATCTCCAAAGTCTGTTATGTGCCCTACCGTCAGAAACTAACCTTAGCTGACCTTCCAGTGGGTTTTCAGAGGCAGTAAGTAACAATACGTCTTGGAGAAGGTACAGCTGGAGTGCTCTTTGGCGGTAAAGACGAAGGAGCTTCGCCTCATAAACTTTAGGCATGTTGCTAGGAGGGCCTGTCCGTAGAGAGTGACATGATGCTTAAAAAGGTCAGCAGAGGAGAGGAAAATCCTCAACCAAGTGGATTGACACGGTGATTGCTGCAATCTGCTTAATGTATCAGGAAGTGTAAAGATGGCATGGGATAGGACAAGGCTTAAATCCACACTGTTCATTAGGACATTATAAGTCACACTTCACTGGATGGCAACAAACAACAACAACATATTACATGTGAGGAGATTGCCCATTTTTCTCCAGTGCCTTCAGATTGGCAGTGCAGCTTTTTACCCTAGGCCACCAGAGCTCCCTTCTCCAAACATTACATCCTTTGAGACTTGAACAAGCAAAACAGTTCTGAAAAACAAAAATCAAGTAGGAGGCATAGCACTCCCTGATCTCAAACCTACTATATAGCTGTAATAACCACAACAGTGTGGTACTGGTATGACAGACACATAGACCAATGAACAGAATTGAAAACCCAGAAATCAACCTATCCAACTACAGTCAACTGGTAACTCTACAGACAAGTTATGGGGAGTTCATCAGAGTTAGAACTGACTCTACCACAGGAGATGCTTCATAAACATATAACTTCTTTTAACTAACTCTCCAAATAGCTTGTTGGGCATTCAATTGTGGACCCAGCATGTTTATCTCTAGGCTCTGTCACTTTGGCTTCTAATGCCCCCTGCCCCCTTGGTGTATTTCCTGGGTAAATGTTTAATAAATATTTATACCATGTGACGAATGAAGTATCCTTTGATCCAAGGCCACATGTGTTCTACTGAAAACTGATGCAAAATTGGGGTTTTTTTAATAATTAAAGTTTGGTTTTTTTTTAAGCCAGCATTAAATAATCCAGAAATGGGAAGGTCTGGGCATGGGCTGAGACCTCAGGGACAGGCTATCCAGAGAGAAGATGTGTCCATTTGAGGAGCACGTGCCACCATGGTACAGATGCAGCTGCGAGCATCCCGGGATCTGGGTGGATGGCCAAGCTGGATGGATCCCCAGCTGGGTTGGGGCCTAGCTGGGTCCCGCCGTGGCCTTTAAAGGCCCACCACGTGGCTGCGGCGCCGGCTCGGGTCTGGAGGCGGTGTCCAAGCAGCGCATGCGCACTGGTTAAGGGGTGAGTGGGGGGGGGGGGGGGGGCGGGGATGGTGTCCCGGTTCCGAGAAAAGGCGCCGCGGGAGGAAGGGAAGCTTGCCCTGGGTGGGCGACCGTGGGAGGAGCCGGCTTTCTATGCAAATCTCAGCGGCGCACGCGGGCGAGGGGGCGTGACTTGCTAGCAAAACGAGGCCCGCCTTCCGAGCCGAGAGGGGGCGGGCTCTCCAGCTCGCCGCCTTCTTTTCGCGTGTCTCTGACGTCGCAGACGTCCCGTTTAAAAGCGGCCGCGCAGGCGCACTGAGGCGAAATGCGAACTTAGGCTGTTACACAACTGGCAGGGGTCTACTCTTAGCGCCCGCCCGCCCGGCAGACAGTCAGTCCGCGTCGCTGCCGCCGCCGCCGCCGCCGCTCCGCTCGTCCCTGGAGCCTCCTCGGGCCCGCCGCCGCCGCCGCTTTCCCCGCGCCTCCGCGAGCCTCCGGGAAGCCTCCCGCGAGGCGCCGACAGGCAGCCAAGCCCGGCCTGAACGTCCGCGTCTCCTCCGCCCGCCACGCTGGCTGCTCCCACCGACATGAGCGGGGACCATCTCCACAACGACTCCCAG
>NW_006399765.1:14191198-14259474 GCF_000299155.1 Elephantulus edwardii
TCGGCCCCGCCGCCGCTTTGACAGGCCGGGCGCCCGGCCGCTGGAGTCCGCCCGGCGGGGCGCGCCGACTCGCTAGGCCGCGGCCCAAAGCCGCCAAGTTGCACATTTTATTTATTTTTGTGGGTTTGTTGGTATTTTTGGGGGGTGTTGTTGGGAGGAAGGGGGCGATGGCTGCCCTTTGAGGCCTTTCCCTTGTCCCCAGCGGCGCTCGGGGTGCAGCGGGGCTCCAGCCTCCCCCCACCGCGAGCGCGCGCGTTCTCGCCGCCCGGGGACCCGGGGATGGTGGCGTGTTCAGGGGGTGACGGTGGAAGAAGAGGGGGGGGTGTCGTAATGTTTGCCCTGTTGTTTGATTATTTCCTCCTCTTCCTCTCTCTCTCTCTCTCTAGATCGAGGTGGATTTCCGATTGAACGGTGAGTGCATCCGCTCGGCCCCCGAATACCACCCCCATCACCCTTTTCCCCAGGCCCCGGGATCCCCCTGGTCGCCGGCCGGCCACCCCGCAGCCAGGCTGGAGCCGGCCGGAGGGACAGACATGGCGTCCCAGAGACTAAGTCCCGGCTCCTCGCTCACCGGCCCCATTGTTCCCATCGGGCCGCCTCTGCGCCTCCTTTCCGGGGGCCCCAGCGCCCCCAGACCTCGGCCTTCCCAAGAGGGGTCAGTGGAGACCCCGCCTCGGCCGCCGGCCAGCCCGGGGGACCCTTGGCGGGCCCGGATCCCTCCCGGGAAAGTGGCCTTGTCGACGGTCGGGACTTAGTCTCTGCGCCATTTTCTTTTTCTCTTCTCCTGTGTGTCTGAGTGTCTCTTCTCTCCCTCCCTCAGCTCCTTGCTCGAGCTGCCCAGAACCAGCTCGGGGCCCCGCGGGGCCGTGGACACCCCAAGCTTGCCTGCCAGTACCGCCTGGGAGTGGGTCTCCCCATCCTGATGATGATGATGGTGATGATTTGATTTCCTCGCCTTTCCCCTAGACAGCACTTTTTATTTGGGTTCTCCCCTTTGCTGCTGCTGCTGGTGCTTTCTTTTCATTTCTGTCTCCAGAATGCAAGATGCCCTTTGCATCTGTTGATTTCTTTGTTTTATTATGATGATTTTCTTTTTAAATTTCCTTTCTGGCAGTGAGATGTTTGTAATGGGAATGAAGGGGTCCCTCAGGAAAGCAGTCCTTTGTGGATTTCTTCCCATTCCGAGATGTTAAGATGAGATTTATTTATTAGTATATATTTTTACTATTTTTAATTTAATTTTTTAATACCCCAAGTACTGTTCTGTAGGACCTGGCCTTGAGAAAGTTTTGCAAGTTCCCTGTGGGTTGCCCAGATGTTAATGTTGGATTCTGGCGTGTGGGTCAGTTTCTTTCCCCACCCTCCTTCCAAAGGGAGGTATTGGTGTCTGTAACTTTTCAGCCTGAGGTTCCTAAGGCAGTTTTTCCTAGAAACGTCGTTTAGTGTACTTGTCATGGGGAAAGCATCTCATCTGGATGTAGGATATTGGCCTTTTCATTTGGGCTCTGAAGAACTTAAAAAAACAAAAAACCCAACACCAAAATACAAAACCTTACAAGATTTTACTTATGTCTCAGACAAAAAGTGTCCAGCATCTATATACCCGTTTCCTTTTTAATTTTTTGGTAGCCACCGTTTTCCAGGTATCAAGAACTTGCTTGCTTTTCCCCAGACCTTTATTGTTTTGGAGCCTTTTCAACCAGATCAACACCTTTATTCTTCGAGTATTTGCACTTCAGTTTCCCCTTGAAGATTTTCCAATTAAAAAACTACTCACCCTTGAAGGCTTTCCAGTTAACGCCTTTGTAGGAGAAGGCGCTCCTCTGTACTGTGCGGGGAGTTCCCACGGACTGTGCTGGTACCTCCGAATCCTGCTCCGTTGAGTTTGGGCTCGAGGAACCTCTTCCCTGGAAAAGCTGATGAGTAGATTTTATGATCAGGAGTGCAGTCCTTCATGCTAACCTGCTCTACTGAGGGAAGTCAGGCCCAGATTTTCAAGTAGAGTTACCCGGTAAGAAGTGGTCCTCCTCTGAGAGAGAATCCAGTTCTAGCGTAGCATTTCTTGAGCATCTAATACATGCCAGTCCCCGGGCTCAGCAAGCCCTGCGACCACACTGCTCTTGCCTTCAGGTAATTGAGTCTGTTGGAGGAGATACAGATGGTTAATTATAAGGTACGTTCTTCTGGAGCATATTCGTAATCAAGATTTTGGGAGCATTGGAGACTTAATACTGTCTGGGGGTGGGGAAATTTAGAGGAGGTGACTTCTGAGCTGGATCTTGTGTAAGAGTAGATTCTGAGAGAAGTATCAGTGGTTAGAGTGTTTCTTAACTACCCGTTTAGCCAACCTATCAGGCTTTTACAAGAGGGAGGAGATAAGTCCCCTGCTGTCCAGTCAGTCGTAAAGCGTGTTTCTCTGTGATGTGGGAGCTTCGGTAGGACATGCCAAGTGAAGATTGACTTTCTGGCCTCCCTTAGGGAAAGATAGGCTTCTGAGTTTTAGGCTAGGGTGGGTAGATAATGTAGTTAGGAATGAAACAAAAAACTTTTCTCCTCATAATTGTCATTCTTAAATTTTACGAAAGAACTGTTGAATATATGAAAACAGTTGTGGACTGGAAAGATTTTTCCGTTTTACTGCCATTTTTATAAAGAACAAAGTAAATTAACAATAGACTTAGAAAAATGTCTTTTTGCATATAATAGCAGTAATGGCTAATATTTATTGAACCCTTACGGTCTGTCAGGCCCAGTTCACAGCTCTTCCCATGCACTGTCAAATTTAATCTAATGCTTGGAAGGATCTCGATAGTTGTATTCTATTCTATGCATTTTATAGGTGAGAAAACTAAGGCTTTGGCTTGTTAACTAGCTTGCCCAAGGGCCATGAATTGTGAATTCCAAAGCCTATGAGCTTAGCCTCCTTGCTGGAGAAATGATTGTAGAAGGAAGAAATGAAAATCTGTGGGTAAGCTGTCTTACAGGGTTGTAAAAGGAAAGAATTTGCTAGTTTGTCATTTGCTTATTTTTAATATTTTACACTAAACCTGCTGCTTCAAAGAAAGCCACGTTAGCTTTCTCTCCTTTTCCCTTTCTAAGTGTTTATATTAGAATCAATATCTTATGATTATTGCTAATGAAAAGAAAGGTTAGGTGTTAGTAACTGTGGTTTCTCTCAAGTTTTACACTGGTAACTAGTGATTGGGTCTGCAGGATACTTTTTTGAAAAAAATCAATGTTTAATTATGTTCAGACATGCTGTTATTGATCTTTGTATTAGAGAAGTTTGCTTAAGCATACTTTTAAATGAGCCTAATCCATTGTACAGATACATGTGCAAATACATTAAAACCAAACACCTCGTAACTTGTCTTTACTTAGCCTCCAAAAATCTAAATTTGTTTTTTTTCCATGGGTGACCATACTTTTTACAAAGGTATGTCGTTGCAGTTAGTGTGGAATTTGAACATTCTGGCCAAAAACTCTTAAGTGGGAAATGAAAAGTATAATACTGAGAGTGAGTTGGAAGTTGCAGGAACAGAGCCCATAACTTCTCTCTTATCTCGATGGAAAGGCCTTCTCAGTGTTAGTGGCATTAGTGGCTCAAAAGGCACTGCCATAGGCTTTGTGGTCTGGCTGCAGAAAGGATGATGATAACTAAGATCTGGCCGGGATGGTGTTTCAAGGACTGGTAGATT
This sequence comes from Elephantulus edwardii, assembly GCF_000299155.1. Taxonomy (NCBI): domain Eukaryota; kingdom Metazoa; phylum Chordata; class Mammalia; order Macroscelidea; family Macroscelididae; genus Elephantulus; species Elephantulus edwardii. The sequence continues at coordinate 14,194,897 of NW_006399765.1, forward strand.
TACTCTAAAATTGTGGGATTCAGGCTGTTGATTGATTGGTATGAGTAAATAATTAACTCTGTCAGAGATTATCCCAAGGAAATGTTACGGGATATTAGTATATTAGTTGGACATCTTTTGTTGATTCTAGTTCACTTAGTAGATTAGATTGGATGGGAGAATGAAATAGAAATTGTCTGTTATACTGACGGGCACTTTTGTGCTTGTAAGCATGGTTGGGGGGCGAGAAGTCCAGTGAGTCGCTTTTTAAAAAGTCTCACATTTCTTAAACTGAAGAATGATGGTCCTTCTGGTGAAATCTGGCATATATGTCTTCAGACTCACTCCCAAAACACTTAATGGTTCAGTGTTGTCTTTTCTTCCACTCTAGCCAGTTTCCTTGGGGCACCTTTTTAAAATCCTTGAGCTCTTTATACTATTAAGTGAAGCTGTAGTCTAGTGTCTTGTTTGTTTTAAGATGACTAACATCAGATTTTATAAATAACATTTTAGACTGAGATGTACATGGTAGGACAAAGTCCAGCTCTTCCAAAAACAAGCCTACTGCCATTAGGAGTAGAGTATTCCAACCAATAGTGACGGTCTAGGACAAAGAAAACCTCCGCCTCCTTGGGTTTCTAGGACTATAAACCTTCCAGAAACAGACTGCCACATCTTTCTCCTGATGAGTAACTCGTGGGTCCAAACCACTGTCCTTTTAGTTAACAACCTACAACTAAACCACTTTGCCATCGAGTCTCCTTTCAAATAAAGCCCAGGAGTTAATAATCAGAAATATCTTATGGTCTAAAAGGTGAAAGCTGGATGTTGTTGCCGTTACTAACTTGTTTTTCCTTAGCGGATAAAGACGGAAAGTAGAAACCCAGGGCAAGGACCTCTGTTTGAATCGGACTTGTTGTCCTCACTGTCCTGTCAGCATAAAAAGAGGGAATTGTGAAGGTTTGAAAGAGATATTCATTCATTTGCTGGGTCATAGTGAATTAGTACCAATTTATTTCTATGAAAGCCAGGATATTTAAAAATTAACATGTTAAAGCTTATATTTTAAAATTAGTATTAAAGACTGATTTTGTTTTCAGTGGGGATATGGTATGTACCTAAAAATGTTTGCTGTTTGAGTCTGTAAATGGGTTTTGAGAAGCTTTGTTGTATGGCTGTTGTTAATGCTAATAGGGTGGGAAATTATTTTGTACTTTGTAGGTGTTTCTAATTCTGGGAACCTTCAGAATGTATTGAAATATGAATGCACATGTATGTGATGAATCTTTAATGACTAATCATACCTTCAGTCAGTAAAGAGAGATCGGTTGGCTGAGTCTGTAGGGAGTTAAGCTGCCTCCAGCAGTTGGATCCATTCTCTTTCTGTTCAATTTACAGCCTCAGAAACCCAATAGGGTCAGCCAGGAGTTGGCTCCAACCCAGTGGTGTTTGAGATTTTTGAGTCTATGAAGTTCAAAGATGGATTTAAATAACATTTTCGTTTGCATGATGTTATGGAGATTTTTTGAAGTAGCATTTGATGGAGGAGAAGCCTAGTAGAATTTATAGCCATTGCCTTAGAAGGTAGAGTGAGTTGAGTGCGTTTCTTGGGTCCTATGCAGAAGTATAAGGAGTTCTGGTGGCGTAGTGAGTGGCAAGACGCTGTGCTCCAGTCCCGCATGTATGTAGTTTGAGTCCACCAGCTGCTCCGCAGGACAAGGGTGGACAGTCTCCTCTGGGACGATTAACTGCCTCTGAAAACCCGCTGGAGGGTCATCTGTGGGTTGGTTCTGACTCAACTGTACACCACAGCATGCTCAAGTATAGGAAGCTCTGGTGGCCTAGTGCTAAGAAGCTGTGCTGCAGTCCCAAAGGCACGTGGTTTGAATGCACTGGCTGCTCTGTAGGAGAAAGATGGGCATTCTTGCCTCTAAAAACCCACTGGAGGGGTAGCTGTGGGTCGGTTCTGACTCAGCGGCACTGAGACAACATTGGAGGATGGCACAGGCGATGGCAGGGTTCAGATCCCTTGTTCCTAGGGTCACTGAGTTGTCAAGAGTACCCAACAACAGCAGCATGATTTAGACTGTTTGACTCTATGTTAATTATTTTGAAACAGCTGACTATACATAAGACCGTTTGAGCAAGCAATTTGACTTTCGCCTTAAGTGAAGAGTTTAGGATGGGAGAGGTTCCAAACTGGCCTCTGAAGAAATGAATGAAGTATTGTGTTTAAAGGAAGCTTTCATATTGTGTTTAAACTTGGAGTACTTAGTAACATTTGGAACAAGTGTTTTCTCTATTTCCTTGCCTTGTAAATCTGGAGTTAGGGAAGCAGCTTTCCATTATCCGGCTCTAAGCCAAGAATTGAAGTAGGAAATTTAGAATAGAGACTGTCGGCATGTTGGAATTAGCCCTTTACTGCACCTACCGCTCCTTTTTGACACCCTCCCCCCCCTTGAACTTTGTTACACGTCTTACTAGTTATCCTTCTGTTTTAACAGTCATGGTCTTACGCAGTATTTGTCCTTATGAAACTGAGTGAGTTCATGCAACATAATGCTCTCTAGCCTCTCCCATGATGTATATTATTTTTCGAAATCATTGCTTCTTTTTTTTTTTAAATCATTGCTTCTGAGTGATGCGTAATATTCTATCGTGCGAATGTACTATAGTTTCTCAATCCATTTGTATGTTGATGGACAGCTGAACTATTTCCATGTTCTTACTCTTGTGAATAACACTGTTTCACTCCTAGGAAACTAGAACTGAGACACAAATGAGGATTTTTACACCAGTGTCCACGGCAAAGTTATTCACTTTATGTCCTCCTTGCCAGGCCTGTCTAGGTATATGCAGTGTGCTCTCTGCTGATGGCCCAGCACAGGGCCTGGTACTGTGGAGAGGGATAAATGTGGAAAAGAGGGCTGGAGAGAGGCTGCCAGCTAATGAGGTGGGGGGGGGGGAGCATAGGCTGAATTTCTGATAGATAATTATAGTATTTTTAACAGTTTACAGAAATTGATTAACAGCATCAAGGTACAGTTGAACATAATTTTTATTCTTTATGTTTAATTATAATCCTAAATACTTGTACTTCAAACTTAGAGGAAAGTTACATTGCTGATATCTGGGGAATACTGAGGAAGTAGATTGTAATATCATTGAGTTAGACCACCAATATAAAAAAGTATGTTAAGTGGCCTTACCTATAGCTGAATGTGTTCTATGTCTTCAAATTTAGTAAAGGAACTTTAGAGGAGCAAGGCAATGTTTTAATCTTTGTGCTAATTACTACTTTTAATTGTTCTGTGTTTTCAAATCCGTTCATATTACACTTGAGAATTTTCCTGAAGTGTGTATGACAGAATTAACATATCAAAGGTAGTATTTTTTTATTTACACTTCGTTTCTGCCCTCTCTATCAGATTTGAATTGGGAATATATCTCTAGCAGTTTATTAATTCTCCTCTGAGTCTAGGAAGATAACTTTATTTTTATAGATTTAAGAAATTGAAATTAAGAAATTATTAGCATTCTCCGATAAACCCAGATGAACCCAACAAAAGGTGTAAAGGCAATCAGAAGTGTTTGGGACCTTACTTCTTTATCTGTTGTCATTCATGATGTTGAGAACAAAGAACAGATATGTGGGGTTTCTGTCATTTTGCTATATTTTAAAAACAATAAGCAAATCAGCCAACTTTGTACCCACATATTCTTTGTATTGTTTTACCTAACTAAGATAGAGGTGGCCAGGAGAGAGACATCTTGATTCTTTGGAGTTTACAAAACTAAAAAGTTATACATTGGAAGTTAGGCTTACTCTAGAATAATGTCCCATTTTGTCACTTAATAAAAAGCCTAGATATTATTAATCTTACTACCGTATAGATGAAAGTTCAGATTCATAAAGCTTAATAGGCATACTGTGGTAGGGCTAGAGACAAATCTAACAGGCTTCAGGAACAAAGTCATTTTCACTTGTGGATTTCATTGGCCCAGACGCCATACACACTTCTCTCAATTCCTATAAAGGAGCTCCTTTATTTCTTTGTAGTCAGCTGAGCCCTTGCTCAGCAGCAGAAGGGGAAGTGGGAGGAAAGGCACTGAGAGCTTGCTGAAACCCACTGCTGTCAATTTGATTCCGACTTAAAGTGACCCTGTAGCACCCAGTGGAACTCCCCATAGGATTTCCTAGACTTTCTGGGAGCAGATGGTCCCATCTTTCCCATGAGCTTACTAGATGCCACCTTGTAATAGGCACCAAGTCACAATTTAATAAGGACACTACGGGTTGTAGAGGTTTGTGGGAGAATGAGAAATGAAGAAAGAAAAAAAAAAAGTCTTGACCTTTCCCACCTCCCCTTTTTAGTGGCATACTGCCTCAGTCCTGAGTCTAGGACACTCAGGCTGTGGTGCGTAAACTAACACAGATGTTATTTGCTGGTTCAGATGGCTTGAATCCCTTGCACCTGGGCTAATAGTCTTTAGGAGATATTTTGCTGTTAAAACTGGAATCAGATTGATACTGAAGGGTCTAAGCGGTGGTGAGGGAGGTTAAGGGGAGAGATGTGTTAGGCTCTTGAGCACAGCTGCAGTAAAGTAGAAATTTGGACAGAAAAATCTATAAATTCCTGTTAACTATGAAACATGGTGTGGGCACTGAACTTCTGAGCTACAAAATTATATATCTTTGTGTCACAAACTATTCATAGTTAACTTGGTATATGAAAATGTCTCTCTGTCTATATGTATTAAGAGTAAATATTGGTCAGCCAGCTTTGATCCCGAAATGGAGCTTTAGTTTGAATGTTGTGTTTGTGATAGTGATTTGGGTGATTCTTTCATTCCCTAGTATTCCTTGTTAACATTTTGAATCTTCATGAAAATTATATAGTGAACAGTGGTAGTATATATATATAACTAGAGTTGGTTGAGTATTTACCTAACTGGACTGTGTAGCCTACCGTAATCTCTTCACATTTATAAAGCAATCTCTTCAAAGTAAAGGGTTGTGGGTCTGTTTGTAGGTTTGGACAGAGTTAAGAGCCAAGTGTATTTATTCTTTTCCATGTTTCTAAGAATAAGACAAATTGGTTACTGCTGACCAGCAGTGAGAAGATAGCCTCAGAAATGAAGACATTCTGTTCCATTGTTGTGTCTAATTACTCAGCCATTTACTAGAACTGTGAATTTTTTAAAAAATTATTTTTTTTTTAATTATTTTTTGTGTGAGTGCACCATCAAATCAGATCTGAGTGGTACAGGAGGAGATTGTCCCTCCTTTCCTGGCAGAGCATCTGGTGGATTCGAACCATGCGCCTCTGGGATTGTAGTTGCAGCTCCTTGCCACTAGGCCACCAGAGCTCCCCTAAAAAATTATTAAGGATATGCAGAGCCTTGTCTTTCTTGTGCATTTATTACGTGAAAAGCCAAGTTCATTATTTGTGATTGTTTTTTAAACCTTGAAACTGAGTTTGTTTTATATCACTGTATTTTTCAAGACCATTTTACTATCTCTTCTCCCCTTTGAACCTTCATTTTCCCTTACTCAGATAATTGCTTAACAAGACTAACTCAAATTCCTATAAAATAGGAATAAGAATGTCTTAAATAAAACTCCATTATGAAAATTAAGTACCAAATTTGAGTGTAGATCTTTGGACACAATAATTTAAATAATCAGCCCCTCACCTCTTTGTATCGAGTCAGAACTGATTCATAGCTCACCCTCCGGCAGATTTTCAGAGACTGTAAACAACGTTGGAGGAGGCTGCCCGGCATCTGGAGGAGGCTGCCCAGCATCTGGTGGATTTGAACCTGCCTGTCTTTGTGTTAGTAGCACAACCCCTTACCTACTAGGCCATTAGAATGAGAGTGTAAATAATGACTTAAGATTCTAACTAATGCCAAATCACCTTGAATTTGTTGTTTTGGAAGTGCTGCTTAAATGAAGTGGAAGATGGGCAGCCTCTTCCTGTGCTATTTACAGCCTCTGAAAACCTGCTGGAGGGTAAGCTGTGATTCAGTTCTGACTCCATGGCAGTGGGTTGTTGTTGACTTGCCGGAAATAAACGGATTTTAGCGATCTCTTTATTAATGTCTGTAGATCAAGCCTCGTGAATCTTATTAGAGATTTAACACTTTGATGAGAAGGATCACAGAGGCATTACTACAGGAGTGGTGGTGTGCCGTGGAGTCATTTCCAGCTGCACCGTTATGATGGAGCGGAACTCTTACTGTGTTTTCTAGGTTGTGATTCTCACTAGAGCAAACCACCAGGAATTTCTTGCTTGCTGGTGGGTTTAAACTGCTGAACTTTAGCTTAGAAACCAAGTGGTTAACCATTGCACTACAAGGGCTCCTTGCAGCAGGAATTGTTTTTGTTGGTATGTGCTGTTGAGTGAGCTGCAACTCCCAGTAACCCCTTGAACAAGGGATCTGAACCTTGGCCTATTTTATATCATTCTCACCATCTCTGACATACTTGAATGGAGCCTATTGTTACTGTTGGTCCATCGTGTTTGGTGAAGGTCTATCTTCCTCTCCCACTCTGCCTTTCCCAACATGCTGTCCTTAACCAAGGACTGCCTCATTCTGACAACATGAATAGTTTTAGAAATTAATACTCCACTAATGATAGGACAGAAAAAATGATTTTGTATGGTAAAAATTATAGAGTCTCTTATTTCAAGGAGTCTTCAAGGATAAATGTTGCAGGGAAAAAAATTGATTCTGAATGTTTTTAAGAAAAAACCCTCTAGGGAGCTTTATTGGTAATACTGCGTGGCTGTGTTGCCCCAGTATGTAAGGAGAGTGTCCCAAGAGGACTGGATTTAAAAGTCTTCAACACTTGGACTTCTTATACCTGTTTTCTTTTATTCAGAATGTGAATGAAATTGGTGGGGTTCTTTCCTCATACCCAACCAGGCAGCCGTGATATAGTGGGAAAGATAGACACTTTGAGTCAAGGTAATTTGAATTAGTTCTTCTCACTAGCTAGATGTTTGAACAAATTAGGTCTTAGTTCTTCATCTGTAAATTAGGTATAATACTTAGCATACTAGAGTGAAGATTAGTGAGTATGTGAAGATTGCTTTCTGAAAGGTGAGCTTTAAAACAATATTAAGCTTTTTACCAGTGATTTAAAAACAAGACTCTTTTTTAGAGATTGTATGATTAGTCTTTTATTCAAAGGGACATCCTTGATTTCTTTAAATTTGGAGGTATGTCTACTGTGAAATTTTCACCCTGACTGGGAGTTGTGCGGGGGCGGGGGGGCGCTACAGAGAGTCAGGTCTGATACTCTAGGCTGTGAATCTGTGCCAGCCAACTCTGGAGGCTATGGACTTGGTTTGACTTTGTGGCACTTTCTCGTGATAAGTACTTACTGTGTGTTCACAACACTTTTTTTGTGTTTAATTACAGTTTAAGAATAATTTTTCATCTTTGCTCTTACTATGGTACATTATTTAGGAAACTAAAAATTTCATGTTTAATTATAAAATGGAAGATTTATGTTGCTGTGTTTATTCAAACATTGAGAAATTATATTTGCAACAACTAGAAACAGATGAATAAGACAAAAATCTGAATGGATCTCAGAATGAATACTTTGAAGTTAGTAAGTTGCAGATATGTACACTAATTTCCTCTATTGAAGTTCTGGATTTTTCATTGGGCCTCAGTACAAAGGCTCCTCTGTCAACCAGGGTGAACGGAGACAGGAAGTACTTTCTGTCAGTTTATGGTGTACTCTGAAAGAAAGTGACATCTCCACTTATTGTCAGTTCTAGGAGGGTCTGTCCTATAAACCACTCCCACCCTACCACCCTTTAGAAAAACTAGAAGCCTTGAAGCCGAGAACTTTACATTTCTAATACCCATATTCTGATTTTTTTTCTATAATTATATTTTATTAATTTTCATAAACATTTACAGAGATTTTGGGCTTCCATTCATTCATTGTTGCACTATTCTCTCTACCCTCCTCCCAGTTTGTTCTTGTCCAAATGCCACAGTGCTTGTCAAAGCCAGTTCTGATTAATCTTCTTTGTCAGTGTGTCCTTTGCCATTCCCTATCACTCCTCCCTGAGAGAGACTTCACCCTGAGTCATAAGGAAAAGGGGACGGCGTATTCTCTTAGCTACTTCCTGCTGAAAAGGGACGCTGTGGGTTTCAGGGTGAAGATCTTCTCTCACTACTCTAAAGGGCCCCTTTGGCAGTAGGAAACACATAGACTATTATGGAGATTGATTTTGGAATTTAGATGCACTCTTATTGATTGTGCTTGGCCGTACATGTTCATATCCTTGAAGATGTATCATGGGGGTGTTGCAACCTAGAAGACACAAATTTGACTAACCAGTTATAAGTACCTGAATCAAAAATTATGGAAAAGTAAAAGAAAAGATTCTTTCATTGTTTTACAAACCCTCCCCCAGGTCCCCTCCACCATGTAGCCCTCGCTCTAGTCTCCTGTGATGACAGAAATACCTAGTTATATCTCTCTTTTAAACAGTTTTCTCCCTCCTCTGTTTCAGTGCAGTATACATTATTGAACCCACCTTACTCAGTCTCTCTCCAACCCCAAGGACAGTCCCATTCTACAACAGTGGCATCATGTAATATTTGTCCTTTTGTGACTGGGATATTTCACTCAGCATAATGTTCTCCAGAGTCAACCATTTTGAATAATATTGCATGAGTTCCTTGTTTTTTAATGCAGCATAGTATTCCATTGTGCGAATATACCACAGCTTCTCTAGCCATTCGTTTGTTGATGGGCACTTAGGTTTTTACCAACTCCTTGCTATTGCCATGTTCTGATTTTATAATTGGTCTGTCTCAATACTTTGGGCTTGTCACAAGAAGAGACCAGTCTTTGGAGAATGACATCATGCTTGGAAGGGCTGAGGGGACAGCGCAAGAGAGGAAGACCCTGAATGAGTTGGATTGACTCAGTGACTAGGGTGATAGGGGTAGATACATTGGAGACAATGAAATTGGCTCAAGATAGGGCACGGTTCAGACCTAGGGTTTGTACATAGGGTCGCAATGCGTTGCAAGCGACTAGACAGCATGTACAACAACTACTGAAGAAATACTTAGAATTGGATTCTGGGGAGTTAATTCCTACTGTGTTTTCTTTTTAAATAAAATGCTTAGCTGTTAAACAAAAGGACAGTAGTTGAAACCTACCAGCCACTGTACTCCATGACACAAAGATGTGGTGGTCAGCCTCCATGAAGATTTGTGGACCTGGAGACCAGCTGGGTAATTCTCTATCCAACAGAATCACTGTGAGTCCCACTTGTCAGCAGTGGATTAGTAACCTTTTCTAACCCATAATGTCTAGGTACAGGTTAATACACTAAAACTGTTAAACTCCTCTGGAAGGTGCAGAGTACATAGTGGTATTGTTGTTGTTGTTAAGTGCCGTCGAGTTGCAGGTGACTCATAGTGACCCTAAGAAGGAGAGTCCTAGACGCATGGGTGCCTTTCATCCTCTCTCCAGGTTCATAGGGTTTCTGGAGGCAAGCTATTATGGAAGTGGATGCCGCTCCTCCTTCCAAACATAGTGGTATTACGTGCAGTGATTTGAATAGTAGAAGAGTGGAGGAGAAAATGTTGGGCTTTGCTGTGCCGTAGTCTTAGTCTGGGCTGTTTCGTGGAGTGATGGATGCAGTGCTGCTGCCTCTTACTACTCAGCATCAGGAGTAAGAAATGAGAAACAAGATCCTCTTGGGGAATTGATCAAACTTCAGACTTTTTCTCAATTTATCATGACTCCGGTTAACCAGGAAAGAAATGGGCTGAGGAGGAACAATACTTCAGCTACCCTTTTTGTCTGGTCTTTTAGACTTATTTCCAAACAGCTCTGAGGCCAAGAACCTTCTTTGAGAGGTCTTTCCAGTCTAGCACTGGGAAAGTCCAGGGCCACATGTGGGGGTGACACAGGCTCAGGGTTGGTTTAACCATATGATTGTTTTGTTTTTTCCTTTTTAAAAAAAATTAGAAAGCTTTTCCCTTTAGAACCTCAAAGCTCATTATAGACGCTAGTGCCACTGTAAGCCCAGAATGTAAAAAATTGTCGTATTAGCAAAAATGTACTATTTTCTCCATTGGGAAGCGTATTTAAGCAAACAAGAAGCTAAAGTTTTTCTAGCAGCAACATTAGAAATCTGATTGTGGAAGCAGTTGGGATAAGCCCAGGGAAACATGGGCATACTTTTGGAGACACTTTTCTCCCCTCCTTCAGAGTAACTCATTGAAAGAATTTGAACTGATCACTCTTACTGCAAAGTATAAGAAGACCATGGATTCCGGCTTTTTTCCTGCTATATTCCCACACCTGGGGTATTAAGTGGCAGAATTGGCACTCGGGCAATACTTGACCGAGTGAATGAATATCATGATGCCCATCTTCTCAGCTAGGGTTAGTTTTAATTTTAGTAGTATAAGAATGCCAGGCCCCTGATGGGATTTTGTTAGTTTGAGTCAGTCCATGATGAAATTCTTTGTTCATATAATATACATTTGGGGAAACAGAAGATAATTTGGGCTTGGAGATATAGTCCCTTCTCTAACTCTTCAATTTTTAGTTTTTCTTTAGAACTAAATCCTCCCATTTTTCTTTCTTTTTAAATTTTAGGGTGCTCTTTCTTAGTCAGAGACAACCTCTGTCCTGCCTATTTTAAAAAGCTATTAATGGCTGTAGAATTTTGGAAACGTTTTCATTGCGAATTGCTGTAAGAGTAATAATGGACTCTTCTGAGCTACAAAGGAGGCTCTGGTGGTGTAATCTATAGCAAGCTGTGCTGCTAAACCTAAAGGCTGCGTGTGTCTGGTAGCTTGACTGTCTCCTCCTGTTAGGATTTACTGCCTTGGAAACCTGATGGAGGGTTGATTAGAGTTGGAAGCGATTTGATGGCAGTGAGTTTGAGTTGAATGTGGACTGAAAGCTGTTGTTAATTACTGTGACGGTGAACATTTGAGAGCCCTGGCTTAGTGGTGCTAACTTTGCTGCCAACGCAAAGATGCATTGTTCGAATCCACCAGCTGCTTCATGGGAGAAAGATGAGTATTCAGCTACCATGCAATTTATTGCCTCCGAAAACCTGCTGGAAGGTCACATATGGGTCAGGTTCGACTTGACAGTACACAGCAACAGCAAGGTGTGAACCATTGGTGAGTTCCCTGAGTTGAAACTGGGTCAACATTGGTAATGACTGAATTTAGACAGCTCTGTGTGGTGGGTCGACAGGGGTAGTGGTGCTAGCAGGTTAGAATTCTAACTGCACCTCACACCTCCAACTGGCTTTTCCCAAGCTTCCTGACGGCTTTCAGTCAGGCATTAAGTTCCTGGGGAGATTCATACACCCTGATATGGACCACACTCCCGGATATCAGTCTTTATCACCAAGACCAGCTTGTTATCTGTCCTAGACAAAACCAGGCTTCTTTTTACACTGTGTGTGTGGAAGAGTGTTAATGTGTTATTTATGGGTTTGAAGATCAGGGAGGAAAGAGAAAAAAGGGTTGATCTCAGGAGAAAATACTGAATAAATGAGCATGTAAAAAATATCCTTAAAATGTCATTTAATCACCTAATGTGTTCAAGTGGTTCTGATATCTATTTCTAACACACCAGTTGTATACCTATGAGTGATGAGCAGATGTTACCTTCTCAAAAAGTGTGCTCCAGAGTTCCTTTCTGGGAAGGGCAGCTTTTGCTTTTGATTGTGTGGTTTTGCTCTGTATTCCTTCCCCTTCGAGGCTTATTTGACCTGATGATTTTTCTTTGGAGGAGCCCATCATGTTTTTCAGTTACCTTGTAGAAGGAGCATGACTTAAAGCCTGGCAGAGCTGCTTCTTTTATTGTAAAGGTCTTTTTGTTTGTAAGGAAACAAGACACTTCTGCCCTAATGTGCTTTCTCTTGTAGTTTAAAATGATGGCAAAATGGCTTTCAGAGCATGAAGTAGTTGATAAAAGTGATCAGTATTCAATGTGGAGTCCCATCATTTTTCTTTCTTGAGAAAGTAGAAATGTTTATGCTTGAATTACATTGTGACCACTTTAGTTAGACACCCTGGGTGGAATAACACTATTAGCCACCTACTGACTGCCCCAAACAAATGCAAATGTTTCTCTCTAGGGGAGGTTAGTTGGTATTGTCAGTACCTGCTTTAATAATACCAGGAAGCCAAAAGAACCTCCAGGGTTGTTGGAGAAGGTTAAGTTGTACTTCTTTCCTTTTCCTTCCTGTATATGAGTACAGGAAAGAAAACCAGACCAGATTTGACAGTAATCTTTTACCCATTGTTGGCCAGTGTAAATGGCCGTGGCTGCAGCCTCTCCTAAACTGTATGGAACGATGGGGTTACACAGTGGTTGTACCTCATTGATGAAGTTGCTGTATCTGCTGAAGCAGAACAATGATTGTGGGGATGGCAAAGGTCTAGACAGTGTTTAGTTCTGTTACAGAGGGTCTCTGAGTCAGAGCCAGCTCAGCAGCATCTAGTAACAACTTCATTGACAGCTGTCAACAAGTTTGTAATTTCTTAAAGGTTAGCCGTGAATTTTATAATTGCTCAAAGCCTGTAATTGAATCTTGAAATCCAGTTCTTAAATTTTGTGAGCCCCAGTTTCACAAGGGCCACTGATGTGTGCTGCAGTAGATAATGAACAGGGCCATGACGTTTCCCAAGGCCACTGATAAACTATAATCAACAAGGGCTTGAAGCTCTTTCCTGACCTTGACTGCCTTCCATTGCTGTCAAGTCATAGCAACCCCTCTACAGATTTCTGAGGCTCTAAGTCTTAACTGGGGGAATCTTTCTCTCTAAGAGGTGCTGGTGGATTTAAACTGCCAAAGACATACAACCTTTTTTTTTTTTTTTTTTGCAAAGCAACACCTTACAAAAACTACCTACCAGTGCTCTGTCCACTTTATAGACACAGTAATCAAGTGAGCTTTCCCCAGGTGACACAGTATTTGAATCATATCTTTTTCACTGTTGAACCAGTTTTCTGCTAGTGTTTTGTGTTGTTGTGATGTGTCTCGTTGACATCAGTGTTTGCCTTATCTTTTGTGCTCCACCTCATCCTTGAATATGGTTAACAAGGAAATTTACAGGCTTGGCTTTTCACACAATAATGTATCTAGCTTTCCTTTGGAGAGTGAACTCTTCAATTCATATATTACTGATTTGACCACTTGGGGCTGACTCCTATTTGGCATCTAAACTTGTCATCCTGAATTTAGGCTAGTTTTTTAGGACTCAGTAACAGTTGGATCAAATTTTGCTCAATTTGTTTGATTCTAGAGCTTCTTATCCCTAGATATTTTATTTTCTCTCTGTCTAAGCAGAGGATTAGGACTGTAAAGCCAGAAGTAATTGTCTTGCTCTTTTTTTCCCTCCTAAAGACTTGACTTTTGGGAACATGGCTTTAAGAAAGTAAATTAAACATAACTTTGAAAAATTTTTTTTCTTATATGCTCTGACAAGAATGAACTCAACTAGCAGGAAGTATATCTTGTTTAACTTTGTTCAAGCATAAGAGAATAACATTTTCTGTAATAATAATAATAGTGACTTGTGGTCTAATGTCTTTGTTTGTTTACTGTAATTTGCCAGGGCCGCCAACAATGCCATTGCTCTCTGTTTATTTCCTTCTGGCCATTAGTAAGTGTAACGTGAAGCACTACCTCCTCCATCCTGTACCATCATTCCACTCTCTGCCATGCTCAAGCCTGTTGTTGCAGGCACTATCTCAGTTCATCTCGTTGGGTCTTCCTCACTTCTGCTGACAGCCTATCTTTGCCAGCCTGAATTTCTTGATTACCCCACCTACCACCTCCCATTAGAGCTTTGGTGGTCCTTACAGTCGGAGACAGGCAGTTTGAACCCACCATCTTCTCCGTGGTAGAAAAATGGTCCAAATTGTCTCTTGCCAGTTTACAGCTTCTGAAAACTTGCATGAGGATCATCTGTCTTTTTCCAACTTGACAGCAATGAGTTTATAGGAATATTAGATATAATTTATAGTTAGAAATATTATATGAGGCAAAAATGTCTTGGATTTAAAATACTTTTAGGTAAATAACAACATTGTGTGGATTTTTGCGTACTATGCAGCCTCCTACACCCCCTTGTACATGAGTAAGTTATATCTGGAAAATAGAGTGGTTGTGCCCAGTTCTAAAAATTAAAGATAATAGTATGTAAAACGTATCTTTTATAGAATAAACATATAGTAAGGGATAGCAGTTGTTTTCTCCTGTGAAATAGTAATACTTTACCTACCATTAGAGTATTAAGAAAATTGAGGCAATGCACATAAGGATCTTGGGATGATACTAGAACCTATATTGATGCTCTGCCATTGTGTCTTACAGTCACTGGATTGTTTTAATTACCTTCTTGTTATGTGCCCTCGAGTTGCCTATGATTCGTAGTGACTTTGTGAACAGTTGCTCTGAACCTTGACCTGTCCTGAGCCAGCTTCACCATCTCTAACACACCTAACCCCATTGCCACAGTCCATCTTAACCAAGATCTTCCTCTCCTGTGCTGACCCATGTCTTTAGCAGTGTGCTTTTAACTTAAAAATATTTGATGGTTTTGATTATCCCTCAGGATATAATTCTGAGTTCAATAGTAAAAGTATTTCTTTTCTTTTGGATGTTAACCATCAAGTCCCTATGTTAGTGAAAAGAGTTAATGCATGTGTTTTATGTCTCTGAAGACCCTTAATTTCAGATTGTCTTGCATCTTCATCTAGGATTTCTAAATGCTAGAAATAAGGGGAGATGGGAAATATTACCAGTGTTGTTGTTGTTACGTGCTGTCGAGTCCTTTGTGATTCATAGCGATCCTGTGTACAACAATCCTAAACCCTGCTCTGTCCTGTGCCCGTCGCATTGCCTCTGACACACTCATTCCGATTACTCCAGTCACTGAATCAATCCACCTCATAGAGGGTCTTCCCCTCCTGCACTGTCCCTCCACCCTCCCAAGCATGATGTCCTTCTCCAAGGAGACTGTCCCTCCTTCTTACATGTCCAAAGTATGTCTGATGAAGCCCCAGAATCCTTGCCTCCAAGGAGTAGCCTAACTTGTTAAAAAACGTCAACTTTACTGTTGTCAGATCAGTTCTTACTCCTAGTGACCATCTGATTCCAGAGACAGTAAGTAGAGCCTTAAATGGAGGCGACAACCTACCTTCTTTCTCTTTAGGAACTGCTGGTGCCTTCTAACCTCTATACATGTTATCCTTTGATTTAGCAGCACTTACTACAGACTGTACCACTAGAGCACAGCTCCCTATCATAGCCATTCTCATCACATTGCCATCTCATCTGAACCAATTCATAGCTGACCCTCAAGCATACTTCTAAGGCTTTAGATGGCATGAGAATAGATTACCCATCTTTCTTCCTCAGCTTGCTGGTAGATTTTGAACTGGCAAAGAGATGTGACCTTTGGGTTAGCAACACAAAACTCTATGGACTGTGCCACCAGGGCTCCCTCTCAGTAGCCGTCAGGCAAGTGGAATTTGTGAAGTCTCCTGGTGGTTTAATATGTGGTGGTTTGCAACTTCCATTTTCAGTCTGTCGGTCAAGTAATACACAGTTGGGTTTTTTGGTTCATTTGGTATTTTTGCATTTTTAAAATCCTTTTAGTGCCCAGTTCCTTTCTCCAAAACATTTTAACAGCATCTAACCTTAGATGGATCTAGATAAGGGGAAAGATGTTTAAGAAAAAGTAGCCTTAAAGGCTATTCGTATGCTGCTCACAGATTGTTCCACCATAAAGCATATCAATTTAATTTAGCTCAGCATGCCGTTAGTGGCTTTACTTTTCTCTCATATTTCTCTTCTGGCCAACATCTCTAGTCAGATGTTCCACTTAAATCTAACAGGATTTCAAATAGACACACTATTCCACTGGCCTCTTGATTTTTCACTGTCTTATTCTGCATAGCTTTTCAGTTTCTTTAGAAACCTTCACTTTCCCAATCACCAGGGCCCAAAGACTGTAGCCTGTGTGTTCCCAGAACCGGGTCTACTTCCATTTTCCTGAACGGTGTTTTTATGGTTTTTTTCTTTCCTTAGTCCATTTGCTGACACTTCCCCCCCTCCTTAAATCGCTACAAAAATTTCTAGCTAGCTATTTTGCTTCTGCCTACACTTTTCAATTAATCTTCCTTAAATGTGGCTTTTATTTTGTTCCTTTTCTCCTTGACATAGCTCTTTGTTATCCTAAGAGGAGGACACCCTGATTTTGGGCTAATTTTCCCGTTAACTAATCCTTGGAGCACAAGTCTTAATGTTAGGCTAGGCTAATCTCTTTGCTGTACTTTTAGGGTTTTGGGGTTTTTTGGTTTGTTTTTTTTTTAAAGAGTTTGGAAAAGAAGCCGCTTGCAGATGACGTTTATGTTTTTATTAAACATTTTAAACATGCACAGCAATGGGGCGGAGTAGTACAGTACACTCATGTATCCATCACCCTACTACAACAACTATCAAGTTTTTGCCAATATTTTATTAATTGACTCAACATTCTAAGCTGTTAGACTTCAGAGAGTTCTGATAGTTGGAGGGTTCTGATATTACATTGGGCTAATCCTAAGGATGCCGTGCAGATGCACATAAGGAATTGTTAAAGGGCAAGTAATACCAAATAGCCTTTTTGCACATATACTTTTCAATAACCTAAGCATTTGAGATATTTCTTTGACTTCCTAAATCAGCTCTACAAGATTGAGAATCTGCTGACATGGTTCTTTATTTACAGAAATAAACATTGATTGAATTTTTATTTGTTTCTTGCTGTGATGGAGTAATAGGGACAGTATTTAGCTTCCTGGTTTAAACAACTAGGAAACTGGGTAGAATACTCGAAACAACTGTTTTCAAACAAGGAAGAGCAGAATTATAATTCCTGAGAGATTGGATCCGATGGAGCCTAACAGAGGAGGATTTAACTATTACACCACCAGGACCTCTTGAATGGCCAGTAAACATGTGGGAGGTCACTTCCCATTGAACATGATTTAATCATCAAGGAAATGTCAGTTAAAACCATGGTTAAGATGTCATACACTTACTAGAATGAGTAAAATTAGATACCGAGGTCAGTTCACTTGAAGGCAGTAAGTTTTTAATGTTAGGTCAGCTGACCTTGATATCTCCTGAATTAAGGCTCTGATAAAGACTGTTCTTGAAAATCTGTGCTGAAGATTTTAATACTATGACCTATGCAGAAAAGTGTCAAACTGTTGCTTCCTTTCACAGTAGAATTTGCTCCTCCCCCTTTTAGCTTGTATGTAAAATGTCTTGGTTTTCGAATCAGAATAATGAGATGCCTTGTTTTGGAGTCTTGGTCACAAGGCCTTTTTCTTTCCTTCCAAATGTAATATTAAGGATACGAGATCTTTAAATACTTACTGTACATCTTGATCAGCTTGTCAAGGGGAGTGAGCTTCTTTTAAAGAATTGTTTTGTTGTGGTTGCAGATTCTCACAAACACAAAGATAAACATAAAGACCGAGAACACCGGCACAAAGAACACAAGAAGGACAAGGAGAAAGACCGAGAGAAGTCCAAGCATAGCAACAGGTAAGGACTGAATCAGCAGTGGGGAGGCTTGCCTGAAAACGGGTCTTCACTCCAGCCACAGGTATGAGTATCAAAGAAAAGCACAGTCTGTGGACTGTATATGATACTGTAACAGCTAAGAGAATGAATGGCCTTGGATAATTCAGGCTGCCATTGTTCAAATCACGATTTACAAAGCAAGTATGGTAAATTTTTCTTTTAACATATAAAAATAGTTTTTAACTAAGTCAGCTGTGAATTCATTGTTACACAAGATGGTATTTAGTCAAGTGTTCAGAGTGCTTTCTGTGCTACTAAAGTACCTGAATTTTTCTCCCTTGTATTTTGAAGGATATAAATTAAGGATCTTAATTTGGGCTTCAATAGTCTGTAAGCCCCTGAAATTATGTGTAAAAGATTGGGTGAGTGAAATTTTCTGGAGAAAGGTTTCTGGCTTTCATTAGACTAAAGATTTAGTGTCTATAAAGGCCCATGACCATCAGTGTGAGTGTTCTCAGTGTACTAGGTTTCATATCCCAAGAAGGTGTTTAGTTTTGCCCTGTATTTTGGCAGGACAGAGTAAGTGATAAAACATAAAGCCCTACTGTGCTTAGGACTATTTGTTGAATATGAAAACCCGTATTTTCATTTTCATTGAAAAAGATAACAATTCCTTTTCTCTAGTGTGGGGATGTTTCCTCACAAATAATTTGTTACGCTTTTAGGCCCATACCACTCAAGTATTTCTTACTGTGTGATAATCTCGTGTAAAAGTGCAGTGGGGGCTGCTGATACAGATTAGATGCTCTTGAATTGAATTATGCTCCTGACAGTCCATCTGGCCAACTAGAATTCCCATAGAGTTTTCTTTGCTCTGACCTCTAAAAAAATGATCACTAAGTGTTTGTCCCATGCAGTTGCTGGTGAGTTTGAACGACCCAACAACTGTTTAGCATCCAGGTATTTAACTATTGCCCCACCGGGGTATATTCAGGAAAGTGCTACTGTTGAGTTGAATCTGACTTAGAGCAACTAACTCTCCATTGGGTTTCCAACACGGGGAAATCTTTTTGGGAGGAGACTGCCCATCTTCTTGAATTGGGTTGGCACATTGGCTACAGTAGTGAACTTGTACAGCAAAGGTGGCACAGATCAGGCAGTGTTTTGATCTCCTGTACACAGGATTGCCAGGATGTCTTAATATTGTAATTGCTTCTACTTGTTTATATGCCTTATATGAACTCTATATATTGTCTGGCAATAGAGTTAAGAATTTCTCATATCCATGTTCCATTTCTTAAACCTAGAATAATACATGCTACTTAGTAGTATATAATTGCTGAATTAGTGAGATAGGGTGTATACAACATTTATTAGCTAGTCACATTCTCAGTCTTTTATAGGATATTTTCCTTTGACTATCCTGTTGTTCAGACAACTCTTTAAAAAATATGCGTCTCATATTCTTTAGACATAGAAGGGACCAGTCTCTGGAAGACATCCTGCTTATTAAAGTAGAGGGCCAGTTAAAAATAAAGCCTGTGATAATATAGATTGATAACAGGGTCGTCACAGTGGGCTCAGTCAAGCTCACGCCTGGCAGTGTTTGTAAGTGAGGCTGGATTGGGCAATGCTTCATTCTGTATGTACACACAACACAATAAAAAAACAACAAAAAAATCTCATTTTTCAGACAACTTTCTAGCCTTTCTGCCCTGTTGATAGCTTTGATAGTTGATAAAATTGTTGTTAAGTGCCATTGAGTCAGAACTGAATTACACCTGACCATCAGCGGGTTTTCAGAGACTCTAAAGATTCCCCAGTCTTTTTTCCACAGAGCAGCTGGTGGATTCAAACCTCATGCCTTTGGGTTGGTAGCACAAGTAGGTCACCAGAACTCCCTGCTGATGTGAATCTGGGAAAACTCGCTGGGGCATCAGCTGTTGAGTCCGTTCAGACTTGACACCAGTGAGTTGAGCTGACCTCACGTGATATTATCTAGCCACTTCCTTCTAGTAATCTCATCTTCTCCATATTAACAGATGCGTCACAGGGACTGAGGGGGGAGGGCCAATAAAACCTCTTGAACTGTGAACTGAATTGTTCTACAAATTATGAAGTTGTGTAGATTATAAAAGCATCATACTTTTCCAAGATAATTGCGTAAACAAATGCAGGAATTTCTTTCATTATTGTGTATTTGCGTATTTTCTTTACTTTTAATAAAAATACTTAAGAAAATAATAGCCTGTTTGTCTAAAGACACTGGAAAACCCTGGCCTGCATTTATGTTTACACATGACTAAATCTAGCCCTGGGTCTGTAATTCATATGTGAATAAGTTTAGGACCCATTTAACCAGATGATGTGTTGTAAGGAAGCTTTAAAATACTTCCTGTTTAGATCTCTGCTGTCATAGTAACTCTTTACAAAATAGCATGTATATTTGGTTATAGTCTAGTAAAATATTGTACACTGTGAAGTAAAGGGTAATTTTTGAATAAAAGTTGCTGTTAGTGGTAAAGAGCAGATTAGGAGAACGCATGGAATAGAGAGCAATATGAGACTTCTGCTAACAACAGGGAAATAGGGTGGGGAAGCAGATACTGTGTTCCTCCAAGTGATTGGGATTCATTTTTAAAAAGTTTGCTTTTGGAAATTTGATATTTAAGTATGTGCCACAGAGAAGTATGTTGGGGGTGTGTGTGTGTGTGTGTGTGTGTGTGTGTGTGTGTGTGTGTGTGTGTGTGTTTCCTTTTCCATCAGTGTCAATTCCTGGACTTTTTAAAACTTTTACTGTCGTTTCAGTCTTAATGAAGTCCCATCCTCCTGGCTAGATGGCTCGAGTTTCTGCTTATTTACAACCTAAACTCCTTTCTTGAATTGTTGCTGATTTTGTAACCTGACGTGTGTGACAGCAGATCCTCTGATCCACGCTGTGTGGCTCTCTGCCTAGCTGGATGCCCTCGTTCTCCCTTTTTGGCCTTTTGGGCAGCCAAATATGCTGGCCAGATCCCATTAGAACAAACTTCTTGGAATAGATTAAGATAAGGAGTTCATTGCTTGTAAAATTGACTTTTTTCCGAACTGAAGGTGCTAAGTGCAACAAATGGGAAATACAGCAGATGATGAGAAAGGGAAGAACCTGCTGGCCTCTTCAGCTGGGCTTGCTGTCAGCCATTCCACGTATGGGTAGACACCAACTTCATGACTCTTGAGTTTGAGCTCCCTTTTGTTAACCTGGTTGTTAACTACTTTTGTTAACTATGCTTGATGCCATGAGCAGTTTTTAAACTGCCTGTATTGTGTTGTTGTTAAGTGCCATCGAGTCGTAAGCGATTCATAACAACCCTATGAACGAAAGTCCTCGACACTTGTGTGCGTGACTTTTATCCTTTCTCCAGGTTCATAGGGTTCCCAGGGGCAAGCTGTTTACGGAAGTAGGTGCCACTCCTGCTTCCAAGCTTGTTTTAACTGTAGAGTGCCACCAGATACTGTCCACCGTGGGTAACCATTATTGCATTTGACACATCAATGTCACAGTGTTCAGCTTCACAGTGACCACAAGTTACCTCTGGACAGGAAGTGGACACACCAGGGCTATACGACCTAGAAGACTGAGCAAAAACAATGAAAAACAGGCCTGAGGGCCACGGATTAGAGTCACTCACCTTTGGCTTGGTAGCTTTGCTTTCGTTCCAGTAGGCCACTGCTTGTATTAGTGCAGTAAATAAAAGACATTCCAGTATTCCTGTTGCCTCAAACTATAGCTGTAATTTCTGCTTATAGTTTTCTTCATTTGTGCACATGTGTATTTTTATGTAGTCATTCTAAGGAGCCCTGATGGGATGGCACAGTGGTTAAGGATTTGGCTGTTAAGTGAGAAGGTTTAAACCTACTAGCTGCTTCTGTGAGAGAAAGATGGGTCAGTCTGCTCCCCTAAAGATGATAGCCCTGAAAACACTGCAACTGTTCGAGCCTCTCTTGTAGGGTGGCTCCAGGTCAGCTCCATGACAGTAGGTTGAGTAGGCATTTAATTTAACCTAAAATACGTGTTGGGCATTTTCCATGTATATTTCACAAATTAGTTACATAATTTACATATCAACATAATATGATCTCTATATTTTGTTACTCATTTAGAATCTATGTCATTTCTCCATACCCCTTTTCTTGTTTCTTGATACTGTGATGGAACACTAAAATGACTATATAATTTTAAATTATTTCCCCAAGAGAAAATTCCAGGAGCCAGATTCCATGGTCAGAACTTGGGAACTTTTTGATGACTCTTGTGTTGTAATGTCCTGTTTGCTTCCCAGAGGAGCACTGACTCTTTATAGCCCACTGGTATGTCCATAAAGCTATTGGAAAACAAGGCTTTTCAGCATTTAATGTATACTATTTCTTAATGCAACATGTCACAGAAGTCTTATCTAGAAATTGCTCCCTTTTCCTAGTTAAAACTAGAAGGAAATAGCAAACATATCGAGCTATTGATGCCACCGTGCTCTGGTTTATGTATATTATGTCCAGCTTGGAACCATCAGATGCGTATTCATAAGTTGCTTTCTTTTCCCTCTTCATAGTACAATACTCAGGGTAAGAGTTTTCTTTGTGGGTTTTTTGCTGGTAGAATGCTTACAGTAGGCTTACTATATACATTCTTAAAAGTCACTTTACAAAGAAGTCCTGGATGTGTTTAGAATGTAGGTCTAGCCAAGAGCCTCTACTGGAACCTCCTTTGTTGTAGTTATGTGCCATCAAGTCAACTGCCGCTCATTATTACCTTCTGAAGAACAGATCTGATTTGCCCTATCTTGTGCCATCCTCACCATCTCCAGTATATGCTAGTGCACCGAGTAACTGTAGCTTTTCATTTCTACTTCTGGTTTTCTTCATTTTTGTGCATGTGTGTATTTTTACATAGTTGTCATTGAGCCCATTGTTCAGGAACTGTCTGTCTGTCTTGTTGAAGGTCTTCCTTCCTTCTTACTAAGAAGAGGATATGTTCTTATTCCACCTTTCCTTAAATCCATTTCATGTTGTCCTTCTCCAAGAGTTGGCCCTTCCTGCACCTCCATTAGGGCTGCTCATTTAAAGTATTGTTGCATTTCTATGGTTGATGTTATCTTAGAATGTCTTGTGAATTGATCGTATGAAATGATACCCTGTAGTCCCTACCTTGGTTAATAACCCTTGTGTCTTGTTTTTCATAGTGAACATAAAGATTCTGAAAAGAAACACAAAGATAAGGAGAAAACCAAACACAAGGATGGAAGCTCAGAAAGGCACAAAGACAAACATAAAGACAAAGACAAGGAGAAACGAAAGGAGGAAAAGGTACAGAACTTTCTATACAGAAGAACAAGTTTTGGTTTGTTTGTTTTTTAAGTGCAGTTAATAAAAGCACCTTCATTGTACAGTAACTCCCTCTTCTTTATGATAGGATTTGTTGGCTTTTAAGTGAAAAGATTTAGGACACTTAATCAACTATGGTCATGAACTATGAAACTAAGCCGTTTTATATAAAATGAAATGTGTATGAATGTATGAAACACAAAGTACAAGTACAAAATATGTATATGACTGATTATATGTAAACAAAGAAAAGTGAAACTGAGTTTTTTAATATTCTTCATGTTATCAATCTATTCATGTAATTACCATAATTGATTTTTATGACAAATGGATAAAGTGAAGATACCTATTTCTAAAGATACCTATTTTCTTTGGGGGGCGGGGAATATATTATTTCTGGGATAAGGACAAATGTCATATTGATCCTCCATTGGTTGGTTCTTTGTGGATGAAAGTGTGGTTGTGCTATTGCCCTTTGTAGCTGGTGGTGGTATCATCATAAGCTGTGCAAGCATTCTTAGAATGACTGAGCTTGTGCGGCCAGATGTATTTAGTACTCTAGGTGAATTTTTTTAAGAGATTGCTTTTACTTTTCTTTTTTAATCATTGCATTTAACACTTGGTAAATTCAAACAGTATGAAGTGGGAAATGGAATGGGCAGGGGAGCATCTCATCCCTTGTTCACTGTCAGTCCTCCATCCTGTTTCCCACTTCTCTTTTGTATCCTGCAGTGATACTCTTAGGTAGGCGTGCCTGTGTGCGCACTTGCTTGTTGCTGTGAAGAGTTTTGAAAGGTAGAATTTTTGGTAACTCTAGGAAGTGGAAAATTGAAGAGGAGGAGGAATTTTAGGAACTTAACCTGAATCAGAGCAGGCTGGAAATAGTACACTTTTCCTTTTGGGGTCTTGGTGGGGGGTGGTGGTGGAGGGTTTGTTTGTTTCCTCTCTCATTGCCAATGGTGGATCCTTGGGAGGTGAAGTATATTTACTAAGGGAAGGGGACCTATGATCATTGAAAGGTAAAAATTTGGAAGAGAAATATTTCTAATGAATTGGGCAAGTACTCACTCTGAAGTATTTTCAATGACTTGTGTCAGGAAAATGTCAAGTTTACCCATGCCATTTTGCTAACAACAGCCAGCCTGGTTCCCCAAGACTTGAAGTCAGTCATTCTTAAATAGGAGAGATGCTGCTTCAGAGTTTATTCTTTTAAGATATTAACCAATTACGGTTGTTTCACTTTTTAGATTAAAGCTTCTGGGGATGCAAAAATAAAGAAGGAGAAGGAAAATGGGTTCTCCAGGTAAGATTTCTGCTGCTCCTGTGGCTTCTCTTGTCTCGGTAGATGCCCAGCAGGCCAGCTGCCTGCTTGCGGCATTGTCTGAACTTCCTTAAAACATACTGACTTGATTGCTTGGTTCCGTGGAAGTCAGTAGTGAAAGCACTTGGTCTCAGCCAATGCGGACATTTCTGCAGTCTTTTAATGACACTGCTCAGCACATTTTCCAGATAGTTATTTTGCACCGATAAAGTTAACAGTAAGATATTTTAAAGTAAAGCGAAAATAGGCATTTCATAAAACTCTTCCTTTAAAATGGACAATTTTTAAATATAGTCACAAGATTGTGAGATTCAGCCCTGAATCTGGAACATTTTCATCAACCCCCAGAAAACTTCAAGGCCATTAGCATTCACTTTTCGGCTCTTCAGTTTTTGGCCATATAGTGGATTTTAAGTCTGCACACACAGTTCACTGTGAGTTCAGGTGTGTATAATACTATTATAGATGTACTTTAGCTGAATTTCAAATAGAATTCTTGCACTCAACTTAATTTTCAAATTGATAGAAAGTACATACTTTCTTGAAAATTGCCTTTCCTGCATGTTCTCCTTAGTAATACTCTGAGGCTCATGTACACTGCTTGACCTACATTTTAGGGAGGTGTATAGATTTGGATAGGAATACATTATATCTTTTCTGTAATGAACGGGAAAATAACACACAGCCTAGAGGTCACACTTTTTTTTATGTTCTTTCCTCAACAGCCTCAACCCCCCCTAAAATAAACCTTTCAGGTTCCCACTAGTTTTAAAATCTGTTAAGTTTGTGACTGCTTATATTCAATCCAGTGAATGAGGGATAAATTAATAGAAGTTGTTGGAAATGTATGCATTATTAACAGGCAAAATGCTGGGAGAGATTTTCTTCCTCAAAATACTGAAGTGTGCATTTAATTAGAAATAATAACTAACTACGTTGAGGCTTTTAGCTAACAAACGTGGGTTCCCTTTGTAAGAACCTTTTGTAACTGTTCTGGGAAATACAGAGTAATGAGATTTAGAGAAGCAGGAGATCTTGTCCCCACCCTAAGAATTCTCTGATTTCTCAGGTGAAGTTGGCATAGAGTAATTAGTATATACATAGATACCTCTATTCGAGACTGCTTAGGACATGTACTAAACTAAGGTTTAAGTAGACACTGTGTGTAACCCTGGTTTCAGTTCTTGACATTCTAGTTAGACCCTTGATTGGGAACCCAATCCCCAACAGTGGTTTCTGTATTCAGTTCACTGGACAGCTTGCTAGCCTGCATGTAGGTCTTCAGAGGAAATCAAATGCTTTACTGGAACAGATTTCTGTTACTTTGTTTCAGGACTTGATTGTTTGAAACCCTTTCCACATTTTTAACTTTACTCATGACGGTAATAGAGAGCTCTTATGGACTAAGGGCAAGAAGCTCTTTGCACTGCTAAAAGCACGCAGCACAAATCCACCAGTTTCTCCACAGGAGAAGGATGCTCATTCTCCTGCTGTGCGATTTAAAGCCTCTGAAAACCCGTGAGCAGGGTCAGTTACGGCTCTACAGCACACAGCACCAGCATCATGACAATAAAAGGACCCAACATTTACTTAGCTTGTTAAGAGCTTTTGGAGATTTTTTTACTTGGATGATTTACAGTGATTTCACTAGGAGGATGCAGATGGGAGAGACAGATACGGAAGTTGTCACTTGGGGAGTGTACTAATAATAAGGAAAGCTAATAACTAAATATTCAGTTCTGATATTAGCAAGGGAAGAGTCCACAATGCTTGTTTTAAATAAGGAGGAAAGGTCTGCTTTCATGAATGGGTTGGGTTTTCTTTGGCTGCTGTCTTCTTGTCTGACGGTGTCAGAAATGGTAAGGTAGTTTTGTGTAGGAAGACAGGCCATTCCTATAGGAGATGGAAGCTGAGATTCTGAAGAAATGTGTAGGCCAGGGTATTAACTGTGGGTATGCTAAGTCCTGGTTCTGATGGGAATTTTACTTCCTTCCTCTCCTGTTTCTTTCGGGGTCAAAATAGTTGTCTAGCCCTGTAATTTTTTTGTTTTATTTACAGGAAACCTAGTTAAAAAAAGAAAAAAAGGGTGATGAGGCATTCCTGGGTGTAATGTGAAGCCCCTACCACAATAGCATGTTTCTAACAATGGATAGACTTGGCTTAGAATTATTTGTTTGTTCTGGGCCTCTTGTCTAGAGTGTCCTTGTCCTTTGTCCTAAGTCTGTCAGCTTGGTTATTTTATTTTTCATGTAACTGGATGTACACTTGCATTGTTGACAAATTTTTAGGACTGTAAAGTTACCAACTTTGGAAAACAAATTTTGCTCTTTACTTCAACTAAAGACTGTAGTTTAGCTTTAGCTTTATTTTATTGTTTTCTTTTTATCAGCTGATTTGTTGGGTGATTTATTTTTCCATACTTTGTGTTATTTGATGGTAGTGTATTCTCTCACTCCTTATTGACTAGTACTTTTTTCTGTTTAGTCCACCACGAATTAAAGATGAGCCTGACGATGATGGGTTTTTTGCGCCTCCTAAAGAAGATATAAAGCCATTGAAGAGACCTCGAGAGGAGGACGAGTGAGTATTTATTATTTGACTTTTGAGTCAGAAGTTATTTAAAGAATAAATATTGTGTGTCTGCAGTGTACTGGAAAAAAACCTAGATTGATTGACTGGCAGTCTAGGTGACTGATTTCTCTTGGAATTATGTATGAAAAGTGAGGTTTTCAATGCAGATAAGTAGTACACCTAAGATTTAAATGGAAAATATATAGCTGTATTAAAAAGATGTTATACATTATTGTATATATCTCAAATGCCATAGAATCTCAGAAAACATTTAAATTAACAGCCTACTTCAGAGAAATTTTTATGACTAAAGCAATTTCCTTATAAACTGTGCTTGTCAACACATTCTAAGGGAAATTTCAGTGTGTTGTTGTTATGTGCCGTCAAGTCACTTGCGACTCATAGTGACCTTATGCACAACAGCCCTAAACCTTGCTCTGTCCTGTGCCAATCGCACTGCCTCCAACACACCCATCCCAATTATCCCAGTCACTGAATCAATCCACCTCATAGAGGGTCTTCCCCTCCTGCATCGTCCCTCCACCTTCCCAACATGATGTCCCCCTCCAAGGACCTCTCCCTCCTTACAACATGTCCAAAGTATGTCAGACGAAGCCCCAGAATCCTTGCTTCCAAGAAACAGCCTGGCTTAACCCTCTCAAGGATGAATCTGTTTGTTTTCTTAGCAGTCCTTGGTGTATTCAATACTCTTCTCCAGCACCACAGCTCAAAGGCATCAGTTCTCCTTCTATCCTCCCTAGTCATTGTCCAACTCTCTGATGCTGCATAACAAGTGATTGCAAAAACCGTGGCCTGTATCAGACTCACCCTAGTCTCCAGAGTGACACCATTACTCTTCAGTACATCCACTTCCAAAATAGCAGGCCTCTGAAAACTTTATGTACAACAGAACACACATAGACTAACAGAGAGGGCAACTGAACTAGAGCTTTCAAGTATGGAAATACAAAAGAAGAGGAACAGTTGTAAGCAGACGTTAGTGATTGGAACATGGAATGTGAGAACCATGAATGTAGGAAAATTAGATATTGTTAAGAAATAAATGGACGCATAAATATTGACACACTAGGCGTTGGTGAGATGAGATGGACCGGCATGGGGCATTTTGAGTCAGATGATCATATGATATATTACTCTAAAGATGTAAAGGTGAGAAAAAATGGGGTGGCTTTCATAGTTAAAATAGTAATTTCTAGATCCGTCTTGAAGTACAACATTGTGAGTGACAGGATAATATCCATATGCTTACAAGGAAGTCCAGTGAATACCACTATCATTCAGATATATGCACCAACAACTAGAGCCAAAGAAGAAGAAATAGATGATTTCTACCAACTTTTACAGTCGGAGATCGATCGAACATATAATCAACACACTCATCACCCCAAAAGGGGGCGGGAGCACAACACACCCGGACTCCTCTCTCAGGCACCAGGATGTCAGATCTTCGCACTGGACATAAGGCCAAGGACTCAGGGGAGGGACCAGAGAGAAAGAAAGCTAAAGAAGCTTTATTAAGTGGGCTCCTGGGCGGGATTCCTTGGTCTGGAGAGAGACACAGACCAGGGGAAAACCGCCTAAAGTTAGATTTTTATGTTACTGTTCTAAATAACTATTGGTCCTTAGTATTTCTTCCTGTTTACTTCTTCTGCTCTGGTTGTCCTGACTAGGATGCCCAGCTACAAAGAAAAACCACTCTTACCTGCCTTGGAGACTTCTAAAAGTTTGGAGTTCCCAGTCTTGTGGGCAAGAATTTCACAGTCACAGTTGTGTTAACCATATGTTCATGTCCCCTTTTCTAGTGCTGAGTATAAACCTAAGAAAATTAAAACAGAAGATAACAAGAAGGAGAAGAAACGAAAGCTAGAGGAAGAAGAGGTTAGTAAATAAACTTAGGCCCATTGGGGCTTAAACGTGCAAGTGGAAGGTTTTCATGAAGAGACAATTTTAAAGGCAAATAGATTTTAGAAATTTATTGGTCTGTTATGTTGGTGACAATGGTAAAACCTGTACACAAAAGTGATGGCTTTGACATCATTCGTTTTGGTTGGTTTTTTCACATTCATTATACTTTGTGTATATTTGTGTCTGGTTCAGTTTCTGAACGGTGCTGTCCTGTGGGTTAATTTTGGGTTGCTGTTTGTCATTGTTGGTTTGAATCATTAGTTTTAAGCTCTCTCCCAAGAGAAGTGCTTACATTAATTCCAACCAGCAGTGACTCTTCATCTTCCTGGGTGTCTGCTCCTAGCTATACAGCTAACTGCGATGTTTGAGGAGATATGCCATCTTCATTACAAACAGAACTATTGACAGGAAACCAGAATGCGGCTTGGAGCTCTGAAGAATTTCCCCCTAACTATGTTCTTTATTGCTTTCTTCTATTTAATGAAGTTTCCTTGTTCTCTCACTTTGGGTAACCATCCTGGGACAGAGGTTGAAATCCAAGCAGCTTACCACAACTCCTCATCTGGCCATACAGACCTTCTCTTCATCTTGTGTCTCTCGTCTCTAGCTCATCTTGTCTTAGTCATCTTAGCCTCCTTTGGTTTTTACTCCAGACTACCCCCTTTGGAGCTTCACCGCTTTACAGAGCATATGCTGTTCCTTCCATCTGAAGTAGAGACATGCTTTCTTGCTTCATTCTTCACCTAGCTCGTGACCTTTGTTAAAATTTCATTTGGGTTCAGGTGCTTTTCTTGGAGTCATACTCAGTGTTACAGTAGGCTTGAAGTAAAGTAATAGACTCTTCTTTTGACATTTTCTTATACTGAAGAGTTGTTATAAAGTAACTAAAGAAAACAGTGCCAGAAATTCATGCATTGTCCTGAGAAGGAAGAGTGAAGTGAGTGCTCAGTTTTTACTGTGCATTTCAGGTTAGCCACTGGCTTAGGTAAAGTTAAGGGCTTGAAATGCTAGGACAAAGATGATAATGAGGATTTAGAGTAATGGGGTTTAGACTACAATCTGTGAGAGTAATAGTAGCCATAAAACTGATCCTTACAGTTCAGTATACTGAGTGCATACTGTGTGCCAAGCACTACTTCATGTTTAATACCATATAATTTCTTAAAAGAAAACTAGAACTGTTATTATCTCCATTATACCAATGTAGAAACTGAGATATGGATAAATGAACTCTTTTGCTTATGTTCAGACAGCTACTACGTGCCACACCAGGACTTGAATATACACAGTGTCTGTCCAGAGCTGGCCCATTGTCTACTGAGTTACTATGCTTTCTGTGCAATTGCTGACTCTTCAGGCTGGGAGGAAGAAAATAAAGATCTTTAAAGAAATAATAGCAAGATTAGTTGATAAGTTGGATCAAAACTACCATCTTTGCTATGTGAGACTTAATATATACTAACTTAAATTATCTTGAATAGTAAGGGCGAAGAAAAATACTTTGCAGAAGAGTTTAGATTCCATTAAGCAGAACATTACCTGTTTTGTTGTGTATCTGTTAGGGAAGGTGTGGATGTGTAGATTGTGTGATTGCATTTGTTTATGTTTGGTCCTCTGTTACTGTACCACTCTCTCTGATCAGATTTTCTGATCAGTCACTATGATTTGGGTCACAATTAAAAAAGGAGTCATAAAGAAATGCCACTAATGGCATTAGTAAGCATTTTAGGATCTCCTAGGTAATCTATCTGGTGGTCACTGTATCCTGCCTTGTATGTACAGGCAAAAGTGATAGACTAGAAAGCCCCAACTAGAATGAACGAGGAATACCTTTTTCAAATTTAGTATTCGTACCCAGTATCTAAGATTCACTATTGTATAGTATTGGGATAGGTTTAAAGGTAATTAGACTTAAAAATAAATGAGGATAACATTCTGAGGATTGATGTCTGAACAGTGGCTTTGAGACTCCCCTGATGTTAAAAAATAGTTTCCCTGGTTCTCTGGAGTGAATGGGTTTTTAAATCACTTTTTTCCTCAAGTGAATGTGAAACATGTCTGGGAAGCTTGGGAAGTAGTGCTTTAGAGCCAAGTATTAGTCCCTTTTATTCATTAGTCAACAATGAAATTTTACCTCAGAGCTTCAGGTCGATTATATGCAAACCCGGTTTTTCTTCCTTACAGTTCCTCGAAACTAGAAGTGTGATTGGTCTTTATTTAAGTACTTTCTCACCCTGTTTCTTTGTAGGATGGTAAATTGAAAAAACCCAAGGATAAAGATAAAGTTCCGGAACCAGATAAGAAAAAGAAGCCGAAGAAAGAAGAGGAGCAAAAGTGGAAATGGTAACGTCTTAGCACTGGGTTGACGTGCCAGCACTTCTATTCCAAAACCTAAATAAATGAGAGTTACTATGGTGTATATCCTCAGCCTCAACTAGTTATGATCTACACAGTCAAATGCCTTTGCATAGTCAGTAAAGCACAAATAGACATTTTTCTGGTATTATTTACTTTCTCTGACCTTAGCAATGATATCTGTGGTGCCATGACCTCTGTAACTCCTGCTTAAACTTCTGACAATTCCCTATCTGTGTACTCTTCTGGTCGTTTTTGAATGATCTTCAGCCTAAATAGAGAAATCTTTCCAATGTTTTGAGCATGCTTTACCTTGAATTCATTCATCTTATTGTAGTAAAGTATAACAAAAGTTTACTTTCTAAGAGTACAATTCAGTGTGTCAATGATGATGATGGGGGATGTGTGTGTGCCATCAAATCAGATCTGACTGGTACAGGAGGAGATTGTTCCTCCTTCTCCAGCAGAGCATATGATGGATTCGAACCGTGTGCCTCTGGGATGGCACTGCACATTCTTGCCACTAGGGCACCAGAGTTCTCTAAGAGTACAATTCAGTGTAACACACTTTTCATTTGTACAGTTGTTACCGTTGATTTACTGACATCAGCTGATTGAGAGACATGTTTTCCTGTGTTAACTGTGGGTTAGTGTTGGATGAATCACAGCATCTGTTAATAAATTTAAATGGTACAGTTTTAATAGAGCACTTCAAACACAATGAAAGGGGGAATTATGAAAGTTAGTCTTAATTATAAAATACTGGAGTTGATAGGAATATGAAATCCAGTCCCAGGACAAGGGAAATATGTCAATCTGAATCCCCTCAGGTTGCTGTGGATAGACACCTTGCAAGAGCTGTCACGCACGTGTGCATCAAGGTGGACCTGATTTAAATTTGGAGAAAATACTGTTTATCTACTTTAACTGTCTTTCCATTTTTATTACTAGTGCTTGTGTTATTGATTTGTATTTCCCTCTATCCACTCATTTATTCCATGTTACTTGTGATCGTTGGCTTTTTCAAAGTGCGGGATATTGCTTGGTTGACCTGTGGTGGTTATTTTGATTATGTCTCTGAATTTGGAACCCGTAGTCATTCCAGAGCACAGAGCCGTTGAATAAGTAATTATTTTGTCCTTTAACAGGCTGTAATCTCGGTTTCAGGGAGCTGATCTAAAACAAGGTATTGTGTCCTTATTTTTTTAAAAGGTGGGAAGAAGAGCGCTATCCTGAAGGCATTAAGTGGAAATTCCTGGAACATAAAGGTCCCGTATTTGCTCCACCATATGAGCCTCTTCCAGAAAATGTCAAATTTTACTATGATGGTAAGTTACTCTAAAGTTGTCAACTTTTAACCAAGGAAAGAGTCTGTTTCTATTTAAGGATAGAAAAAAGGAATGAATATTGTGCTGTTTGATCCTTTTTTACTATTTTGTTTTATTGTCATTGTGTAGTTTTGTGAAAGAGACATCAGTCACTTCATTCTACATTAACTTTTTTTTTTAAATTTTTACTTTTATTTTTATTTTTTGTGCATGTACCGTCAAATCTGATCTGACTGGTACAGGAGGAAATTGTCCCTCCTTCTCCGGCAGAGCATCTGGTGTATTTGAACCGTGTACCTTTGGGATTGCAGTACAGCTTCTTGCCACTAGACCACCAGAGCTCCCCTTATATTAACTCTTAAAGGTCCATTTGGTGCTTGGAAGAAGTGCTGTGAGAAAGGAGGCATTAGTATATGGTTAGTTTACATGGTCCCAAAAATGTTTCACATGGCTCCCAGTATACTGTCCAAAGACTGAAAGTTTTTGACAGAATTTTTCTAGATCACTGCTCTTTGCAGAAAACTCAATTGATAAAGTTTTCCTTGAATGGAGGTATATTTTCTTGGTCATAAAATATGCTGGCGTGCTGCTGATCGCTAGAAATAGTACTAGTATTTGGTTAAGGGGTAAATAATCACCTAACAGCTTCTAGGTGGCCTGCTGTATACAATGAGAAACACCTGCCTTTGCTAGCTCAGTAGTCAGATCTGATGAGCTGCACTGGAAAAACATCTCCCCATGCCATGTCCGTGTCCCGTGCCGTTCCCCCCCCCGCTTAAGAACCCTCAGATTGTTTCTTGCCAGTATTTTTGCCTCCTGGAGTAAAGGATTTGAGATGTGGCTATAGCAGTACTTAAATGGTAGTGAGCAGCTAATTTCCCTCACTTCAGGCTTTCTGTCCACAAATGGCTAGAGTATTATTCCTGAGATGTGTATGTAACTCGGGTTCACCAGAGAGGCTCTGAGCTCTGTTACTAGATGAGGGTTGTGAACTACATGGTCTGGTAAAGAGACACTGAAAATCACCTAATAGAACTGTTGAGAAGCAGCAGTACTAACTCTACAAGAGCTCAGTTATACCCCGCAGCAGTCCTCAGGGCCACAAGATTGTTCCACATCTCACATGGTAGTTAATACTCCAGACCTGAGTCTCCCAGTGAGGAAAGTGCCAAACTGGAATTCCTTTTGTAAAGTTATACATAATGTGCTTTTGTTCAGATACCTAAAGACCGAACAGTGAACAGCTCTAATTACTGTATTCCCTAATATCCTTACCATTTAACAGCAACCCATAGCTTCAGTTTACAGGTAAACATTGACTTCTTTTCTTAAAAAAAAGCAAAAATTATTATGTTAGGGTTTTTTTATTATTCTGATTTACTTACTAAGTTTGAATACATTGTTTTTCTCAAAAGATCCTTTCCATTCCCTTCACCCCACCCACCCGTCGAATTGTGCAACCCCATGGTTAACACCCTACCAGCCCCATCCTCACCCCTCTGTTTCCACCCTCCCCACTTTGGATCCTTATACTCATTCTGCAGTAAGGGTTTTTTTGGTGTGGGTTTTGGGGTTTTTTTTATAGTATTTGTCCTTGTGGGACTGAGTTAGTTCACTCAGCATAATGCTCTCCATTCCCTCCCAAGTTAGGTAGTCATTTACAAAATGATTGCTCCTATGTGCTGTGTAGTATTCCATTATCTGAATGTACTACAACTTCTCAGTCCATTTGTTTGTGGTTGGACATCTGGGCTGTTTCCATGTTCTTGCAATTGTGAATAATGTTTCTTGAACATTGGTGTACAAGTTTCCTTTGGAGTCTCAGTTCTCATTTTCTTGGGGTATATTCCAAGCAATGGAATAGCTGGATCATATGCAATTTCTATGTTCAGCTTTCTGAGGAAGTGCCAAACTGCCTTCCAGAGTGGTTGTACCATTGTACAATTCCACCAGCAATGCAAACGAGTTCTTGTCTCACCCCAGCCTCTCTAACATTTATTACTTGCAGTCTTATTAAACTTTAAACAATTCTTTCTGTTAGCCATTCAGCACAAGGTAGTTCTGACAGCCTCCACAGCAGCTCATTTCTAAAAACTTACCATATGCTATTCAAAACCAAAACTTATAATTAAGAGAAAAGACGTAGAACACCTTGAAGAGCTCAGCCACAGAGTTGTAGTAGTCTGTATTCATCACTGATTGTCAGTTCAAAAAGATCAGCTAGTGGCCTAGTGGCAAAGAAGCTGCACCGCAATCCCATAGGTATGCAGTTCTAATCCAACAGATGCTCTGCTGGAGGAGGGGCAGTTTCCTCCTGTACCAGTCTGATTCGATTTGACAGTACACATGAAAAAAAAAATTATAAAAAAAGAAAGATCAGTTGTAAAGCCTCACTTTAAGGTTCTGAGTGATTCCAGGAAAGCTAGGAACTTTTGATGCTTTTTAAGATGGGAAGCCAAGACCTGGATTGGCTGTGACCAAGGGTCATGGATCCTTTACCTCATCCCTCAGTCCTTCCTTACAAGCACACCTACTGTGGGACTCTAGCATTTTCATAGTTGACTTTCTCTATGCCTTTAGAGTGTGAATATTGAACCTTCACTCTGCAGTAAGTCAAGATCAAGAAGGCCAATTCAGCTGGTTAAAGGCCAAGCTTATGTAAATGCTGCTCGTTCTCTGGGGAAGTCTCCTTTGGAACCTACCAGGGAAAAGAGGCAGAGATGGAATGACTGAAGTCTGTGGATTGTTGACACTTCCAAAGACCTGGAGTTTTCCCCTCTGACTCAAGCAGTGTCTTCTTCCTGAAACTCGGCCTTCTCCAAAATATGTTATCATTACCAGGAACCTTAAAATCATCTACCACTTTGCTGCAGGGAATGTTGGCTTCATCCCTGGGCAGCTTATCAGAAACAGGACTCAGATGGCTTCATCTGTTAGAGCAGAGTTAGAAAAAGTCTCCCAAAATAATTTTCTTCTCCTCAAGCAGTTAATATTTTGCCTGTAACAAAGAGACCCAGGAACAGTTTACGTTGTTTCTTGCCTCCCTCCCCGCCAAGTGCTGTAATGTTTTCCTTTATATTGGAAGCTCTGGTTCAGACTGGAGTACAGCTGCTCTGAACAACTGTAGGAAATACTTGAAAGCTACGCAGTGTCTCCTTCAGAGCCAGTTTAAAGATCCTGAGAGAGGAGAGCTGCGCCACCTGTTGGGCTTTTAAGTTATGGCTTCCAGAGAAGCCCCTTGCGTCTATAGTCATTTTCAGTTTTGTGCTACAGTTCTCCGAATCCATACAGTTAGGGATGATAACTTACCAGTTATCATTTAACTTCTGAGTTTTGAATTAAATAGATTTGTTATGTCCTGCTCTTCGGTCATGAACGTGAAAACCCTAGTGGATTATTATTTAGGTAATAATTCTAGTAAAGCAGTGGAATTATTCTTTAGTCTCATTTTGTTTTGAGTCTGGCCAAGTGTTGCTGCTGCTATAATTACTATTATTGCATATATTTATTCCAGATGGTGTTATAAAGTTGGATTGGCAAGTAGAGGAAGGCAGGAAATTGGCCTTAAGAGTATCGTTAAAACGACTTCTGTTTGAAAAGTAGATTAAACCCCCAAGAACTTTCCCTTTACTGCTTTACTAACTAAGGTATACCCGGCCTCTAAACCTCATTCACATGCTCTTTTCTCTTAGCAGTTGTCATTGTGTTGTATCATGATTCCTTTAGTACTGCTCTTACCTAAACAGCTACGCACTGCCAAGACCCTCCGCTAGCTGTAGTGCTGTGAGTGAGCTCCAGTTCCCTGGAAGACAGGAGCAGCACCTCCCAGATTTCGGTGCACAAAGGCCCCCTAAAGGTCTTGTTAGCACCCAGTTTTTAATTCAGGAAGCCTGAGTGGGAAATGAAGGTGCATATTTCTTAGAAGCTTCCAGGCCACGCTTATGTAGCTGTTTGTGAACCACATTTTTTTTTTATGGTTAAGAATGATGAACATTTATTAAGCACCAAGAGTATACTGCAGTTGTTACTATATAAAAACATAATTATTGATATAGTATCCCTGCCATTAAGCTTACAATCTAAAATGAATTTATATTCCTAATTCATAAATGGCTTTTTTTGGCAAATGGTTGAGGCCCACATTTTTTTCTTTTGAGTATCAGGGATCAAGAATTAGGCTATTTCATATGGGATACTCAGCTTGTCTGCCGTGGATATATATTTATACTCCTATTCCACCCACCTAACTTTGAAGAGGAAAGAAAAATGCTTATTCTTTTCCTGACAGTCCCTCTCTTCCACCCTCTGCCCTGTCCTTTCCTCTTGAACAGAGGTTGCTTAGCTTAGCTTAGCAGTGACAAGAGAGTGCCTCTGAGGATTTGATTTTTAAAAACCATTGAAGAGGTTTACAGGAACTTGATTACCAGCAGGAAAAGGAAGAATGGCTGGGGCTTCCCATGTCATCTTTGTCCTGAGCAGGTACCTGGGACCGGCGTAGTCTTCAAGAATAACTGAAGTATATAGATTAATGTAAGTCAGTGTGTTGTCCGTTTTGTTGCTAATAATGTGTCCCGAGGGAGTTCTGGTGGCCTAGTGGCAAAAAGCTGCACTGCAATCCCAGAGGTGCATGGTTTGAATCCACCAGATGCTCTGCTGGAGAATAAGGGGCAGTGTCCTCCTCCTGTACCAATCAGATCTGATTTGACGGGACACACGCAAAAAATAATGAAAAAAAAAATTTTTTTTTAAAATAATGTGTCCTGAGACCTTACGAAGGTAAACCATTATTTAAGAAGAAAGCTTCACAACCTGGTATTTATACTTAGGACCTGAATACAACACTAACTCTTTGGAACTCCTTTTTTCTCTAGGTAAAGTTGTGAAGCTGAGCCCCAAAGCAGAAGAAGTAGCTACATTCTTTGCAAAAATGCTCGACCATGAATATACAACTAAGGAAGTATTTAGGAAAAACTTCTTTAAAGACTGGAGAAAGGTATTGTAGTCTGTATGTTGATACCTTAGCACTTTGAAAATGTTAGTAAATTGTAATTTTATAAAGAGAAATCTCTGGTGTAAAAATTTCTGTTTTATTATTTTTGTTGGGATTTTTTTCCCTTTGTCGGATCATTTGCCATGTTATTTAGGGTATCTGTCCAGCCAAGATGCTTGTACTGCTTTTCCCCCAGCTTTCGTGTGGTGGTGGTTTTTGTTGTGTGTGCCATCAAGTTGATTTTGACTCATAGCATGTGAAACAGATGAGCACTGCACTGTAGGTTTCCTAGGCTGGAATCTTCACAGGAGAGAATCATCTAGTCCTTTTCTTCTGTGAAGCAGCTGTTGGGTTCAAAGCCTCGACCTTGCAGTTAGTAGCCAAGCACTTGACTGTTGTGCCACCAGAGCTCCTTTATCTTATTGTAGGAAGGATTCAGTCAGATTATACCAAATAAAACCACATCTCCAGTTCAGCAAAGGAGTATGTCTGTGCGTTTGCTTCTGCCTGCTGAGATGTTAATCTGACACTTTATCCCATCTTGATTACTGATCATTTCTGCTCTTGAGATCATATATACCATAGCTGCATAATAGGGAGCTCTGGTGGTTTTGTGGGTAAGGAGTTACCCCTGCCAACCCAAAGGAAAGTTGTTTGAATCCACCAGCTGCTCTGAGGGATAAAGATAAAACAGTCTCTTCTTTTGTGACTTATAGTCTCTTAAAACCCATTAGAGCATTTACTGTTAGTTGGATCTGACTCGACCGTGTGTTTGAGTTTCATGATCACATAGATGATTTCAGAACAGTTCCATTCTTTTTTTTGACAAGGTGGGTGAAGGCTGACCTAAAATTGACTTTCTAAGCCAGGTTTGAAAAAAAAAGATTTTATAATGATTAGAATAGGAGTAATGTATGTAAGAGAGTATGTGCATGGAAAGATTTCTCTTGTTACTTAAACGATAGATGCTCGAGAGTTCTTTAAGTGGGATGGTCCTCTCTGGGGCTGTGTAAGAGTGGCACAGGGAGCACAGAAAAATACATAAATCTCAGTCTTTTCTAGCGATAAGTAAGATACATTAAATGATTAAGGGGAAAGTAATTTTTTCTCCCCTCTCCGTAAGGCAAATGCTGCTTTAAGTACTTTGTCCACAAAAATGATAGTCAACCTAATTGTGAAAAAATATAACAATTTTTTAATGTAGTTACCTTTTTCTATCTTCCCCTCTTTTTTTAAATTTCTTGAAATTTTATTGTGAAAATAATACATAATACTTCATCTCAATAATTTCTACATGTACATTTCAGTTCAGCCATTCTTGCTATCTTTTCCCAGATCATTTCACTACTATTAACATAGTACAATATCTCCTTGAACAATAAAAACCCAGACCTCCATTTCCCATTTTTCCCCCTATCTAGTAACCACTAGCATTCTGTGGCTTCTGTATATCTATTTCTTATAAATGAGATTATAAATGTCCTTTTACTGCTAACTTATTTTGCTTTGCATGGTGTTTCCAAGGTTTATTGATGCTGTGGCATGTATCAGAACTTCCTTTCTCTGTTTTGGTGGAGTATTCCACTGTATACGTATATCGTATTTTGTTGATCATCTGTTAATAGACA
Organism: Elephantulus edwardii; assembly: GCF_000299155.1. Lineage (NCBI taxonomy): Eukaryota > Metazoa > Chordata > Mammalia > Macroscelidea > Macroscelididae > Elephantulus > Elephantulus edwardii. The sequence continues at coordinate 14,233,965 of NW_006399765.1, forward strand.
TTTCACTTGTTCCACTTTTTGACTAGTACAGAAAATTCTATGATGAATATTGAATATTGGTGTGCAAGTTTCTGTTTGTCTTTCTGCCTTCATACCTTCTCTGTATTGGATTGCTGGAATTGTGGTAATTCTGTGTTAAACTTTTTGGAGGGAACAAACTATTTCCATAGTGTTGTACCTTTCATTTTGTGATTTTTTATTTAGTGATTTGCCTTTTATTTTGACCAGGAAATGACCAATGAAGAAAAGAATACTATCACCAACCTAAGCAAATGTGATTTCACTCAGATGAGCCAGTATTTCAAAGCCCAGTCAGAAGCAAGAAAACAGATGAGCAAAGAAGAGAAATTGGTATCTAAGACTTTTTTAAGCCTCTGGAGGAGTTTGAAGTTTACCTTGTTCTCTTCTTCATTCTTACCACATTTACTTTAGTACTTTTATATCACTCTGTGCTAAAAATTTGGTCCTCTCAGCCTAGTAAAGTTTACATTTTCTTTTTATTTAGTCTGAAAACTATGAGCTGCACTTTTTAAAGTGAATAGATATAAAAGAACCCTGGTGCTCTGCTAACTTAAAACAAGATGATAATTCCAGTAACTTGTGGTATTTAAGGATGAGAAACCCTGTCCTGACTTGGCTACTGGGTGTTAAGGATGAAGATAGATCAGATAATATTGGCTGTATTACCCCCGTGTTCTTTGATCTATTTAATTTTTAAGTTCAGCCATGCTCATTTACCTCCACCTTCTGACCATGATCATCATCTTCATCAGGCGCTCTATCAGATTATACCAAACAGGAAAGCTGATTCTAGTTGAGTGAAGCAAAGTTTGTCTCTGCAGGTTCTTGTAAATGGGCTGCCTGTTTTGTAAGTAAAGGGGTTTTGGAACATAGCCACACCCATTTGTTTACTTCCTGTTAATGACTACTTCATGCAACAATGGCAGAATTGAGCAGTTGGCTTATGCCTAAAATAATTTCTGTCTAGACTAAATCTATTTGACCTTGTTCTAGAGAAATCCAGACTAATATCTGATTTTCTTAGAAGAGGAGGTTCGGAAGTTAAAGGAATTTGTCACACTTCAAAGCACTATAGTTTCACTGTCTTTGAAAGACTTAAATAATTTCGGTCTTTGTATTAATTCTTACTGTTTGATGGCGCCTATTGGCTCTTTAAAAATTGAGTTACTATAAGAAAAATAACAATCTCAGACTTTTTAGTGTTGGCTGGTCTTATCCTCCGTATTCCAAGTTACTGGAATGTGTATTCATTGTTGGAATATTTTTAAATGTAAGAACCACTCATAGTGACTCAGAGATAAAAACCAGCTACATCAACTTCTAACTCATGGCAACCCCATGTATTGAACTGTAACCAACAAGGTTTTCAGTGGCTGCTTTGGTGAATAAATTACTAAACCTGCCTTTCAAGGCCTTCAGAGTAAACTGGAATCTCTAACCTTTTCGAAGCCAACCATGTTAACTGTTCTTCACCTTTCAGAAGCTTAACTAAGAGGGAGAAAGCATTAAGAGAGAAAATCAGTAGGCTCAGAGTCCTTTTATTTTCCCTTTTTGGAACAAAGATGACAAAATGTGTGGTGTTCATACCCATATACCCAGGAGAGAATCTGTGGCAGGCTTCTCTGCACTTTGGAAATCATTATAAAATATTGTTGGTTAAAGGCCTCTCTGTAATTAACTGGAAAATACAGAAATTTTTAGAAAAACCTGTCAGACATTTCTGATTTTTTTTTTGCGACTACTCAACCGAAAAATGTGTTTTTTTAAGATACGAGAATTACTTTTTAATCTGTAGTTAGTTGAAGCCAGTTTTTATTGGGGCATTTTTAGTGTATGCAAGTATTTTTGCGTGGAGGGGGTTATCCACTACAATACTTCCCTTCCTTGAATTCTTAGTAATTATTAGACTCTTTTTTTTTATCACTTTCTTTTTTTAAATGTGTGTACCGTCAAATCAGATCTGACTGGTACAGGAGGAGATTGTCCCTCCTTCTCCAGCAGAGCATCTGGTGGAGACTTGATGCTTTCTTACCCTGCATCTACCTTTCAAGAGAAAAAATAATGCCAGCAGAGGCCAATAATTTCAATGCATTTTGAGTACTTTCTTGCTGTCTTCCAGAAAATCAAAGAAGAGAATGAAAAATTACTGAAAGAATATGGCTTCTGTATTATGGATAATCATAAAGAGAGAATTGCCAACTTCAAAATAGAGCCGCCTGGGCTTTTCCGTGGTCGTGGCAATCACCCCAAGATGGGCATGCTGAAGAGACGGATCATGCCTGAGGACATAATCATCAACTGTAGCAAGTGAGCACACAGTTCCTGAGCAGAAATGAGTGGGAGGGCTTCCTTGTAGATGGCAGTATTTCCCAGGGCCATGGATTAGGACCATTTGGGAAGGAGATAATTACAAATATAACCATATCTCTAAGTATAGGTTTCCAAGTCTGTTTAAGTAGTGACTAGAAAAGAAGACACTTGGAAGCGAAATGTGTTTTCATCAGGTTTAGTCACTTCAGGTTTTCAAAGGTGAAATTGTTCCTCACGTCTCCTTACACTGCCCCTCTTGTCTTGTTTTCATAGAGATGCCAAGGTTCCTTCTCCTCCTCCAGGACATAAATGGAAAGAAGTCCGACACGACAACAAGGTTACTTGGCTTGTCTCATGGACAGAGAACATTCAAGGTTCCATTAAATACATCATGCTGAACCCCAGTTCACGGATCAAAGTAAGAGGATAACTGAGAGCTGTACCAATACAAATATACTTATATTTGTATATTCCAAGTCAGATTTCTTCGCATAAAATTCTACAAGTTTCAAATTGCTTATTAATGACTGGTAAACCTAAGGAGCCAGTAATGTGACTGGTTACGTGTTGGGTTTCTAACCAGATGATCAGCAGTTTGAGCCAACTAGCAGCTCAGTGGGAGTAAGCTAAGGCAGTCCTTTCACCTTTTCGGAAGTTGGAGGGTGAATGTCCTTCAGTTCCTCTTCTTGCGGGCTCTAAATAACAGACTTGTGTGGCTCATCAAGCAAGTGAGAACATAAAACCCCTTAAGAATATTGGAGATAGAGAGTAGATTCTCCTCAGAGACCAAATGCAGTAGAAATACAAACTTACTTGGCGGAGGCAGCACTCCTCTGCCAGCTCCAAACAAGTCTCTTGCCTACCTTTACCCTCCCTCAGTGTCCTTAATGGAATTGTATTCTCGTTGAATGACCTTGTTTTGGGGGCTTTTCTGCACCTTGTTTTCTGCCTAGCATTTCAGTGGCATGATTAAAGAACTGAGTACATGTTCCCATAAGTAGATTGGTTTCGCTGTGACTCTGTGCAGGGGCCTGTTAGGCCAGAGCCCGCTCCTGTGGTGGTACAGTACTGGGACACGCGCCTTTAAATGATTATCCTGGAGGGTTTGTGCTGACTTGTTCATGAGGACAGCTTGCATCATGGCTTTTTAAGTCGCCATCTTAAAGACCAGAATGTGCTTAGAGAAATTGTCAACTCTCTAGTGTCAGAAAATAGGTTTCAGATTTTTGGGTACCACCCCCCATACTCAAGAGGTTGTTATCGACCCTCTGATTTTATAGCCAAACAAATGGCAGACAAATAGTGAATACACAGTTGGGAGACTCCTGATGACTCCTTAGCATACCCCTCTCCCTGTAATCTTTAATTTCTGAATATTTGTTAAGGTCCAGAAGTGAAAGACATCGCTTCTTTTCTATTTTTCACATTCTTGCATTTTGAGAAGGGCTGTTACCTGAAAACAATTCCTAATGCCTCAGGAACACAGGCAAGAGGTGTTGATATGGATAGAAATCAGTACCTTTTTCTTGTCATTAGATGAAGGAAGAAGTTAAGACCAGATCTTCTCGGGTTCTTCTGTGTGTTCCTATCATGGAGTCTGTTTTGCAGTTTACAGTGGTGTCATTTAGATTCAGTCTCACCACGTTTTTAATGAGCTACAGTGGCTTTAGCATCACTATTTTAAACCTTCCTCCAAAAGAGCTTATGTTTAGAGGGAATATTTAAAAAGCTTCCCAGAAACATTGTTTTCCTTTATTTAATCAAAGAACATATCTAAGATAGTAAATAATTATGGCTGTTCCTGGAATTAATTGTATTTCTTTGTAATCACGTGCTGTAGTTCTGCTTTTTGACAGCTTTATCAGATCAAATGAGGATTTTGAATTTAATAGCCTTCACTTCTAGCAGCTAACTGGTGTTAGGTCACAGATTCAACAAGGCTGTGATGCTAATGGGGGAATTGAAATTTTGATATGCTGTTTGTGTTTTAAAGATGTTTCATATCCTTTGTGCTGACAGGAAAAGTCACTTTTGGGGACATGCCATGTGTTCTATTCCCAAGAACATAGAAATCTTACAAAGTAAATATTAAGAACCTTTATTAACAGATAGGAAGCCAGTTTGCTAAACAGTGAAATGGGACAGTTGTGAATTTTCAAGAACTAAATACCCCAAATTTTCTCTTCAGTACAACTCTTTCTACTGTGTGTAGAAAGTTTTTTTAGTTGATTTAAACCTCTGGGCTTGATATTTCAGGGTCTCTTTTTTACATAGCCCATTCTCTAAACAGTCCATCTTTACTACGTAGGGTGAAAAAGACTGGCAGAAATACGAAACTGCTCGGCGGCTGAAGAAGTGTGTAGATAAGATCCGGAACCAGTATCGAGAAGACTGGAAGTCCAAAGAGATGAAAGTGCGACAGAGAGCTGTAGCTCTTTACTTCATTGACAAGGTGAGAGTGCCTTTCCAGTGATGTTGGTCATGTGCTGAGCTTCACAGAGATGTGGATGAACATTCTAGGTATCATAGAGGCAGTGACAGCCATGTCCTCAGTACAGTCTCCCTGCTAGGTTGAAGGGGGGTGTGTGTGAGAGAGAGATAAAGAGACAAGACAGAGTCTGAGTGTCTACATATGTGTATGTGTGTGTGAGAGGGACAGACAGATTCTGAATTGTCTCGAAATTACACAGAAGAGACTAACCTTTTTAGTCTGGTTTTTCACACTTTTTTTAATGTCTTTGGTTTTGTTAGTATCTCTACTATCTTTGAGAGGACAAAGTCCTGAGTATTGTAAAGTTTCATATTCCTAAGTCCATGAGTTTTACACAAATCTCGAACATTATAGAATCCTGAGTTTCTAGACTCAGATTGACTATTTGTCGCCACAGAGACAAAGGGAGGCTTCGATTTTGAGTTGCCTGGAGATCTTGAAGAATGACAGTCCCTTTTTCACTATCTCTTTTTTCTCCTTTTCTCCTCCCTGGACAGCTTGCTCTGAGAGCAGGAAACGAGAAGGAGGAAGGAGAGACGGCAGACACTGTAGGCTGCTGCTCGCTTCGCGTGGAGCACATCAACCTGCATCCAGAATTGGACGGCCAAGAGTATGTGGTAGAGTTTGACTTCCTTGGGAAGGACTCAATCAGATACTATAACAAGGTCCCTGTGGAAAAGCGAGTAAGTCACCATGTCTTCTTGTCCCTGACCTAATTTTTCTTTCATTCATTCTTTCTATAAGCAGATAGTGAATGTTTGTATTGTCTGTTCTATACTGTGGTGGTTGTGTGCTGTTGAACTGGACCTGACTCTCGAGCAGGTTTTCAGAGCAGTAAATTGCAAGGAAGAAGTTTGCCCATCTTTCGTGGAGCAGCTGGTGGATTTGAACTGCATTCTTTTTTGTTGGCAATGCAGTTTCTTTTCACTAAGCCACTAGAGTTGTGATAGACACTAAAAAAAATGAATGTGAAGGAGAGGAGCTATTTGGTGTGCTGTGTATCTTGTGCCTGGCCTCTCCCTGGAAGTGAAGGGCAGTCTTCCATAGTACTCCTCAAGAGTGTTCTGTAGGGAGCGACTCTGTAGAGGACATTTGATATCAGAGTTACCTAGCACATTGTTATAATGACTTGCCCCCACAGTTCAGTATTCCCTGGTTTACGCTGCACATTTGTTAACTTTGCAGCTTTACTCAACCTCTTCCCAACCTCTGACTCAAAAGATGTAACTTTTTTGTACAGCTTCATGGTCTCGCATCCTAGTTTCCTGCAAAGACCTGGGCTTGCCAGAGACCTAGAGAGTGCCCAGATAGATCATCCTTATTTTGATATTTAATCAGCAGTTAGACTTTGCTGACTGTGAAAATGCTCCAGATTTAGAGGACATATGAATAGTAGGTTAAAGTATTATCATACATTTATGAACCAGTACTGTGGCTTTGTAAAGGAATGTCTACTCTTAGGGACAAAAGAGCATGATACATAAATTGCACCCTAAAAGATTAAAAGAAATAATTATATACACGACAGTAGAGAGAGGGAGTAAGCACATGTTATCAATGGAGTAATTAATTATAGGTGAATTTGGGCATATGATTAGTGAGGGTGGATTTTTTTGGTAAGTATATATTATTTTGGGGAACAAGGTTTTGTGAGTTTGATATTATAGCCAAAGTAAAGTTTTAAAACAAATAGTAACTACGCTTTACTTTTTATTTTAGGTTTTTAAGAACCTACAGTTATTTATGGAGAACAAGCAGCCTGAGGATGATCTTTTTGATAGACTCAATGTGAGTAAAAAAACCAAAGTATTTATTCCTCTGGCTGGGAGGAGGATGGCAGCTTTAACTTCAGAAGCTCCCACAAGGACAGGGTTGTCTGAGGATGACGTGGACTCTCCTTTCAGCCTATCAGTGCACACAGCAGTTTTTAGTCCAGAGTCATAGGCCCAAGGAAGAGCTAGCAACCCTGTCTTTCATCCCCATGTCAGCTCTTCCAGAACCTTTCTTTGGCTGGATGCCCAACCACCTCTGCTGGAGACCCAGGACTTGTCTCTTGGGTCTTACCCAGGGAGATCTTATCAGGGAAAACACATTTGCCTTCTTGCTTAAGATTTAAGTACTTCATGGGCAATTATTGTACAACCTTGTGTTCAGGAATTTTTTTTACCCTCTTTTCCTAATTTCATACCAAGAGAGTAGTAAACTTGGCAATGTTGTGACTACACTGGCTTAAATGACTCTTCAAGCTTGCCAGAAAGGACAGGAGTGACGTGGCTTTTACTTCAAGGTCAATAACTTCTGTGCTGCTTTGTCTCTTACAGACTGGTATTCTAAATAAGCATCTTCAGGATCTTATGGAGGGCTTGACAGCGAAGGTGTTCCGAACATACAATGCCTCCATCACGCTACAGCAGCAGTTAAAAGAACTCACGGCCCGTAAGTACTGCTCGACCAGGCAGGACCTGTGTCCTTGTTAATGATACCTACTGTCCTTGTTTAGCTAAGTCCTACAAAAGTTCCACGTCCCCCTTTAATTTTGTGACCTGAAACCTTTTCTCTTCATACTTCTTGTACTGGGTCAGTGCTGCTTCCCTCCAATTTGTGTTGTTTGTGTACATTATTGTAAGGCTCCCTGGGTGAAGATGCAATGCTGTGATGTTCTGTTCAATCGGAAAGAGTAAGGTCGTCATGGTTAGTCGAAAGATAAGGAACTTTCTGTGGGGTATACATGTCACTGTCTCCCCACCCCACCCACACTACTCCTCCTAAAATGTGAATAATACACTCCTAAAGATTTAGAGTATGGAAATTATCCCTAAAACCAAGAAGACCCTTTTCCTGGAGTGCAGTCAATACGAAATTTCCACTGTTCCCTATAAATTTGACAAGTGGCCTTAACAGAAGAGTTAAAAATGCTTGAGAAGTATATGCTAAACTTTAGTACCACACAAGTAAAAAATTTTCTTTGGTGCTATTATAATTTTTTCTTTTTCCTCAACTTATTAAAACATATACTGTACTTTAAAAATATAAAACTCATTATCTGTTGGTCTTGCCATTCTTTCTGTCCCAAGTCCACATTTTTTTTCAGACTCCATTTGGTGGGGAGGCAGGAGATAGGGCAAGCAGACCCACAGTCTGAACAAATTCTCCGTGTAAGCAAGGTTTAGATTTAGCTATAATCTTGAGACCAAGAACTCCCCTTGCAATGAAAATATCTGCTGTCATTTTCTTAGAACTCTTGACTCATATTTTTGACCTTGTATTTCAGAGAACATTTGACTAAATCATCTGGGTGAAATTAGGGCCAATAAAATTATAGGTCTGGAATGGGAGGGGAAGACAAAGTTGCATGTGCTCTCTTGGTATGCAAATTAATATTCTTACTTTCACGTTTCTTTACAGCGGATGAGAACATCCCCGCAAAGATCCTTTCTTACAACCGTGCCAATCGAGCTGTTGCTATCCTTTGTAACCATCAGCGGGCACCACCAAAAACATTTGAGAAGTCTATGATGAATTTGCAGTCTAAGGTATTTTAGATACGAGTGATGGGATAGCGAATGTCTTTTGAGGGCAAACCATCTGAAACATGAGTTTTATAATGCATATATGAGTGGGATATTAGGCTGGGTCTGTCTGGGAGATGGATTTGCTGAAGATTAACAAGGATGTTTATTAGTAGTTATTTGGATTAGGAAGCTCTAGTGGTTTGTTGTTATAGTTGATGTGTGTACCATTGAGCCGCGTGCGACCCGTAGCGACCCTACATACAGTAGCTCTGACTCCTCCCCCGTCCTGAGCCAGTCTCACTAATTCCGTCAAACAAGCCCCCATTGCCCCGTCACTGTATCACTCCGTCTCATCTGGCATCTTCCTCTCATGTGCTGTCCCTACACCCTTCCAAGCATTACATCCTCCTCAAAGGACCAGTCTCTCCTGGTCATGTGCCCAAAGTATGTGAGACAAACCTTCAAAATCCTAGCCTCCAAGGTGAAACTTGGAGGTAAACCAATTTGTTTTCTTGGCAGCCTGTGGTATATTCAAGACCATTCTCCAGCACCACAACTCAAAGGCTTCTGTCATCCTTAGTCGTCCTGCTCTATGATTCATAGCAAGTAATTACAAAGACCTGGATTAGGTGCACCTTAGTCTCTAGACTGACATCATTGCTTTTCAGCACTCCAGAGAGATCCCTGGCAGAAGATTTTCCCAGGGTAGTTTGTCTTTTGATTTCCTGACTGATGGTGTAAGAGTGTTGATTATGAAACCGAGCAGGCTGTGATTGTTAACACCCTCAATCTCTTCTACATCTGTCATGGTGCTGCCAACTGGCCGAGTGATGAGAATCTGATGTTCCGCTTCAGTCCATATTAAAAACTATAGTCCTTGACCTTTTGCAGCAATTACTTCAGGTCTTCTTCTGTTTCAGCTAGCAGTGTTGTGTCATCTACTTAACAGGTTGTTGATGAGTCTATCTACAATCCTGGTGCCACATTCTTCCTCATAAAGCTCTGCTTCCCAAATGATCTGTTCTGCGTGTAGATTGAAAAAGTATGGGGACAGGATGCATCCTTGATACACTCATTTCCTGATTTTGAACCATACACTGTTTCCCTGTTTTTTTCCATGAGGACTGCTTCTTGGTCCAAGTATAGGTTTTGCATAAGCATAATCAAATGTTCTGGGATTCCCATTTTCCTCAAGGTTAGCAACAATTTATTGTGAGCCACATAGTCAAATGCCTCTGCACAGTCAATGAAGCACAGATAGCCATTCCTCTGAAACTCTGCTTTCTGCCAAGATCCATCTGACATTGGCAATGTTTCTAGTGCCATGATCTCTTCTAAACCCAGCTTGTATTTCTGGTAGTTCTCTGTTACTGGACTGTTCCAGTCGTTTCTGGATGATCTTTTGGTTTAGTGCTAAGGAATTACGCTGCCAACTCAAAGGTATATGGTTCACTTCCACCAGCTGCTCTGTGAGAATATGAGGGACAGGCTCCTGTGTGATTCGCTGCCTCTGAAAACGCACTGGAGCATCAGCCAGGAGTCAGTTCCAACTCAATGGCACTCAGCATTCCTGATAAGATAGTGAATATTGAGGTTCCCGTTGTCCAGAAAGGATTTCTTTTAAGAACTCACTTATTCTCATTGCTGTTCAGCCAGAACTGACTCCTAGCCAGCCCTCCAAGACTGTGAATCACGCAGCAAAGATAGCCCACCTTTTCCCTGCAGAGTTGCGGGTGGATTTAAACTACCAGAGAGGCAACAGCCGTTAGGTTAACAGTGAAACGGACTCTGCCACTAGGTGTCCTGATTCTGTCAGCACAAGCTCTCTCTTAGTCACTTCCTGTTTTGAAAGTCTAAATCTGACATATTCCCTTTAAAAGATTTTGCTAATGATTATCCTTATTTATACAAGACGAAGGGGGTGTAAAGAGAACTGTTTTTATCATCAGACATCATCTGTTGAACACTAGTTAGGTGCCAGATTGGTAGCCCTAGTGGCATGTAAAGCCTCAAAGGAGAAATTGATGTGCAAACCAGTGGATGTTCTTCCCCTTCCATGTGCTCTTCCCCCCACCTCCGATCCTGTGCCTAATACTCTGCTTTTAAGCCTCAAGGCATTTAACATTTGATGATGAGCATCGCTGTGTTAGTCATAGCTACATCTGCTCATGTTTTGTTGCACTGTGGTTTTTATGCTTGTAGTTCTGATGCTGGAATCAATGACACTGGTATATTAAATGCGTACAAGATCACCCATGATGGATAGGTTTCAGGAGACCTTACAGACTTAGGACACCTTGTTCTGTGAAAACCTTGTCGATGGCCGCAGAGCTCTGTGGCTCTCAGTGAGGTAGAGGGGCGACGCAGTGGCTGCCACAGCGGGGTCACACACAGCAGGGTCATGAACTAGCTAGCATTGGACCAGGCACTGTCCTGTTCTCCAGTACCTGAGGTGGCTATGACTTAGAACCAGCTCAGCCCCACCTTACAACCATATGTCACCACCTACATGAAAGAGAGAGTGACCACACCAGACGACAGAACATTCTGCCCAAGTGCCGGCTTACTTCCTTGTGTTACTGCCAGTTACCACTGGGGCTCAGAGCCCAGCCAGCTGACACTACAGCGTTAGCTGTCACAACCAGCATTGCATTTGCCTTAAACTGAACTGTTTGTTACTGCTAAGCATATATAATTAATGCCCAAAAAAAACAGGTAAATACCTTCTTCGCTTACTGTCATTATAAATGGACAATACTGGACAACAGAGTAAGTTGAAAGTGAAAAATGGATGTACTCATGGACCCCTTACCATGAATAGGACTCTGCGAGTTTTCAGTCTGAGGTGAACTAGGAAGAAAGACCTGTTTATCTTTCTTCCAGAAGCAGCCAAAGAAAGCTTTCTGGATCACCACTGATTCATGTCCAGTAGAGTACTAGATTATGGTCACCCTGAATTGGAGTTCATTGCTCATTAGCATAGCAGTGGACTTGCACAGAACCAGTGATCATGAGCACTGGTGCAGTTCTGTTCTGTCAGGTCCAACTCAGTGGCAGCTAACGATGACGACTCCGTAACTAATCCATCTGCATTTATCCACAATGAGAATTTGCAGGTCAATTCTGCAATCTAACTCACTGCTCTCGAGTCAGTAGTGACTCATTGCTGACCCTCCTGTTGTCAGAGGCTGTAAATCCCATGGGAGCAGACTGCCTGTCTTTCTCTAAGAGCACTGGCTCCTCTTCTCCCACACAGCACCTGCCTTTAGCTTGGTAGCGAACCTCCTTACTGAGCAGAGGCACCAGAGCTCCCTGTTTAACTGTATAACAGGAAAATAGGATTACAGAGGAAATCAGTGCAACGGAATGTATCTTAAAGTCTGTGATAGATACATTAATAAGTGTGACCGTTACCTTTATAAATAAGATCTTGCTTACCTACATTCATGATTAAAGAAGAATTGGTAAATTTTATGTAAAAGTTAGTGAAATCATAAATCTAATTTGTTTGGTTGGTTTTCATTTTCACTTAAGTTCATACTTAGAAAACTGGAGTTTTAAAACGGCTTTAGAGTGAATAACTATTCAGCCCAGAGTTGTCCTTGTGTTGAGCTTTCAGTCTGAATACCTAAAAGTAGAGCATCTGGGTCAAATAGATACACAGTCTTGGCTCATTCTGTCGACACCTCAGAACTTCATTGAAGGATCTAATCCATGTCGACAGTGAATGCCTGCACCCCCTTTGATCTCTTGAAACCTTGGTCCATGGTTGGCAAGTGAAGAAACTTCCAGATCTGCCCATGACAGTGACTCCACTTGGCACCATTCTGCTAAAATGGTGGCCATCTCTTTTTGTTTACTCTTTTCATGTTGTCATTCCAAACCAGAAATAAACTCATGTCTATTCAGTCACTGTTTACCTAATTCTAGAGCCCCTTCCTGGGGCATGAGGAGGTCTTTTGTTGGCCTCACCCTGGAATCACTGTTTGGGTAGCACAGGCTGCCTGCCAGCCGAGCCCTCCAAACCTCGGAATCCTCCCCTACGTACCCACAAAGCTAACATGCCCCTGTTTGCCAAGTGAATCAATGGATTCTTTGATGCTTTGAGAGAATTTGACATAGCGTTGCCAGTTGTAGAAATGGTTAAAAGATTGTGGTTTGCTCCATTTCTACCCCAGCCAAGCATCTGGCTGAGTGAGTCTGTGATGCTTTTAGGTAGAGAATCCATTCCTTTTACTTGGCTTTGGACAACACAGGTATTGGAAATAAGCCATATATAGTAAAATAAATTTAATGATCCTTTCACAGTGATGGCCTCTGTTTAGAAACAGAGGCTCTGGCAGTATGAGTACATATAACAGACGATTCTAGGCTCAGTAAAGCCCAAAGCCTGCTTCCCTTAACCTCACAGGTCTGCACGTGGTCTCCCGTATGAAGGCCTTATGTCCCTCACACCATGTGTTCACAGCCATGTGCTGCATTTTCTGTCCATGGATTTTGTAGAGGTGCTTTGGGCTTGTAGAAAGCAACACAGAATAACACTGCCATTGTTGCTTCCTTTATACATGCTGTTGTTGTTGATTGCCTTCGAGTCAAGCATGACTCATAGCTACCCTATGAACAAAAGGCCTGAAGCCCCTCTAAAACGGTTGACATTTATCAAAGGTCATAGTTTCCAGAGGCAGGGACTACTAATACCATTTGAGAGATCTCTACAGCTAAAATTTTTAACCCTGGTTTTGAGTGATAACTACTATAATTTACATTCCCACCATCAGACTTTTGGCCTATCAAAACCAAAATGACAAGCTGAAACACTCCACGTTTGGCTTGCAACACACTGGTTGAACTGATCCTTTTTGTTATATGTTTAGTTCTTTGAATATTCTTATATTCTTGTTTGTGGATAGAGGTTTTTTCCCTTGAAAAGCTGGCATCTCCTTTCTAGGGCATTGACAGCGTATAGGTAGTGAATAGGGCTTGATCAGTACATGTAAAGATCTCGTTCAGACTTTGTAGAGTGTCTCCTGTTGTGTCTTTAGATTGATGGTGGTGGAAACCTGGCCCAAGAATTGTTTGATAAGCAGCTCTTAACTTGTAGCCTCCCCAAAGCCGCCTTTTGTTGAAAGATTAGGACCAGATTCCCAGTCTCATGCAGGTCCTTGAGCCTAAATAGGGCTCCAGATAACTGTCCTGTGGAATCCTCATTTCCTAAAGGCTCTTGAAGGACTTAGATAAATAATCTGCCTTCATGGAGCCACTTCTTTGTATTTTATTGAGCCTGACTACTCGTGGAGGCAAATTCTTTAGATTTTGTCTTTTATGACAGAATACTCCTTTTTCTCTCTTGTCTCATTTTTGTTCCTAATTCTTACTGCTCTTTTTCCCTACAGATTGATGCCAAGAAAGATCAGCTAGCAGATGCCCGGAGAGATCTGAAGAGTGCCAAGGCTGATGCCAAGGTCATGAAGGATGCAAAGACCAAGAAGTATGTACATGACATTGTGTGAAGCAAGGGATTGGTTGAAATGGAAAGTGGGCAACATCAGTGAGAGACCCAGGCTTTTTGTAGGGTTTCTGAATGGTGGCTTAGGAAAATCTCTCTACTTGGAGTTGTTTTTTTTTGTTGTGTTGTTTTGTTTTTATGGTATTGGTTAGACCTGGGTTAGAGTGTGTTCTTATGCAGAAGGCCATGCCTGGTTGTTAATGATTCTTTTCCTTTTCTTCCAGGGTGGTAGAGTCAAAGAAAAAGGCTGTGCAGAGACTAGAGGAACAGTTGATGAAGTTAGAAGTTCAGGCTACAGACCGAGAGGAGAATAAACAAATTGCCTTGGGAACCTCTAAACTCAATTATCTGGACCCGCGGATCTCAGTGGCTTGGTGAGTGCTTTGCCCTGCTTCAGCTCCTGCTGCTACCTCAAGAAATGCAGTGTCCCCTTTTTCTTTTTCTTTTTTTAATAATTTTAATGAACATTTACAGAGATTTTGGATTTCCATTCATTGCTGCACTTCTCTCCCCGCCCAGCCCAGCCCTCCCCCCCCACCCCATTTCGCTCCTCTCTTTGAAAAGTAAAAGAAACACTCCCTCCCTGGTACACAATCCCCCCGCACCCCTCCCACTGCCCCAAGTTTATTCCACTATGCAACACAGAGCCTTTAAATTATTCTCTCCTTCATCTGTTTCAGTGCAGTATACACAATTTATCCAGTTTTTCTCAGTCTTATCCCAACCCTGATATCAGTCCCATTTTACAACAGTGGCACCATGCAGTATTTGTCCTTTTGTGACTGAGATACTTCACTCAGCATAATGTCCTCCAGGGTCACCCATTTTGAATAATATTGCATGAGTTCCTTGTTTTTCCAATGCAGTGCAGTATTTCATTGTGTGAATATACCACCGCTTCTCTATCCATTCGTTTGTTGATGGGCACCTGGGTTGTTTCCAACTCCTTGCTATTATGAACAAAGCTGCGATAAACATGGGTGTGCATATATCTGCTTGGATGTCAGTTATGGTCTCTTTGGGATGTATTCCCAGTAGTGGAATTGCTGGGTCAAATGGTATCTCTGCAACTTTTTGAGAAAGCCCCATACCGCCTTCCACAGTGGTTGCATCATTTTACACTCCCACCAACAGTGAATAAGGGTTCCATTTTCTCCACAACCTCACCAACATTTGTTGCTTGCTGTTCTGTTAAATTTTGCTATTCTGACTGGGGTGAGATGATATCTCATAGTTGTTTTAAATATCCTCTTTTCTATGCAGTTTCTAAGCCTTGTACTCAGTCCTCTCTGAGTACTTGAAATCCCATACTTCTTTTGGTTTGCATTAAGTTCTTCTCAGAGATAAAAGTGCCATCTCCTTTGGTACTTGCTCCTCTGACTTCGAGGGCCCACCCACTTCTCTATCCTGTGTGATTATTCTCCTGGGCATGATGAGAGAGGGTTGGCCGGCTCTTGACAGGGAATAGTGGGGAATCTTAGACTGTGGAGCCTGGGTGGTGGGGTTTGAATTTTAGTTCTGTCATCTAGTACCTGCAGGAGACTGTAAGCTAATTACTTAGCCTCTCTGCCTTAGTTTTCTCTTCATACAATGAGTATGACACAGTACTTACCGTAGTGGTCATTGTCAAGATTAAATGCATTAACTATGTAAAGTCTATATGACATGTCTGTTGGGCTGTTAATTCATTCTTGGACTCCCTCCCCAGTGTAAAGTAAACAAAGAAGGTGATCCTTCTGAACATGCCCCCCAGGTCTGGGCCATTCCTCTTTGAGTCATATTAACCCCCTTCTTTCTTCTTTGCTTGCAGGTGCAAGAAGTGGGGAGTCCCGATTGAGAAAATTTACAACAAAACTCAGCGGGAGAAGTTTGCCTGGGCCATCGACATGGCTGATGAGGACTACGAGTTTTAGCCATTCTCAAGAGGCAGGGTTCTCTTACAAGGAACAGTGTGGTTTGGGGAAGATGGAAAAACTGTGAGCCTCATTTGCCCTCGCACGTGAGGGAGAGAGGCAGCAAGTCTTAACAAACCAACATCTTTGCGAAAAAGATAAACCTGGAGATATTATAAGGGAGAGCTGAGCCAGTTGTCCTATGGACAACTTATTTAAAAATATTTCAGATATCAAAATTCTAGCTGTATGATTTGTTTTGAATTTTGTTTTTATTTTCAAGAGGGCAGGTGGCTGGGAATTTGTCAGAGTTCTGCCAGACAAATTCACTGTTTCACTGAGACGTTTGGATCTCTTAGCTACTGTATACGAAGTCCGATTATATTGGTGCGTTTTTACAGTTAGGGTTTTGCAATAACTTCTATATTTTAATAGAAATGAATTCCTAAACTCCCTCCCCTCTCCCCATTTCAGGAATTTAAAATTAAGTAGAACAAAAACCCAGCGCACCTGTTAGAGTCGTCACTATCTATCGTCATGGGAATCAATTTTCATTAAACTTGAAGCAGTCGTGACATCGGCAGTGTTTTGGTTCAGACACCTGTTCACAGAAAAGCATGATGGGAAAATATTTCCTGACTTGAGTGTTCCTTTTTAAATGTGAATTTTTATTTCTTTTTAATTATTTTAAAATATTTAAACCTTTTCCTTGATCTTAAAGATCGTGTAGATTGGGGCTGGGAGGGATGAAGGGTGAGTGAGTCCAAGGATAATGAAATAATCAGTGACTGAATCCATTTTCCCATCATCCTTTGTTCTGAGCATTCTGTTCCCTTTAAGATATCCAACATTTTTTCTTTTTAAACCCCAGTCTTTCTCTTGAAAGATTTTATTGTATAAAAAGTTCCAAAGGTCAGTAAATTCAGAGGAAAGTGAGTATTTGGTCCAAAAAAAGAGAAAAATAATCAAGATTTTAGGGCTTTTTTTTTTCCTTTTGTAATTGTGTAAAAAAATAAATATGGGAAAACCATACAAAGCAGAATTTTAATGTGAAGCCCCCCCCCTTTTTTTTTGCTATAATCATTAGTTTTAGAGGCGTTGTTAGTTTAGCGTGTGTGCAGAGTCCATTTCCCACATCTTCCCTCAACTATCTTCTATTTTTATCATGAATTCCCTTTTAATCAACTGTAGGTTATTTAAAATAAATTCCTACAACTTAACGGAAACTTAGTGCCTGCCTCTTTGTTACCCAGGGCTCCAGGCCAGAGTAGGCACCCTGGGGCTGGTCTTAGGATAATGGTCTGACCATCACTCAGGTCTCAGAGACGCATCCTTCACCTGAGGCTGAGCCTGGCCTGGCAGGTGGTTCAGCTGTCTTGCTGCTGTGGATCTGGCTCAGTGGGGATTCAAGGTCCGTATCCCTAGCTAGAGACCATTCAGGAAGTAAGGGAGGATGTAGAAATCTATTGTGATTGAAGCTAAGTATGAGTAGAATGTGAGACAAGATGGACCAACTATATTTCTGAGGCATTTTTATCCCTTGTATGCTAACCAGATGCAGAATAAGGGAGCCTCTTTGAGTTTATGGAGCTAAGCATCCCCTCAAGATGGAAAAAATTAAGGGCACTAAACTAGTTAGAACATAATCCCAGAAAGCCCCTCTCCCTGGTAAAATGTAGAATGGTCAATTGAAAGAGAGAAGCAGATTATCTGTGACTGTTTCTTAGTGCTTCATTTCTCGATGAAAATCACTCCTCTTGTCTTCTAGATTACAATAGTCTGTAATTCAGAATGAAAATTAGATCTACAGATCAAATGGAACAGAGAGGCCAAGAGTGGTCAGAATTGTTAATTTAGCAGAAGGGCCCTAGACCCTCTGGTTTGGTATCCTGAGCAAAGTGTTTCGGTATGAGCGCTACTGCCTTGGAAGATCTCATTTCTGAGGCAGGTATCCATATGGGTTGGTGTTGGGACCACTGTTGAGAATATTTGGAGTCTTCCTTGGCAGCCTGTATTGTATAGGCTAGCCAGGGGGAGGCAGCAGGAAACAAACATGCATGAGTAGCAGTAACTGTAATGGAGCAAGAGGACTGCAACCAGTTGAAAGAGCTGGAATGTAAGGAATAGCAGCAGAGAGTCTCTTTGGTTCAGTTGGTTCACTTTATGACTGGTGGGTAGCAAGGAAGTAGACCTTCCATTTTCAACTTGAACAGAGCTGCCAGAATTAGAAGAGAAACCTTAGTCCGCACCTAGAAAGAAGGTATAGGAAAGATGCAAGCAGAAGGTCTTTCCTGGAAGCAGGAAACAGCACTCATTTCCCCTGCAAGGAGCTTGCTGCATGTCTTCTGAGGGCAGATGTGTTGCAGGTTTGGTCGAGAAGCATTGGGAAAGACATCCTCCCTGGTGTGCGCAGACCTGGAAAAGCAAAGTCAGTGACTGGAAAACTGATCTGGCCACCAGATGCAAAGGGCCTTGCAGGATTGCTAACTCTGGGATCACAAGAGTAAACTCACTCTTTGCCTTTTCATTGAATAGGTCTTTTTTTCACTTGCAGCTGCATACTGCAATTGGAAACCCAGAGAGGAAAAGCTGAGACCATGTGCAAGGCCCAGGAAACTCCCTCTTATCTGGGCTCTGCCCTGTCTCCCTTTGACCACTGTGGTCCCTGAGCCCAGCTTGGGCAAAGGGAAGCTGGGGGATCATTATTTCCTGAGACCACTAACTAAGATCACTGGTGATCTTTTTATTCTGCATCTTAACGCACTCTGTGTTAGTGGACGCTGTTGATCGTTTCCCCTTTAAAGAGCATTTTTTACTAGGGTATATTTTACATATTCTAAAACTCCCCCACTTCAGAAACTTTTCTTTATGGTACTGCCATCATCATAAATCCGCTTCGGAACATTTTCATCCCCACAGTTAGATTCTTCATGCTGCCTATATCCACTTGATCCCAACCTTCGCTTGCTGCCACTATAAATGTGCCCTTCCTGGACATTTCCAGTTCAGTAGAATCATGTAGGATGTGACCACCCTCACACTTCTGGCTTCCATGACGCCACCATCTCCTG
The DNA here is from genome assembly GCF_000299155.1 of Elephantulus edwardii. Taxonomy (NCBI): domain Eukaryota; kingdom Metazoa; phylum Chordata; class Mammalia; order Macroscelidea; family Macroscelididae; genus Elephantulus; species Elephantulus edwardii. The sequence goes on from NW_006399765.1 coordinate 14,252,768, forward strand.
GCTTTATGGTGCGGTCTCTAGCAGGTTGTCCTCACTGACCTCCTGCATCAGTTCTTTACATGTTGTCAGTCTGTGTAACCAATTTATTTTTAAAAGAAGCTAATGACTCCCATCTATCTCTCTTGAGGGTCTAGAACTTCCTATGTTTCACACACACATTTCCAGCTGCATTTCTACAGAGAATGTCCACAATCTCAGCATTTTCAAAACTGAGCTCAGCCTCTACTCCTCCAACAAGCTCGCAGAGCCTCCCAATGTGAGTGAAATGTACCACCATCCACTCTCCCCATACGAAAACCTAAGACAGCCTGCCTGCTTTCCTTCTGTGTATTTCAACATGCTGTAAGTTACCAGCTCTTGAAATGCTCCTAAATACAACCCCCTCCAAATGTAGGTAGAAACCTCTTAACTGCCTTTCCTGCTCAGAAGAAAAGTCCACTTGCTGAGAAAATATTTCAGTTCTACAAAGTCTCAAATAGCGCTCTAAACTTGTTTTAAACAAACAAAAAAAAGGGTTTTTGTGTACATATGTTTCTTTTTTTGAGAAAACATGACTCGGCAAGGACCTGACTGGGGCCAGTTTTAGAGGCGCACAGGTAAATCCCTTGACAATAAAAAAGCGAAGAAATTTAACAGACTCGGCAATTGTTTCTTACAATCGGAATCCATATAAAGAAGCTTTTTAAAGATTGCTTTAAACTTTAATTCAGTGTTGTTTTCCCTTGGTAGAGGTGCTGTAGTTACATATGTACTTTCTGACCTTTTAGGAAAGTACGGGAATATTTACAGATAACACATTAGTTGAAATTTGTTTCACAGTAATACGAGAAGTTAGTAGAGCATGGCAGAAGGCAAGGGTGGCAGCAGGTAGCTGGTGATTGTGGAAGCTGGTAATGTTTACCTGGAAGTCAAAGTCAATTCCTTACAAGTGCGATGTCAACCTAAAAGGAAGTGAAGGTTGATGTGTTTTTGGGACGTTTTATCAACAGATGCAAAACATGGCTCTAGTGACAACAAATGCAGAGAGATCAGCCTTTTTTAGACTGACTATAATTATTACTGGAAATGGGGGAAATATTTCTAAATATATATTTTTTTTTAAATTGTGATCAAAATATGTGAATTGCTAAATTGTTGTATGTGGGCATGCAAATACATCTCTAAAAATATTTCTAAATTGCAAGGGGGGGAAGTTCCACATGGAGTGATCTTAGTGCATAAGTGAAGAATCACCTCATATTTAGAGAACCTTTTCCCCGACATGTCTAGGTGAAGCCACTTGTCCTTATTGCACCACACACACTGCCATCAAGTTGAGGCCATCGAGTTTCCCAAGGAGACTGCCCATCTTCCATGGAGCAGCTTGTGAATTCAAACTGTTGATCTTTACAGATAGCAGCCCAACACATTACCCACTGTACCACCAGGGCTGCTCCTCAGTTCATTGAGTCCTCATGGTCTGTTGCCATTTCAAGAACCTGTCTCTGCTGACTTGATACAGAGAAGGCTTCAGAAATGTGTATTAGAAGGCAAGTAGGAAAAGGCTGTAGGTAATAGCCTGGCTGCCCTGGTGTTAGCCAGTAACGAGCCTTCAGTGCCATGCTAGTGAGACATTGTCCGTGGAAGATCCAGACCATGACCAACCCTCCAGCCTCAACATCTGTTTCCACTGTTGGGATCATTCGGAAAAGAGCAGAATGGAAGAGAGCATCATCCCTGGGAGTGTGCTGGGCCAAGTGTCAGGTTTGCCTCATGTGATAGAAAATGTGGGAATCAGGCCTGAACTCACTCGAATCAGAAAAGAGACGCCGTAAGAGAAGGATGAGGTCTTCCTAGGACTTAAGAAAGAGCTAAGGGTTAGATTTTGAGGCCAGAGGTGAAGAGCTGTGTCATTCCTGTCCCATTCAAGGAAGGACTGTCCGGTCATAGTTGTACTCTTCCCAGGACAGTCTGCCAGTGACTGAGGCCAAACTCCATGAATTGGAATCAGCTCCACAACTACATTAACAATAAAGACCCAGCTGCTTGAGCTGGACAGCAGAGCTCCCTGTGGTTGTGTCTGTCATCCCTCCTGCTCTGCAGTGTCGTTTCTCCCTCGGCCGTCCATTTCCCTTGCTCTCCCTTCTATGGTGTTGAGCCCAAGTATTCTCTGCTATAAATGTTCCCCAGACAAACCTCTGTCACAGCCAGTTTCTAGAAGAACCCGACCTGCACCAACACTTGACAACTAAAAATAGAAGGCAGATCAGGTGGTGACAAGGAAACCGGTAAAGATAAATAGAAATAAATTGGTTTTTACATAGGAGGCAGTATTGCCTGGATCCTGTTTGAATCCCTATCTGTGTGATAATGGGCATGTCTCGCCCTCTGATTTGTGAGATGGGCATGATGTCAGGATTTACAGGATTGTAACAACATATAAGTAAACCAATGTGAATAAAGCATTAATGCTTACTGTGCATCCAGTACTACTCTTGGTATTAACTAAAGCCTGCCTTTGAGGCCAAGTTCACAGGACAAGGGCAGCTGGTTAGAACTGACTCCAGATGGACGTGTTGAAGCTTGAGTGTTCACAGAAATAGGCTCCAGTAGGACTAGCCTGGTGCTGTGACAGGCGTGTCCTCATGTGGGTGCTGGGGCTGCTCCCTCCCAGCCAGCGCAGCTGCATATATTGGCAGTACCACGCACCCACGCAGCCATATATATGCTAAGCTGGGGGAAGCCCATACCAGCCGCACCCTCAGTGCAGCGCACCCTGCTTTTCCAGAATATCCTTGGCTAGAGAGAGGCACCTCAAGTCTGAGATGCTGGCCCAGGAGTCCTGAGAGGAGATGAACTGGGGCCCTGTTTACTGACTGAGGTGGTGGCCTGAAAACAATCTCTTGTTGGCAGAGATTGCTGGAACCCCTGTGGGCCCAGCTCCAGAGCCAGAAGCAAAAGCAAGGGAACATGGACTGCATGTTGGAAAGCTCTCAGGAAATGCAAAACCAGGTATTTAAAATGCATCACTGTTTACAGGCAGCCCTAGTTGGCACAGGAACCTCCGTGAAGAACTGCATAGGTGTGAAGATAGCCCATTGACGCCCCTGTCTCCTGACCACCTCATACTCTTCCTCATGGCCCTTCATCTTTCTATTCCTAAACACCAATCCACTACGCTCTGGCCTTTGTATGTGTTTTCCCCTCTTGGTGCCCTAGTGATGCATCAAGTCATCTGTCTCTTCCCATCCTTCATACCTGTACTGAAGTGAGAGATCTTCACTGGCACTTAGGTTCCATCAAGTCCACTCTGACTCAGATGCTACATACAAAATGAACTACTCCCCAGTCAGTCCCACGCCATCCTCAGAATTGTCACTACGTTTGAGCCGCTGTTGCAACGACTGGCAGTCCATCTCAAAGAGGACCTTCCTTGTCGCTGACCCTGGAGTTTCCCCAAGCTTGAGGTCCTTTTCCAGGGCTTGGTCTCTCCTAATAACATGTAAGATGAGGTCTCATCATCATCTTAAGCATTTTGATACGCTTCACCCAGTCGTCTTGGCTTGAAGTAGGTCTCTCTGGTGTTTCATAATCCCGTCCTTTGCCTTTGTAATTCTCACACAGTGCCCTTCAATAATGTTTATTTAATAAAGTCAGAACTGGAAGTTTGGTGCAATCGGGTTTGTCGTCTTCTCCCAGTTCATGATCTCAGTGCCAGGCACAGGAGAACTTGGGGCTGAGTTCAAGGTTAGCACCTCTTTTTAAGACCAAGAGTTAACTATAGGGAGTTCTGGTGACCAAGTGGTAAGAAACTGCTGCAACCCCAAAGACACGCAAATCCAGTTCACCAGTGCTGCTCAGAACTGTGAGTAATCTCATCTGATCAGTAAACCCGCCGAAGGTCCAGCTATGGATCGCTTCTGACTCGAGGGTATATAAGAACAACAAGCGTAAATGCCTTCTCCCACTGATTCCTCAGCTAGCCTCTGTTCCCACTAATGGCTAATCACCAGGGCCTCCGTAAGCCAGTGGTTCTCGTGTGGCAGAAAGCATGTGGAATCAAGCAGCCAAGTTGAAATTCCAAGTGTTGAATATACCATGGACTGCTAGGAGAACAGACAGGTTTGTCCTGGAGAGGGTGAAGCTAGAAGGCTCCTTGGAGTCAAGGATTCGGAAGCTTCATCTGACATACTTTGGGCATGTTGCAAGGAGGGACTGGTCCTTGGAGAGGGATGTCATGTTTGGGAGAGTGGAGGGACAGCGCAGGAGAGGAAGACCCTTGATGAGATGGATCGATTCTGTGACTGGTGGGAATGAGTGTGTTTGAGATGGCGAGGTTGGCACAGGATTGAATGGCATTTAGGGCTCTTGTACATAGGGTCACTATGAGCGACTCGATGGCACATAACAACTCGTTGATATATGTGGTCTTGTTAGGCAAGTTGTTGACATCTCAGTTTCCTTATCCGTTAAATGGGGACAGTAATCTCCAATTAGAGGGTTGTCATGAGGCTTAGGTCTGAACACAGGTGCAAACCTGACTTAGCACTGGGGCAGTCAATCACCGGGTCAACTTTAGCTCCCTCACTTGCACTTTAAAGGACCAGCACTAGGTGGCAGTCCATTGCAGTCGCCCCACCTTCCCTTAGCTGCTGAAACTGACAGCCTGTTAGGACAAAGCAGCTCAACTTGATGTGGAAATTCTGAGCTGCTTGGGGGCCATAGCTGAAGGAATTAAACACACACACACACACACACACACACACACACACACACACACACCCCTCTGTAAGATAAAGTTGGCACTATTGCAAAACCCCCAAACTATCACTACTCGGTTTGCTAGCGTACTAAGATTATGGGTTGCCTGCGTGCAGTGCACCCCTTCACATATGCAGAAGTTCGCATACAGCCACACCTCACTATTGCACTTTATGGCACTTCAGATTTTTAATTTTTTTTTTTTTTGCAAGTCTAGCAATGCCATTTCCCCAACAGCCTCTGCTCACTTCCTGTCTCAGTGCTACATTTTGGTAAAATTCGCAGTACTGAAAACTTTTTTATAATGTGATTGCACACTTAATAGTGTCTTGTTATGTGCCGTCTAGTGGGAACTGACTCATAGCTGACAGACACCCCAACAGATTTCCAGACGCTGTAAATCACACAGGAGGAGAACGCCCACCATTCTCCAGCGGAGCAGCTGAACCACCTGCCTTTGCGTTGTCAGTGCACTTCCTTACCAGTAAGGCATCAGAGCTCCCTAAAATACAGTGTCGTTGTAAACTTAACTTTTCGTTGCAGTGGGGACAAAAAAATTGCAACTAACTTTAATGCAATATTTACTGCAGTGGCATGGTCTTGAACTAAAAATATATCTCTGCGCTATGCCTACATAGCCTTGTTATTGTGTGCTGTATAGTTGGGACCAACTCATAGCTGCCCCTCCAGTGAGTTTTCAGAGGCTGTAAATGGCTTAGGAGGAGATTGTCCAACTTTTTTCCAGTGGAGCAGCTGGTGGTTTCGAACCACATGCCTTTGGGTTGGCAGCCCAACTCCTAACCACTAGAAAACTAGAGCTGTTTATATGGCCGTATAGTCTCACAATTCCAGTATATCTTTCTTTGGCTCCAGCTAAAGATATTGGGCCTCAGACTTTAAATGGAGTAAGTTGTCTTGCTTTGTCTGACTGCTGTGCACCTACCTAGCTCTCTATCAATACAAACTTCACTGTGGCAGAATATGCCTTCAATTTGGGTGGGATTCTGTGACAAGGAGAGAAAGTGAGTGAGTGAGGAGTGTGTGCGTGTGTGTGTGTGTGTGTGTGTGTGTGTGTGTGTGTTTTCTTGGCAATAACTTTGGGAAAACAGAGTGTGAATTCTTCCCAGTTTCAGTGGCTGGAGAATGGGGAGTGAAGAGAAGATGAGAGATAAAGCGGAACTAGGTGATATGGAACCTTGATCCCTGAACCAACTTAGGGAGTGTGAATTTTAGGTCCAATGGGAAGTGAAGAGACTTTAAGGAGGCTGCTTTAACCTGATTTTCAAGACTAAAGTATGGAGACCGGAAGTCGAGGGCTATGGTACAAGCAGGCAAGACCAAAGATTGGGAGAAAAACATAGTGGCTTGTAACTAGAGTAGGGAGACCTGAGGGCAGAGTTAACAGGACTTGTTGATGGACTGATACAGGTTTGAGTCAGAAGAATCAAAGATGACCTGAGGCTTTTGGCTGAAGCAATGTAGAGCAGTTTATGCAATTTTCTGAGAAAATGGTATCTGCGGAAAAGTAGTTGGGAAGAGGCTGTGTTAAGAAGACATGTAGGGACGATCAGGTCTGGAGGATGAAAGAGTTGCAGATTTGAACCCATGAAAAGGTTAGAGACCTTGAGAACTGAGCCTAGAGAAAGAGCAGCTTCTGAGGAGCCGCCAAGAGAGGGAGATGGAAAGCAGGTGGGCCTGCACCAAAGCCAAAGCTCAGGCAAGACCTGCGCAGAGACCTGTCGCGTGGGGTCTGCAGGTGGCTTTGGGATGGCCTGTGGCAGATGAGAGGGACGGAGGGGAAGGCCACTAAGGGAAGGCAGCACACTCCTGGGCAACGAGGCCGGGCGACCAATGGCCCCGGCGGGGATTCAAAGCCTGGAGAGTTGTCCGAATGGGGCAGCTCCGAGCGAGCACTGGCCACAGAAGGGGGACAGATGTGGGACCAGACAGACCTCCCGGGGGGGGGG
>NW_006399765.1:14260264-14343376 GCF_000299155.1 Elephantulus edwardii
GAGCCGGAGCCATGGCCGGCGCCGCGTCCCCGTGCGCCAATGGCTGCGGGCCCGGCGCGCCTTCGGACGCCGAGGTGCTGCACCTCTGCCGCAGCCTCGAGGTGGGCACCGTCATGACTTTGTTCTACTCCAAGAAGTCGCAGCGGCCCGAGCGGAAGACCTTCCAGGTCAAGCTGGAGACGCGGCAGATCACGTGGAGCCGCGGCGCCGACAAGATCGAGGGGGCCAGTAAGTGCACCCCCTTTCCCGGTGCCCGCCGCGCGCGCCCCGCCGTCGCCCGAGGGACTTGGGCAAAACTTTCGGGGCCCTCCCCCCACCGCCTGCCCCGCCCCCGCCGCGTCTCGGGGGTGGGGGGTCCCCGATCTCCGGACAGGACCCCCCTCCCGCAGCTGGGGAGCTGGGGGAGGGTGGGAGGGAGTGTTCCCGGCTCCCTGCCCGGAGGCCTCGAAATCCAGGCGGCGGGCCGGCCAGCAGGGGCCGCGCGGAGACCCCCCCCCCCAAGCCGGGGCATCGGGGCTGGCGAGGGGCGCCCAGGCCGCGCCCCCCACCTCGCCGGGAACAGGGGACCGCAGCGGATGGCAGCAACCACCCCCGTTTTTCCGGAAAGAGGCGCAGCCCTCGGGCCCAGGCGCCGGGCGGGTTTGGGGTCTCGGCGGGACCCCCCCGCTCATCACCCTCTTGGGGAGAGGCAGCATCATGGTGGTGGTCCCGGTGGGCTCGGGCTAGCCCGCGAGGAGTGTGTGCCGCTCTGCCCAGCTGGCCCTATTATCCCGATGCTGAGTTTGGAGGCCGATGTGGGTCCGCAGAACCCCCGTGCCACGATCCCCTGCTGTCCTGGGGGACGAGCGCCCTGGGCGCTGGACCCCAGAACTGCCCGCGGGAGCTCTGGAGTCAGGCTCGGCTTCCAGCGATGGTCAGCAGGCTGACGTCCATCCCTTTGTGCCCCTCACCCCGTGCCCGGTGGCCGCTTCTCCGAGCTTCCTGCCCCTGTGCCTTCCTAGGCCTGAGCCCGCCTTGGTCTGGTCAGGTCTCCAGTGACGGGTGAGGACAGGCCATTGGGGGATTTTTGAAGCACCTCGCGCCTTTCTGAGTGTTAACTCCGCTCAAGAGGTGCTCGTGCTCTGCCCTCTGTGCCCCCCACCTTCAGGGGTGAAGAGGTGATGTGTCTGCCACCATCATCACAGTTGCTTCCTTCAAGGACCTCCCTCACCCCATCCCAAGTGTTATGTTAGAACCAGACTCACAATGAAGTCTGGGTGCAGGGAAGGAAGTGGTACCCTCCAAGGGAGGCCCCGACAGACTTCCTGAGCCCAGTGTGCATGCGGGGAGATGCTGGGAGAGACTGGGAGGAAGGCAGGAAGGCAGGTCTTGTGGGGAGGCAGCCATCCTCAACTACAAGCTCACATAACTGCTGAGAAATGGTGGCTGCTTCCTCGATACTTCCATCTCCCTTTCCAGCCGTTGGGATTTAAAAAAAAAAGATGTGGGAAATAGGATTGTAAAGTGGAGGAAGGACAGAGACTGCAGAGAACAGGGATAGCCCGGAGAACATCCCTCTGGCGTCAGGCTGCAGGCGCAGCCCCCTCCTTTTCTCTGCTTCTGTGATCTTCCCTGTGCAGCCCTGAATTGGTGACACTGGCTGGAGGTTCCCAGATACAGATCTCCTGGGTAACAGGCTGCGTTTAAAACAGTGCGCGCGTGACCAGCAGGCAGTACTTGTAGCACAGTGGTGGAAGGCAGAGCGGAGTTTAGAGCGCAGACAGCAGATCTATATCTATCTGAGGCTGCTGCCGAAAGGCCGGCAGTTTGAATCTACCAGCTGCTCTAAAGACAGTCTGCTCCTGTTAAGATTTACAGCCTCTGGAACTTGGTTGAGGTTCCCCACGTGTCCCTCAACTCAAAGCACTGTGCCCTCCAAGCTTTCTTCTTCCCCTCTCCTTCCCTCTCCCAGTCATCTGAGTCTTGGTTTCCTTGTCTGTAGAAAGGAGTTAGGAATATAGTTACCATATGTGGTTTCTCTGGGGCTTAAGTGAGATGATTAAAAACATCGAGCACAGTGCCTCACTTGGAACTGTGTAATGAATGTGAGCTGTTACTAGTAAGACAATAATAATAGTAGTAGACTTTGTCCTCTCAGTCCTAGGAGGTGGAGGGTGACTGCAGGAGAGGCTGACGGTGCAGGAAGGGAGGCTGGGGGACCAGGCTCACATTTCCTGTAAAGTGCTACCCTGAAAAAGAGAGGAAATGATTTTGTTGCCCCAGCCCACCCACTCACGCACCCACTCACTCACCGCATCTAGCAGTGTTTCTCTGGGGAAGCATTTGGGCTTTTGCACGGATGACCCCTGGGTGTGACTTTGTGTATAATTTAGCATCTAGACAGCCTGGATGTGAGGGGGACAACAGGCTAGTCCAAGGTGTCTCGAATTCTTAGGGGATAGAGGCAGGAATGCAGAGGACCCGATTGCCCCCAAGGGTGGACCAGCAGGAAACCTGCAGATTCAGTGAGCTCATCAGTTAACTGTAGATTTGAGAGGTTAGGCAAAGGGTGTGGAAAGGGGCCTAGGTTCTTTGATTTTGAAGCCACAGACTGAAAGAGTCTGGGGAGAAAGGCAAGCCAATGCTTGCAGGGAGTTTAAGACCTAGTAAATGGAGCCTCTCACCAAAGCCCTGCCCTGCTTCTCTGGGTCCTGGTTGGTGGGTTCTGATGTCTGCAGCCTCCCTCTGCAGGCTCTCATGGACCTGGCCGGAATGGCCAGAGGGCAGGGGAGAGTTGGACACTATCACCTGGGCCCCTTGCCAGCTGGTCTTTTGCCCAGGTGCCTCAGGTGTCCAGTCTTCTCCCACAGACTCTGTCAGAGCACCCTGCAGTGCTGGTAGCCCGACGAGAGAGCCTTAGCACCCTCAGGGCGCTGGTGGACCTGAAGGACGGTGTGGTTCCTGGGCAGTGCACTTGGATCTAAGACCACGTCTGTCCTGCCCCTGCCTCTGACTTCACCACTTGTGGCCATTTCTCAGGCCGAGTTTGGCCCAAAAAAGGAGGAGAGAAGTGCTCTGTGCTGGCTGGTATGGTGATAGGACGGGAACCAGTGCCTTTGGCGCTTTATGTTCCTGATACCAGCACAAGGGAATAAAAAGCTATTGCCTGCTTCCTGTTGAGTGCTAAAGAGACCTTTTTATTACAGCTCCTTGGCGGCTCCTCCCAAGGGCCTCGGGAAATGTTGGGAATGCCATCCCATTTTACAGCTGAGGAACTAGGGATTAGCTGATGGCACAGGTCAGAGTACTTGGGGGTGACGTGACGATCTCAGCTCCCCACTTAGTGGCTGGCCAGCCGATCAGAGATGGTGCCACGCTCTGGGGTGCGGTGACCCTCAGGCCCCATGTTGCTGCTCTGACAGATGGAACCTCTGCATTAGCCTAGACTTTGCAGGATCAAGCCCTCCCCACCTTCTCATGCCCAGTCTGCCTCGCCCCTGTAGGCTCTGACAACGTGCTTTCCTCTCTTAGTGTCTTCAGGCTTCAGCCGTGTACAGTGAGGTCTGGTCAAGAGTCACTGGGGAGACAATAGCCATGGGTGGCAGCTTCATGGAAGGACTCTGAATGCTGGCCACACGTGTCTGGTCACTTTGGAAGCCCCAAGGCTGTAGTCCTTAGCTGTTTCTTCAGTGGATACTCTTGGTGCCAGGCCTTTTTAGGTGGTGAATGAAAATAAGTTCTTGCCCTCAGAGAAGTAAAATGGACAATGAGAGTCCAGCGTGGTACCTTTGATGACAGTTGTGGGTGGGTGGGAGAAGCAGGCAGCCAACCACCTCCGGGAAGCAGTTGGCCGGGCTGACCTCCATGACTGTAGTTATCGGGCTGATGATGGGAGAGGCCTGGTTGGAGCGAGTTGACCAGCAGCCTGCCTGAGGGTCCTTTCCTGTGGGGACCAGGCCAGGTCTGATGAAGGCTTTTCCTTTACTGACTGGTTGTTCCCTGCAGGGAAAGAGGCCAAGAGCACGTGTCCGGATCTCTAGTACTAGCCATCCCTGCCTGTGTGTTTGTTTCCTGCTTGACTGTAGTTTTTCCAAGGAAGTGAGGGCTCTCGTGTTTCCTCAGCACCCCAGGCTTCCCGTCGTGCAGCTTTCCAGACCAGCCCTGCCATGGTCGCCTGGCCAGCTGCAGTGCTCTGTCTCGTGACCCTGGAGTAACCGGGTGCACCCAGCCCTGGGGCCCACTAACACCTGCGGCCTCTCCCAACGCTACATGTGTGGCTTCACAGATGCCCACAGGCCTGACAGACTTGAGTCACTATTTAGAGATCTTGGACTCATCTTGCCTTGGGTAGCACCTTGGAACGAGAGATACTTATTTGCTTAATAAATATTTATGAATACCTCTTCCTGTTTGCTCAATGCTGGTCACTGAGGGCTCGAAACATGGTTAAGACGTGGTCTATGCCATTGAGAATTCCTAGTGTCCCAAAAGGTACAGACTTGGAAATGTGATTTTTGACCCTGTGTTTTATGCACTGTGAACTCCCAAGTGCCAAGGTACCAGGTCTGCTTAGTGAGCTGGGGACTGAGAAGAGAGCACACCAGGAGAGATGGAGTTGGAAGGGTCTAGCACTTGCTTGTGCCGGCTGAGGGACTGGGGCTCCCTCTGCAAAGGTTGGGACATGAGGCTGTTCCGTGAGGTGTGGTGCTCAGCAGGATACACTCCAGCCTAGAGGCGGCAGAGACAGAAGCAGGACTGACCATCTCTAGTCGTCTGGGAAATCGCTGCTGGTAGATATTGGGGAGGGAGGCCAGTGAGCACCTGCATTTTGCAGGAGGTGATGAGATGAGGCGTAGCAGAGGGTGGGCCCACGTCTTGAGCCGTGAGACCAACTCTGCTTTGTAGTTAAGAATTGGGGCACTAACGTCTGGCTGCCTGGGTTTAAAACCCCTGTGATCCTTGGTATGTAACTTAAGCATTCTGTCTGGCCACCTCCTCTGTAGAGAGGGATAACAGCAGATATCATAGCATTTTTCTGAGTGTTTGACAAGGACCTGCTTCATTTAAAGTGTAGCATAGTGTAAGTGTGTAAAACAGAGGAAGATAAGGATTCAGTTCATAGGAGGATCTGAGGAAAACGGCTTACATGCAGCGCTGAGAGGGCTGGTGCCTGCCCTGCAGGCTCTTTGACTTGGAGACAAGGTAGCTTGCCTGTCTGTGAACTCAGGGCTGTTTCTCACTGCTGACTCCTGCACAGTGAAAGCCACTTGGCTTGAAACAGCTGCTCTGGATGGTGACCCTTGCTGCACCGTGGATGTTTCATACAGTCCTTGATCTAAGTGTCTAGCCTTGAGAAATGTCATCCGAGCAGGTTGGTGGGGAGGCCTCAGCCTTTCAGGAAGTGCCTTAATTCACAGGTTAGTGTGGTGGGACACACTGCGGGCTCTGCTGTCTCTGTGTCACAGTCTCCTTTAGCTCACATCTCACCCCGTGTCCTTCCCACGGGACGGGCCTTCCAGGACACCCGAGCTGGATTTACCGAAGGGAGAATTGAGGCGTAATGTTGCAAAGGCCTGATACTGGTAGCTAGGAGATTGATTTTTAATTTTTTTCCCCCTGATTCATGCCTCTGCGAATTGGAGAAGTCACTGGGGACTTTGATGATAATTTTAAAAGAAACGAGTGTGAAGGAGAGGAGGGAAGTGTTCTATATCTCCTAGTGTTCTGTTCAGACATGTGGTACCCAGGGCCATAATGGTAGAAAATCTCTGAGTGACGTGTTAACAGGTGGCAAGACTCGAGGTAGGCCAAGGGGGAAGAGTGGCCTCGGATGGCTGTAGGTCTATCGTCCCACCTTGTTGGTGATTGTAAATAGTCGGTAATGACAGGACATTGGTGCTTAGAGTCAGGGTTAGTTTCAAGTCTCTTGTGATTTTGGATGAGTTTTTTACCTTCCTGAAAGTGATCTTCAACTGTAAAAATTTTTCACAGGATTACATACTTAATAGTATGTAAAAAAAAGTGAGTAATGATATAGTCAAAAGTAATAGTATGTATTAATATTTAATTATGCAGATGAGGTCCTAAAGGAAAAGTGAGAGGTTTTATATGAAAGTGCCTAGCATAGCATTTGGCACTTGGTGGGCATTTAGTCAATACAGTAAACACCCCTCACCCCATTGTGAATAATCTCAGGCTTAGGGATAACTCTGACTTGCCCTTTAATGTTGTCAATTTCATCTTTTCTTACTCACAGCAGCCTCCTAATCACAATCACCTCCACTTGCTTCACATCCTTGCTTTTTATATCATTGAAAAGCCGTCAAGCCTTTGCACTAAATTCAGAATCCTGTGTACCTGGTCTAAGTTACCTGCAAATTAAAGACACACACAGGCACTGGTCACTTGGGGACTGCCTCATTCATTTCCTCTTCTGCTCCCCGTAACTTATGCAGGGACCTGTGGCTGCTTCCTGCCACTCAGCTTGGCCAAAAGTGGCTGTTCTAACAACCAGTGACCAGATATCTGGTCTCCATTCTGTCTGGGTGTATATGGCCACTCCTGGCTTTTCTCCGTGGACCAGGTGGACTCATTGCCTCTGTTCTGAATCTTGGCCTTCCTTCCCTCATCCTTACCATGACATCCTTTATGAGATCCTTGCCCACACAGAATGAAGCTAGCAGCTGATTGTGTGGGGACAGGGCTGAACAGACAGACCTTATCCTCCTGACTTGCTCCTACTGGTTCACAGTGACACGTCCACCTGAGCCTTGTGGGAGGGTGAGGTCTGTGCCACGGATGCTTCAAGGAGGACTCTTTCAGGGCCCCTGTAGTACAAAACCAAGAGTGTACGTTCATTCATGTGCTCTTGTGTTCATGTCTGGTGTGGACACACTGCTCTATATTAGGCGCTGAGCTGGAAGTGAATGGTCCGCAGACTTGTTCAAGGTGACTGATGGACCTCTAGCCTGATGTGCCCTATCCCCATAGCTCCTTTCTTCAATAAACAGAACCGGTCTCTTGGGATTCTGTGGCTTCCTGAACAAGTGAGACATCACTTGAGCGGCTCTCACTTTGGACGCTAGCATTTGGTGACTGTGCCAAGCTCTGAATGGTCCAGTACTGGCACAGATGCAGTATTGAACGGAACTGATGCTGTTGGGAACATAAAGGTTAGGGTAGATGCAGCCAGAAAGGGCACAGACAAGCCCGACAAGTAAGTAATTGCAGAATATGGTGAATGCTGTGAAGGGAACAAGTAAGAGGCAGCGGGGTCAGTCAGGATGGGCCATGGCGTGCTTGAGAACAAGCAGCCCCACCTCACCGACAGCAGCACAGGTTTATCTTTCCCTGCGGCACACTGGCCTGTTCATCGCAAGAACTCACTGGTCTCACCGCTGTCCCCGTGGCTCTAGGTCAGCTGTCTGGTAGCAGATCTTGACCACCGGGCAGGCGGGGCTGGAGAGGGGTCGGAAGCATGAGATTGGGAAGGCGTTACATTTTCTGACTTTGGGATGGGGTGAGATGGCTCTGTTGTGGTACAGTACACCGATGTCTGCATATGTCGTGGCTAGGGTCATTGAAATCGCCCCCTTTGTATTCAGGCCGAGTTTGTGTGCCCTTATCTAAACGTCGTCCCTGCCTTAGCCCCAGTACCAAGCCAAACCCGCCGACGTTGACTCGGCCCCAACTCACAGCAACCGTCCATCAGGTTTTGATGCTTCCTTGGAGCCGCTAGTGGATTTGAATGACTGCCCTTTAGGTTAGCAGCCCAGCACATGGCGTGCTGTGCCACCCGAGCTCCTTAGCCCCAACGCACAAGTCCTCACTTGACTTGCCTCATCTCGGTGGCCGCAGCTTCCTGCCCTCAGCTCCGACTTAAAGCCTCTCACTGCTTCTCATCATCATGGCTGCTCCCCAGAGCTCCTTTGTTGGGGTGCAGTAAAGAACATCTGGCAGGTGTCCAGCCTGTGCTCTTAGCTCCCAGAGGATCGGCAAAGCAGCGCGAGAAGGTGATCCTGAAGCACTCTGGGGCTGGAGAAGAGCCAGTGGGGACACGACACCGACTGCTTTGGGGAAGGCTCCGGTCCCAAGAGATGGTGCAAAGAGAATGTTCCCTTCCCTTCCTGGCTCAGCTCTCCGTGATCTCCCAAGCCCTACTTGCTAGGCTAGTGCCTTTAGAGGTGGTGCTTGGCCAGCCTTGGAGAGGCTCCCGTGGCTGTGTGCCCGGGCACAGGGCTCTCCACTCCTCACCTCCTAGGAACTGGGCCCATCCTGGGGGAAGCAGGGAGGGGCTCCTATTTATAGCCTCATGTAGGCTTTGTGTATAGGCTCTGCTGCTTCCTTCCGGCCCCTTCCTAGGTTGGCGAGTGGCCCTGGCTTCAAGGAGGCTCAGGATGCAGAGTAAATGGGGCGGGGCTGTTGCATACAAAAGACTGGCATCTCTTGTGATCATAAGCCCAGGACTGGCACAGAGGAGCGTAGGGTAGGGAAGCAAAGAAAGGACATGACCCAGTCAGTCCTGAGCAGTGTGTGACCTGGGACAGGCATGAAGCTGTGATTGCCTGGGGCTAATTGGAGACAGTTGCAGCTAAAGAGCAGTAGACTGAGCCCGAGGCCCAGGCTGAATGGGTTCCCTGCAGCAGCCAGTCCTTGCCCCTGCTGTGTGACATGCCAGGTTAGAGGGTGTACGTAAATGCTGCCAGCGGCTGGGAACGAGGAGTAGGCAAAGTGAAGAGTGGGTGGTCTGACTCCGAGTCATAGGCCAGGCACAACAACCGGCTTGATGGGTGAAGGGTTTGACCTTGATGAGTGTGGCCATTGCTTGTGTGCTATCTAACTCTGCCCAGGTGAGCGGTCCACTTTGTGGTTGGCTTCCTGGTTTTTTGGATAACAGGGGGCATAGCTGGGCAGAACTGTCCTGGAGGAAGTGGTTAGAGGATGCCTTAGATCAGAGTGGCCTTGGCTTGGTGCTTCCTGTGATGAGAGTGGGGTATTGACCACACCAAAGCTCTGGCTAAGCAGGTGTGAGAATGTATGCATGTGTGGGTGAGGGTGAGTCTAACCCCAAGGGGTAAAGTGGTTTTAGCCTCAGCAGTATGGGCCTGGTTCTTGGGGTGAATAGCCGTAAGGTGGGTGGGAGAAGGGCTTCTGTTAGCCACAGGTTTCAGATTTTTCAGCCTTTTGGGGAGCAAGAGGTCAACTGAAAGATAAAACTGAATTTTTTTTTTCAGCTGAGGGGTTGGTTAGGGACAGAGGCAAGGGGTGTTGGGCCCTTTCTAAGATGCTTTAAGCTTTGGTCTTCCTGACTGCCCCTCAGCTTTGGCAAGGCAGGTCTTGCTGCCCTAACCACTTCTCCACCTACAGCTGAATTGAATGTAATGTACCTGTGTTAAGAACCAGGATTGGAGCCTGCCTTGAGGTTTCTTAGCATATCCACCAGGGAGGCTGGAGGAAGTAGCAAATGTTACATTATCAGGAAATTTGATGAAGGCCTTCCCACAGAGAGTGTTCTTTCCTGTGAGAACAGAATACCTGGTGCCAGGATTGCTTCCCAAAGGATGGATTGGTCCCTGGACCACCCAGGAGGGGGGAGGCTCTGTGCAAGGTTGCTGGGAGATAGCTGTCCGGTGATGTGTGCTAATGGGGTGGAGTGGGGTGAGAAGCTTCTTAAGAGTAGAAATAGGGAATTAAAATCAGGAAGAGGAAATCCCAAGGTAACCATCTCTCTTTAATGGGGAGGTGCTTTCTAAGAATGGAATGACTTCCTGGGGAGCCATTGAGTGAATTCCCGGCTCCTTGGGGTGAGAGCGGACTGAATCACTCACTGGGGCCTTAACTTTCCCAAGAAGCGGAAGGAACGTGTCTTTGCGGCCTGGCATGACCCTTCGGGAGTGTGACTTGAGTCTGGGCAGAGCGGCACTAAAGCTGGAGAAGACGGTGGAGCCTCCAGAAGGGAGGCTTGTAGAAGTATGCAGGCCTGTGAGTCGGCTTCCCTTTGTTATGTCGGGTTCCCTCTGCATTAACGGTTCAGGGTTTGCCTCCACATCTTATCCCGTAGAGGATGTAGAGTCCATGGTGACCAGAACACAGAAATCCAAGAGCTGGGAGGTGATGGTGAGAAGGTGGGCGGCAGAGAGCTCCTCCCAGAAGGTTTCTCCTCTCGTCCTTCCCACCCTGTTCCTAGAGCAGAGAGCGCCCCACCTCTCATCACAAACCCCTGATGTTTCCTCTGTGAAGGAGGCTTCATGTCCTGGCCTCCCTGGGGACCAGGACTGCCTAGCTGCCTGGTGGTGAGCAGTTCCTCATGTTGCCGGTGACCAGGAACAGGTTGGGCAGCAGTGGTTTCAGGATTTTTCTGTTTAAGTTATTATCGGGCGCTGAGGCATTAAGACAGTAGACGTAGTCCAAGCCTTCAAGGAGCTTATAGTCTAGTGGCGCAGAGAGATGATCACATAGCCTTAAAATACACGTTTGGATGCTGCCGTGATGAGAGCTGCTGAGTGCATGCCGCCTGGTGTTCTTCCATGCTCTGCTGGTCCAGACAGCTCGCCGGACTCCCCCGACCTCTCTGCAGTTTAATCACCCCCTCTCCTGCTTCAGGAGTCCTGCTGACAGAGCAGCGAGGGGCTCACCTGAAAAGTGGGCTGAGGGAACCCGCCCGCCTTTCGCAAGAAGAGGATTCGTGGTCTGCTTCTGCAAAGATTTTCAGCCTTACAAGAACCGGGGGCAGTTCTGCTCTTAGGGGTGCACCGTGAGTTGGGATCAGCTTGACAACAATGAGCCTGGTGTTTGGAATCCTTCATACTATTATTTGTAAGGATGAAATAAGAAAATCTTAGGAAGAACTTAGCATGGTGTCTGAATCAAGCAAATACAGGCCTTTGTCGGGCATTCTTCCGGTTTTGAAGTCCCACTTACAGACAGCACGTACTTGTCCTTCAATGTTATGTAAATTTGTACTCACTTTGAAATGATCCAGCCAGCCCTACCCCTGCTCACAACGAATTCTTCATAGCTACATTTGCTTTCAAGCTAGTGGAAAGACTTGGAGCCTTTTTTTTTACACTACCGTCAAGCCAAATAAAAAGCTTAGGCCCTGTTCTGGCTTGACTAAAAATTTGACTGAAGACACATTTAGAAACGGGTTTCATTTGTAATTTGGGGGTTGCCTAAAGATGGGAGGCAGTTAAAGCTGTGGACTCGGATGGCAGACCACATGAGACAGAGCCTCAGCGGAGGAGAGGACCTTGGTGTGGGCATGATGAAGGCCAGTATGTAACCGGGAAAGGCCTGCAGCCAGAGAGGAGGGAGGGAAACGAGGAGAGCCTGCAGAGGGAAGTTACAGAGTTTCTACCAGGGGAGAGGACACAGTGATTACTGCTGCTGAGAAGTCAGGAAAGATTGAAGAGTGCCAGGCCTCAAACTCAGTCTCTCCACGTGGTCTGAATATGACTCGGGAGACACTTCTTGAGGCCTTTTGTGACTTAGCATAGGACTGGGACCTGGCTTTGGAGAGCTGCCAAGCCTCCCTTCTGAAGCCTGAGACTGGACAGACACAGGTCATCTAGACAGAACGAGAGCAGCATCAGCCTGCAAGGGGAGTGGGGGGCACAACCGGGACCCAGAGGGAAGTGGGGAAGGCCCCCTTTCCTGCTGTTTTCTTTTGTTAAAGTTCAGCTTTCTTGTTAGGGGCCTCCAAGGGCAGGACCATCTTCCCTTCCCTTTCTCTCATGGGTCCTGAGCTCCTGAACCCAGCACTCTCGTGCGTTAGTACCTCAGCTGCACCACACCCCAGTCAGCTCCAAGACCTGCTCCTGGGAAGTGTGTCCAGGCTCTGCAAGTGCAGCTGCTCACTTTCCCTGCTCACCCGCAGCACCACACACATCTCCCTGTTGTCTCACTCCGCATGACTTCATAGTTATCGGCTTCTCCATCTGTTTCCTCCATCAGGCAGGGGTTTTCTCAGGGGCAGGAACTCCAGTGCTGTATTGATCTCTATTTACCCAGGACCCGCCCAGGACCTGACACTGAGTAGATGCCTAATAGATGTTTGATCAGACGACAGAATGAGTGAATAAACGTAATAGATAGCTGCTAATTTCTCTTGCGGCTGTGAGTTCTCTGGGTGGAGACCTCAGACGTGCTGTCCCACTTCCTGGTGACTTTGTGTCTGGGGCGAAGGGCTGCCCACTCGGGTCTGTGGAAATTCCCTGTGGCTGTCCTGCTACTTCACACAGTGTTGTGAGTGGTGGCCACTGTGGGGATGTGGTCACTGTGGGCATACTCTAGAAAATCCCAGGTCTGCCCTGACACCACTGTGTGACCATGATAAGGCCCATTTCATCTTTGCTCCAAAGAACTTCATCTAGAATCTAGACTCCATAGGGTTCATAGATTGACCACAAATCCAGCTGTGACCTGAGACAATTAGTACAGGAGGGATACAGGATTCTGTGGAAGGGGACCCCACAGACCTCCATCCAGCTGTCTGAAAGGCCTTTTCCTGTTTACCAAGGTGAGCGAGGGACCGGATGCTGAATCAGACCCAGGCTGCTCTATCGGTCACGGCTGTGGGGGAATGGTGACTTTGGAAACCCCTTGTGGGTATAATTTGGACTGTAAGGTTTCCCTCAGTGTGCTTCATGAGACGGGCACAGGACCCTCTCTTCTGATTTTGCTGTGGTTTTAAGACCACTGCACAGGATTGATAGACCCTCCAGTGGCAGGGTGGTTAAAGCTCTGGGCTTCAAGCCAAAAGTAAGCCCTTTGTATCCACCAGCTGCTCCGAGGGAGGGGGATGAGGCATCTCCTTCTGTAAAGGTTACAGCCTTGGCAACCCTGTGGAACAGGTTTACTCTGTCGGACAGGGTCAGTACAAGTTGCAGTCACCTTAGGAGCAGTGAACGGACAGAGGAGTGGGAGATGGTTAAACCCCTTTCTTAGCTGTGTGACTGGGAAAATCTCTGAGTCTGGTTCTTCATCTGTAAAATGCAGGTACTTAGCTAGTCACCTCTTAGAGTTTCTTTCTCTACATTTGCTGGAAGTGGGAGGTGCTTGGTAAAGCCTCCCCCACCAGATCTGGGACTATGTTTTTGTTGGGAGGTAGTAGTGAGAATGGAAGGGTGAGAGTGGCTCTGTCCTAGAGGTGTGGAAACGAGGCATCCAGCTTGGGGATTGCGGGACCATCTGATGATACCCTGGCTGCTTCTGCATCAGGTTCCCTTCGCACCTGTGCCCAGATTCCTTCTTTGGCCACCTCCATCGTCCTTTAGGGGCTGTTAATGCTGTGTTCACCCGACACACGTGCAGCAGCCTGGGCTAGGGCGAGCCCTCACAGGTGCTTGTGCCCTTCTGTGCTGAGGCGCCTTGTGAAGGGATCCAAAGTGCAATGCCTGCTGCATCCCACCGGGAGCTGGGCAGGAATGTGGGTCCAGGGAGCAGAGGTATCAGCTGGGAACTGGCCGGATGGCAGTGGCTTCCCCTTGCAGCTTCTTTTGTCTCTTTCTTGGCATCATCTGGTGAGAAGGCTTGGCTCAGTTTATGCTCTCCCAGGCCCTGCATGTGCTGTGTCTCTGGAGGGTGATGAGAGGTTGGCTGACTTGAGTGGTGGAAGATCTGGGAGTCGTCCATCTGTTTGCCAGACTGCACTTAGGGAGAGTGATTGATGAGCGCTTTCTGGAATGCTCCATCCCACTCTTAATCCCTAGGACCCTTCTTCTAAGTCTCTTGATGGTCTCTGCTTGGGTCCAGGCAGGCGATGGTTGCTCAGGCAACCGCCAGCCATCCTGCCTTTGTTGTTGTTATATACTGATGAGTTGGGACCAACTCATAGCTGACCCTCCAGCGGTTTTCAGGAGGCTGTAATTCACACAGGAGATTGCCAGTCTTTCTCCCACAGAGCAGCTGCTGGGCCCAAACCATGTGCCTTTGGGTGGGTAGCACAGGTCCTTACCACATGGCCACCTCTGCTTTCTCCAAACCTGCATTAGTGCCCCAGGATTCTCTCTGGCTTAAGGGATCTCTGTGTTTCCAGACTGGATTGGCCACTGGCATCCCTCGACTGTGCCTAGTGTCTCCTTTCTGTCACCACAGTCCTCTCACCAAAGTCTGTACTACATATGTGTAGACATATGTGCTGTAGCTCCTCACCCTTTGTCACTTGCACCATCTCTTCCAGGGAGCTAACGATGGCCCCTGCTGCTTGTGCTACATGGTCAGCTCTGGAGTTAACTTTCCAGGTGCCTTCTTGCTCTCAAGCACTCGGAGACCTCTCCAAGATCTGTGGCTAGTGGAGACATGAGTCATAAGTGATCTTTTCCTTAGGAGAGTGCTGAGACCTGTGACCTAGACACCAGGAAGGACTAGGAGGTGTGATAAGAATTGTGGAGCCCAGGATGAAACTGGGCCATGAAGGAGGCTTACGTGAGGTGAGGAGACTGGTGTGTGCGAAGGCTCAGAGATGCAGTACTGAGATATGGGGGGACTGGAAGCTGGGTGTCTGGTTGCCTGGATTGGAGCAACAAGAATTTAGAACAGCAAGGCCTTGGACTCCCTCCCCCCTCCTCCAGCTCCTCTGCAGGGCTAGGTACACAAGCCTGGAGGGTGTCTGGCTGTTCACATCCTCAGTTGCTGGACTCAGCTGCCACTGGGTGGATTCCTCCTCCTATCAGCCCTCCATCGAGTGTCTGAGGCTGTAAATTTTTGTGAGAGGAGATTGCCTGTCTATCTCCAAACTGCAGGTGGATTTGAACCACCAGAGCTGTGTGGCCTTAGTTTATCAGGGCATCAAGCTGAACTCCACCCAAAAGCAGGAGTAGGGATTAATCAGTAAGGACCTTTCATGGTTATCATGAGCTGTAATTTAAGTTGCACATTTAATTTACATTTGTTTTTAAATATATAATTTCCACTGCACTTTTGATCAATTAATTAATTTTTGCACCTTGTAAAGGGAAGACTTTCCCTCTTTTTTGGGGGGGGTAGTTTTATTTTTTTCCTTTTCTTGTGTGATGTAAAATTTGATACGACTGGCACAGGAGGAGAGTGCCCCTCCTTCTCCAGCAGAGCATCTGGTGGATTTGAACTGCGTGCCTTCAGGATTGCAGCCCAGCTGCTTCCTAGACCTTTCCCTCTTATGGGAAATATTTCAGTGAAAGCCTGTTTTACATCCAGAGATCCGTGGTGTGCACCGTTTCCTGTTGCTCTGGCTTTCTTGGCAGTTCATCAGGTGTAGGGTTTCATTTTCAGTACATCTTTTCATCCATTCCTGGTCAATTCACGTGTAATGCTTTTCTCATTGATATCTTACCTGTAGTCTTTTAAAGGAGCTGCCAGGGTGATGAGCTCCACTTTGCAACTGAGAGAAATGAGGCTTGGAGAGATGGGGGGGGGCGGGGGGGGCACTCTTGCTCACCAGACCTCCGTGCCTGACCGGTGGCTAATGAGCCTCTGGATTTGGGGAACCTTTATGTGTAGGCCTGCTGAAAAATGTGGCTTTGTTAAGGGCAGGGGGCACTAGAGCTTGGGCTCCTTTTCAGAGAGCTAGAGACTTGGATTTGATGGTTGGGCTTCCTCCCCATTTTTAGACCCCACCATGGGTAAGGTGAAGCCGTCTTGGAGTTATGTTTCCATTGAGTCTCATAGACCTTGCTTGTCCAAAAACCCTGGAAGAGGCTTGGTTCCCTGCTCCTGCCTCCCACTTCCTGTTCCCTAGATTTCTGTTGTCCTGAGACTCTGCCTTGTCGACAGGAACGCTGCCCTGTGCACATCCTTGCGTGGGCCTGCAGGCTCCTGGTCCCCTAGCACTGAGCACGGGGAGCTTGGACGGATCTTTGGGAGGAGGTGAGGAGAAGGATTCTGAGACAGGGAGCAGCCCTACCTTCAGAGGAGCCAAGCGTACAACCAGGTCCTCTGTGGTCATTGTCCTCTCCCTCTTTCCCAGGCTCCAGGCTGGCTGACTGCCCCTTGGCAGCCCCCGTTCTCTCCCCACCCTAGAGATTGGGTGTTGTCCTGTGGATTGGGGGCTGTTTTGCAAAGTCACACTCTGAGTTAGTCCTGAGAATTGTAACAATGCCTATTGTCGGCATCTAGCTTCTTAGCTCCCAGCGTGTTTGGGATTATTTCAGTGCCACAGATGAGGAAACCATACTCTTAAAGGGAAAGTGACCAGACAGGTCACATTGCTGCTATGTCCAAAAGTTAATTGTCCTCCTGACCAAGACAATTTAAGTATCTCCTATCTCTCTGGCCTTAGGCCAGGAATCTCATTCCGGGATTGGAAAAGAGGGAGAAAAAACACGGAGAAGCCTGCCTGCTAGGGCTCTGTTAGGATCGGACTCAACCCTCGGAGTGAGAAAGCTGGGCCACAGCTGCCTCAGGAGGAGGACGGGTGTCCTAGCACCTAGAGGTGACCCTCAGGGACAGGTGACCCTCAGGGACAGGGGCTCTAGGTGGGAAGAGTTCACACTGTAACATGCAGACACCCTGGAAGCTGATTCCAGTCATGACACCCAACTGGTCCCCACGCTTGCCTCAGCAGTCTGAGCTTGAATGTGGTGGGTGACACCAGAATGGGAGGGTAGAAGGTCTGAAATCAAAAAGACCAAGCTTCCTATCCTGGTTCCAATCTTACAGTTAAGGCTCCAGACAAATTTGTTACCCCGTCTGGTTCCTGATGGATAAAATTACAGCTTTAGTGAGGGTGGTTGTTGTTAAGCATGGTCGCGTGGACCGCAGCTTCTATGCACAATAGCCCTGAACCCTGCCCTATCCTGAGCTAGTATCGCTGTCCTGTTCACCTGTCTGCGTCACCCCAGTTAGCCCTCCATAAAAGTTTCACACAGATTACTCCACAAAGTTACTCAGAAGGGAGGGTTGGTCCCTGCCCTGGACTCAGTCCAGACTTCCCTGGGCCCTGACGTCCTCAGCATTACCCTCACAGCAACCCTGCAAGTAGGAAGAAACTCCATGTTACTAAGAAAGAAGAAGGGAGCTCCTGTGGCCTCAAGAAGCTGCACTGCAATCCCAAAGGCACACAGTTCGAGGCCACCAGCTGCTCCGTGGGAGAAGGATGGACAGTCTCCTCCTGTGTGTCAGCTATGGGAACAACTCTGCAGTACACAACAACCAACAGCAAACATTGTCACACAGCTTGAGTTTAGGATCTGTATGTGTTCCTCTTCTGGCCTGGACGGCTTTCTAATGGACTGGTGAGGGCAGCCTTCCTGGAGGAGAAGGGCTAGCCCCACAGGGGTTGGGAGCAGAGCAGGCTCCCCAGGATTCTGCCTAGGTCGAGCACCAGGCAGCCCGGCCTGTGAAAGGATTGAGGCCTTAGAGCTGGCATGCAGTGCAAGTCCCTGGCACAGGCACTGAGGGAGACCCTCCTTCCCCAAGTCCCTCAACAAACTGAGCTTCTCGTCATGAGAGTTAATAGATGGTTACGTGCCAAGGACTGGGGCCCTCTCAATGCCCAAGCAGCTTATCTTGTTTCCTGGAACGGGAGCGTCTTGGCCATCCCAGGGACCTGTCCATGAAGACATGAGTGTACAGTGTAACCTTCTCTTGATGCACATCTGGGCTGGGCTGGCCACAGGCTCCGTAGTCATCGTGGGATCCTGACTTTTCACAGAGTTCCTCCTTCTCACTCCTGCCTCCCATGTCCTTCCTAGGGAGATCTCTGCACTCCTAGCCCTTCTGTTCCCATTGCCCGAACACCTTTCTCCTGGGTTCTGACTGAGCATGAGGACATAGGGATCTGTTCTCCTGTGCCTTCAGGCAGATTCCTTCTTGACCCACCCAGATCTGAGGCCATGAGATTACTGGGTTGGAGCAGCTGGTTACCCCTAACCGGAGCAGAACTGCCAAGGGACAGCTGAGATTCCAGCACCTTTCCCATAGTGCAGCCCTTGCAGAGTGGCTTCTCTCAGGAAGGGGGACTGCCCTATTGGTTATGGTGGCAGGAAGATGGAGGTGGGGCACAGGATGTGGCTTACAAGAACCTAGTGGAGAGGCACACCCTGGTGCCAGGTCCTGCTTTTTTTTTTTAAATTGGTTTTCATACAATCAGTCATGTACATTAAGAAGTCATTCTGGCCTGCTGTTGGCCAAGGGCCTTTACAGACCTGAGGCTATGTTGGTACCACTTCTGGTGAGGAAGTCCACGGGTCAGGAATGGCCACTCACTGGTGCTGAGGAAGGCGAGGGACACCTGGGCGTGAACTACTCTGTGTCTACCTGTTCTCTGGCATGGCTGGAGCCTGTCCTGTTTCTAGACTTGTCTCCGTGGAAATGTGTCCAGAAACACAAGGGAAGCCAGAGGGTCACCTCTGCTCTACCAGCAGTGTGCATGTGCTGGAGCGTGTGTGCACTCCCTGGAAGGTGGTGGTGGAGGGCCAACCCGCAGCCTTTGGCCCCCAGCTGCCTGCCAGGCGGGAACCCCCCACCCCCGACTCCTCCTGACAGCTGGTGGGCCGCATGGGCCATGCTGGCCTGTCCTGTGTGCATGTGTGTGCGCCTGTGAGGAGAGGTGTGAGAGGGGGCGACAGCAGCCCTGCACCGGAAAAGCACGCTGGTTTCTGTTTCAAAGGGCAAGGGTGTGTGGTTCTGCAGCTGCTTATGCGGCATTTTCTCCACTTTAAAGAAAACTTCTCCGGGTTGATTTCTTCATCCTTAGAATGCTCAGTGTCTCAAGCTGGGTCTTTGTGACCCAGTTCCTACCAGAGCGTAACTCCCCGTTTTCATTCTACCCCGACTCTGCTGCCCCTCCTTTCTCCTACCTGGATACTTACTCTTTTCATTTGTCCATTCAGTCTCCCTGCAAGTCCCAGGCCTGACCCTCCCAGCCCAGGGGGACACACATACCTGTACTATCATAAGGTGTCAAGCATACTATTTACTGCAGAAGGACATTTCTGAGTTCAGTTTTTTGGTGGGAAAGAATGGATGTAGACATTCTCAGGCTAGGGACCAGCATGGAATGTGATATGCGAGAACACAGACCGGTTCTGCTTAGGTCCAGCCTACTCTGGACAGGGCAGAGAAGATGAGGAGGCAAAAGCTGGTAGAAATCTCTAAGCCCTTATGAAGAACCCTGAAGGACCGTGTAGTGAGGTGCCGTCAAGTTGACTACAATTCAGAGACCCTGTGAACAACAGATCTGAGCCTAGTTCTATCCTGCACCATCTTCATCATCTCTGACACACTTGACCCCATTGCTGCAGTCAACCCTCCACTTTTCAAAGCATGATGACCCTTCCCAAGGAATAGCTGCTCCCAACAACATGCCCAAAGAAGTGTAGAAGGGGCATCTTCCTCATAGGCTGCCAAAGGACAATCTCTGAAGGGGGCTGCACAGAGGACAGGGGGTTCAGAATTGCTTTCTAAAGACTGAAGGCTAAGGATGAGTGGTAATTAGTGAGCAGGAAATGTGAGCTCTCAGGTGGAGGATGATGCTAGACAGCTTGGCTGAAGCACAGGAGAGGACACTGTAAGAACCCGTCATTCTGTAGCAGGGGAGCTGGGACTGGGGCCAGAGGTGATTTCCAGTGTTGGAAATAGGAGAGTTGGACAATGGCTGTGACTCAGTGGGCAGGAAATGAAGGGAGCCTGGGGGATTGAACCCCTCAGGACATTCCATCAGGTTGATACATTTGGGCATAGGCAACCTTCTGGAAAAGGGCTGGCCAGTCATGTTGCTCCAAACCTCACCGGCCAGGCCGAGACACCAAGCCAAGAGGGAACTCAAAGAGTGGCACCTCTGTAGCAGAACTAAGTTTCTTCTGTTTGCCTGAATTGTACCTAAACCTGTCATCTCTTTACCTGAGCTGTAATGTCTGCTTTCTGCTCAGGGTCTTAGGTCGAACTAGGGTGCGTGTTAGTCCTTCCCCATGTTGAGAAACACTGGGGCCTTTTCTAGAAGCTCTATGACTGAGCAAACTCAGAGGTCAAAGAAAGAAAACCCATGTTTGATGAGCTCCCTCTATGTTCCGCATCAAATGCTGTATTCTTGGAAGTTTTGATCTTCCCAGCAATTTCACGATGCTGGTGTATGTTAACCACTTATCACAGGTGATGAAATGGGGCAGAGAGGATGTGACTCCCAAGGCCGCACAGCTAATGCAAGGTGGGGCTCATGCAGGGAGGCGCTGGGGTCTGATCCATAGCCCCTGCATGTGCTCTGCCTTCTGGAAAGACCTTTTGGTCAGGCTTTGTGCTTTACACAGGGAAATTGACTTCCTTGTTAGTGTCCGAGCAGGTTTTCTGCCGTCAGTTCTTTGTCTTCCGCTAGTTCATGCTTTGTAAAGGCAGAGGTGTGTGCCCTTTGGGGGCTGGGACAGGGAAGCTTGTGCAGCCCCTGCCCTAGGAGGTTACTAGGCCTCTTGCTCGAGACATGAGTGGTAGCCTTTCAGGGATGGGCAATTTCAGGGATGCACAGTTCTAAACGTGAGATCTGCCGAGCTGGCCCTGTCCCAGAGATTTAGGATTTGGTTGCTGTGTGTTTTGTGTTGGAAAATGGGCCTTACAAAACAGCCTGGAGACCTGGTCCTTCCGCAGTCCAGCTTTTCTCCAGATTAGAGTGATCAACCTCTGTTCTCAGAGTTGGAGACGGGATGGTGATAGGCCGGAGCTCATTGCTCCCCCAGACAACTCTTCCTGCCCTTTGCAAAGCTCTCTCCTGAGCCTACCCCATGCCTTTATATAAATGCAAGTGATCATGTCCCTCGGAGGGGGTTCTTTCTGTGGTCTCTCTCAGAGGAGATTGTGGGAGTGAGTGAGGAAAGCAGGCCCTGACCTCTCTGAAGGGCCCCAGCCCCACTGTACTGTCTTCATTCCCTTCCTAGTTGACATCCGTGAGATCAAGGAGATCCGACCGGGGAAGACATCACGGGACTTTGACCGTTATCAAGAGGACCCCGCTTTCCGGCCAGACCAGTCCCACTGCTTTGTCATCTTATATGGCATGGAATTCCGGCTGAAGACCCTCAGTTTGCAAGGTGAGAGCCCAGGGGCTAGAAGAGGGGGGACTTGTTTTAAGGGGAATGGCCACCAGTTCCTAACCTAGTAGAAGGCATGGACTTCAGCTCAACTGATGGCCCCTTGCTCACAGCTACATCTGAGGACGAAGTAAACATGTGGATCAAAGGCTTAACTTGGCTGATGGAGGATACACTACAGGCAGCCACACCCCTGCAGATTGAGAGGTGAGAACCATCCCTGGCCTTGTTAGGTTGGGGACATCAGAGACGGGGGGAGTGGGCGGCTCTGGGCTTAGCTGGAGCAGTGACCTTACCTCAGGCTTCTCTCTCAGGTGGCTTCGGAAGCAGTTCTACTCAGTGGATCGGAATCGGGAGGATCGGTAGGTACCGAGCGCTGCTTCAGCCCAGCTCAAGTGGGTACGAGCAGCCAGGACAAGAACCAGGTCTCTGAGCAGCTGCCCAGAGCCCGGCTACCCAGCCCTTCTCCTTCCTCTATCTCTTGGCCTGAAGCTGGACTCAGGGGAGCCCGGGGACCTGCTCCAAGTAGGCTGGGGAGGGTTAGATAATTTTGACATAAATAACTTTTTACAGAAAGCTCTGAAGGGGCTCTGCTGAGGCAGGAGGTCTGGGAGTTGTGTCAGGAAGTGGTGCTCACAGCTCTGAGATGGGTGAGCCGTGAGGGAGGCCAGTGCTGGGTCCTCGCCACTGTGAGCAGAAGCAGGAAATGCAGCGCTGGAGGACAGGGTGAGGGGATGAACCACACTGTGGTCCTTGTGAGTGGACTGGAGGCTGCTGTATGAGGGTAGTCCTTCAGGTCAGCGTGTGTGGGCTGCGATGGGGCAGCCAGCGCGGCTGGAGAGAGAGAGAGCAAAATGGCTAGAGACTGACAGCTACAACCTAGCTTCACCTTTCTTCCCCAGGTCATTTTAAAAACTGTAGTTTGAGGGAAAATTTACAAAGCAAGTTAATTTTTCACTCCATTGTTCATACACGTTCAGTTACGTTAACCTCAGTACCCACAATGTAATCACACATTTCCCGCTTCCTCCCTCTTTTCCGTTTCCTTTAATCCGTCTATGCCTCTCTGCGTCTTCCCTTCCTTTGGTGATAGGCTCATCAGCCTCTTAATACGTGCTTGTTAGCTGTTCATCTAATTTTTACACCCCTCTCCCTCTCTTCCCATTCCTGGTAACCATTCAAGAATGATTTTGTGTGTAGACCTTTCCTTAGCTTTTTTTGGTGGTGGTTCTATTTTTTTTATTTCTTTTTATTGGTTTGCTTACAAAATCCATGTCCATTGTGTTTCACACTATTCTTCATTGACGTTGCGTCTCATACACAATTCTCATGCATTATGTTTTGTAAAATTAATCACCATTGGACCTTGCCCATCATTACTCTGTCTTTTTGCCTGGACCCTTCCCATTTTCTTCCCCTTTTCCCCCCTTAGCTTTTTTTTTTTAAAAAAAAATTTTATTTTATTATTTTTTGTGTGTACCGTCAAATTGGATCTGACTGGTACAGGAGGAGATTGTCCCTCCTTCTCCAGCAGAGCATCTGGTGGATCCCAACCATGTATCTCTGGGATTGCAGTGTAGCTTCTTGCCACTAGGCCACCAGAGCTCCCTCCCCCTTTAGCTTTTAATACAATATTTGTGCTTTTGTAACTGACTTCTTTCTCTTCAGCATAATGTCTTCTAGGTGCATCTATGTTACGAATTTTTAAAAAATTCTTTATTGTTGCATAGTATTGTGTACCATTATAATACTACTAGTTTTTAATCCACGTAACTGTTAATGAACATCTGAGTTGTTCCCATCTCTTTGCTATTATAAATAATGCTGCGTTGAGCATGGATATGCATATATCTGTCTGGGTGGCAGCTCTTAGTTCTTTGTTATGTATACCTACTAATGCCGTTCCTGGTGTTTCTGTTCTCAACTTGCTAAGGATATGTCAAACTGCTTTCCGTGTGGCTGCACCGTTTACATTTCACCAGCAGTGTATGGGAAGTTCCAGTCTCTCCACATGCTTATTTGCTGTTTTAGTGAGCTGTGTTTTTGTTCCTGGAGTGAAATGCTATCTAGTTTTGATTTGGATCTAATAGCTAATAGCTCTCTGATACAGGTCAGAGCTGGATAATAACTAACGATGATAAAAGAAGGATCGATGCCTTTGAGATGTGGTGCTGGAGAAGAACATACCTTGGACTGCCAGGCAAACAAACAGGTCTGTCTTAGAGAGACATGCTGCTCCCTGGAGGCAAGGATTTTGCAGCTCTGTCTCACATATTAAGGGCACATGGCCAGGAAGGACCAGTCCTTGGGGAAGGACATCATGCTTGCTTGGAAGGGTGTAGGGACAGTGCAGAAGAGGAAGACCCAGGATAAGATGGATTGACTCTGTCTGGAGGAATGGGATTAGGTCTGTCAGAAACGGTGAGATTGGCTCTGGATAGGGCAGGGTTCAGAGCTGTTTTACATAGGGTCACTATGACTTGCAGGCAACTTGCTGGTACATAACAGCAACAACAGTGGCTAATGAGCAGCTCTGGTGGTGTATTCTGTAGTGAGTGACGTTGCTGCCCCAGAGTTGATGTCCTTCTGGAAGTTCGAATCTACCAGAGACTCCTGGGAGGAAGATAGGTGTTCTCCTACAGATCTGAAAACCCACTGGAGCGTCAGCTCAACAGCACTGAGTTGTGAGTTTGAGTAGTAAATGATCTTGAGCATTTCTTCTTGCGTTTGCTGGCCGTCTCTGTGTCTTGGGTGATGACTTTTCATGTCATCTCTGCCTGATTTTAAAGTTGATTTGTCTTTCTTGTTCTTACTGAGGTGTTGGAGTTCTCTGTAAATTTAGAGATGAGTCCATTTGACAGATAAGGCCAGATAGTTTTTTCCCAATCTGTAGTCTCTCTTTTTTACTCTTTTGGAGAAGTCTGTTGATGCACATAGAATTTAATTTTTAGAAGGTTCAAGTCATCTAGTTTATCTTCTGATGTTTTTATGTTTTCAGTTATGTTTGATAGTCTTTTTTACCATAGATTAGGGCTCATAAGTTTTCCCTAATTTTTCATTTGGTGAATATAATTTTAGGTTTTATACCTATGCCTTTGATCTACCTTTTGTTTTTTGTATAGAGTGTAAGGTATAGCTCTTGTTTTAGTTTTCTTTAGAGAGCCAGTTTTGCCAGCACCATTTGTTAAAGAAGCTGCCTTTTCCCCAATTAATGGATTTCATCTCTTTGTCAAAAATCAGTTGCCCATAGGTGATTGTATTTATTTCTAGGTTTACCATTCTGTTGCGTTGATTTCTGTATCTGTTGCTGTACCTGTACCAAGCTGTTGTGATCGCTGGGGCTCTGTAGAAGGTTTTGGGATCAGGCACTATAACGTCCTCATTTGCTTTTACTCTTCAGTAGTGCTTTGGGGCCTCTCTTTTCTTTCCATAAAAAGTCAGTGATTTCTTTTTCCATTTCTTTGAAGAATGACAGAATGTGGATCTGACTTGTGTTATATCTGTAGGTCATATTTGGTAGTATTGACATTTTCACATTATCAAGTCTTCCAGTCCATGAGTATAGTGTCTTCTTCCCTTTATGTAGGTCTCTTTGGCTTTCTTAGAGCTCTGGTGACCTACTGGCAGGAAGCTCCAGTGGACTCCTTAAGGCACACAGTTCAAATCCACAAGCTGCTCCATGGGAGAAGGCTGGACATTCTCTTCTGTGTGATTAACTGCCTCTGAAAACCCCCTGGAGGGTCCGCTATGGGTCGGTTCTGACTCAGTGGTACACCACAACAACTTTGGGTTTCTTAATTCAGTATTTTGTCCTTTTCTTTATATAGATCTTTTGTGTCTCTGGTTAGATTTTTTCCTATATGTTTCATCTTTTGACTGGCTATTATAAATGGTATTGTTTTCCTTATTTTCATTTCAGAGTTCTCTTTGTTACTGTAGAGGAATCTGACTGGCTTTTGTATAGTGATCTTATCCACTGCCACTTTGTTAAATCAGTTAATTAGATCCCGTCATTTTCTTGCTGGAGAATGCTTGTGTTGTAGTCCATAGAGAGTCACTGCTAACTCAAAGGTGGTGGTTCGAATCCACCAGTGGCTTCCAGAAGATAGGTGGACAGTCTCCTCCCAAGCGATTTACTGTCTCCAAAAACTCACTTGGAGGATCAGCTGTGGGTCAGTTTCGGCCTAGTGGCAATGACGGAATTTTCTAGCTGAGTCTCTGGGATGTTTTTCTATATATGTTGTTACTGATAATGTTGTTTGCCACTGAGTCAGAGCCAACCCTCCGACGGGTTTTCAGAGGCAGTAAATGGCATGGAGGAGAGTGGTCCTCTTTCTCCCCCAGAGCAGCTCATGAATTCACGTACCTTTGGAATTGCGGTGTGTACTAGGCCACCAGAGGGAGAGGCAGTTCCTTGAAGAAGGACGTCGTGCTTGGAAAGGTGGAGGGATGGCGGCGAGGAGGAAGTCCCACAGCCAGGTGAACTGCACAGTGACTGCAGCAGTGGCCTTGAGTGTGTCAGACGGTGCGGACGGCACCGGAGAGGACAGGCTTGTTCATGGGGTCCCTGAGTCGTCGTCAGCTCGACAGCACCTGATGACGATACACATTCATGTGGTTCATTTATTGACGCAGTGCAGTACATTGGTTGGTTTTCTAACGCTGGAGCGTACCTGTATACCCGTATGAGTTACACTTGATCGTAATGAATGATTTTTCTGATAGAATGCTGGATCCGCTGACTAGGATTTTGTTGAGAATTTTCATGTTCAGGAAGGATACTGGTCTATAATTTTATTGTTTGGTGATGTCTCGACCTGATTTGTTTCATAAAATGAATTAGAGAGTGCTCCGTCATTTTTCGGGCTTTGATATGGTTTGAGTTGATGAGTAGAACCGGTTCTTCCATGAATGTTTAGTGGACTTCACCAGAGAACCTCTCTGGACCAGGGCTTTTTATAGTTGAAAGTGTTTTTGTGACTTGTTGAATTTCTTCATTTTGCTGAGTACGTTGACATTTTCTACCTGTGTTTGTGTTAGGTTAGGCTAGGTAATTCATTACTAAAAGTTGTTGGAATGTAGTTATTAATACTGTCTTTTTAATTTCAGTTGATTCTGTTGTGGCATCACCTGTTTGTGTGATTGGCATCTTTCCTTTGTTAGGTTGGCCAGGCTTGTCAATTTTATTAAGTCTTCGAAAGAAATTGTTATTTCTATTGTTATGTTTTCGGTTTCCTTTAATCTTTCTTTACTCTGGAGACTGTTGGCACTTCTTGCTGTTCTTTTCTAATTGCTGGACGTGTTGTATTAGGACATTTGTTTTTGCTTTTCCTTTTTGATGTGTGACCTTATTGCTAAAATTACTCAGTTGACCTCTAAGTACTGTGCTGACTGTGTCCTGAAGATTTTTATATACTGTATTTTCTTGTTTGTTTCAGGAATTTTTTTTCTTCTCACAATGTCCAAGCAGAGTGTTAGTTTCCGCAGTTAGTACTTGATTTTCCTCCTTGATCTTCCTGTCTCTGATTCCTAATTTTCTAGCACTCTGAGTTCAGAATGTGCTTTGTAGTATTTGTGTGTTTTGTGTTGTTTTGTCGTTAACTGAGGCTTGTTCTGTGTCCTAACACACCGTCTGTTCTCTCGGGAGCTCCAGGTGCTCTGGAGAACAGCGTTTATTGTGCTCTTGTGGGCGGAGTGTTAAATGCAGGTCTATGATACAGGCCATGGTTTTTGCAATCACTTGTTATGCATCAGAGATTGGACAATGACTAGGGAGGACAGAAGGAGAATTGACGCCTTTGAGCTGTGGTGCTGGAGAAGAGTATTGAATGTACCATGGACTGCCAAGAAAACAAACAGATTCATCGTAGAGAGGATTAAACCAGGCTGCTCCTTGGAGGCAAGGATTCTGGGGCTTCGTCTGACATACTTTGGACATGTTGTAAGGAGAGACAGGTCTTTAGAGAGGGACATCATGCTGGGTAGAGTGGAGGGACAGCGCAGAAGGGGAAGACCCTCTATGAGGTGGATTGATTCAGTGACTGGGGTAATTGGGATGGGTTTGTCAGAGGCAATGAGATTGGCACAGGACAGAGCAGGGTTTAGGGCTGTTGTACATAGGGTCGCTATGAGTCACAAGCGACTCGACGGTACATAACAACAACAACATGAGATGAAGTTGTTTACTTGTATTAGTTCTTCAGCAATTTTTAGTTTCTTCTGGTCATTGTATCCTTTGCTAAAAGTGGTGTCATGAAGACTCCCACCGTTGATGTGGAATTGTCCACTCCTCCACTCAGATCTCAGAGTCTGATTGATGTGTCTTGCAGCTCCGTCTTAGGGTACCAGGATATTATAATTATCGTTATATTCTCTCGTTCAGTTGACTGTAATCATTATATACTGTCCTTTCTTGTTTCTTTTTTTTGGGGGGGGGAGACTATTTTATAAAAAATCAATATCGCTACCCTTTCTCTTTTTTATTTGTATTTGCTTGTCATTCTTCTCCTCCCTTTGACTTTTAATCTTTGTCCTTATGTCTAAGATAGCTCCTGTTGTTGTTAAATGCCGTAGAGTCAGCTGTGACTCCTAACAACCCTGTGAACAGCGGCTCTGAGCCCTGCGCCTCCTGGACCGTCCTCACGGTCCCCGGCACACTCGAGCCCACAGTTACTGTCACTGTGTCAGTCCATCTCATGGCTGGCCTGTCCCTCCTTCTCTGCCTTTCCACCTTTCCCAGAAGAATCTCCTTTTTTGAAGCATTATCTCCTCCTAACAACGTGCCCAGAGTCCGTGAGGTGAAGTGTCACTGTCCTTGCCTCCAAGGAGCACCCGGGCTGCACCTTTTCCAAGACATAACATTTGTTCTCTTGGCGTAGTCCAACACCACGACTCCAAACATCTAGAGCTGTGATTTAAGTCATTAATTAATCACTTAAATGATTTAAGAAGTGTTAAAAATCTTGAGGTGGGATGAGATGGTGTCGGTTCGTGCAGCTAGAAAAAGGAAGTGGTTCAGTGGCTGGTTTCAGGCCAGTCTGGGGTGAGGGCCTGGAGAGATTGGGAATGAGGGAAGCAGGCTGGAGAGTAGCAGCTCTCAAGAGGAGACAGGAAAGTGCAGCGTTCTGGAGCCCAAGGAAAGCGTTCCAGGAGTGACCCGCCTCCCATGCCAGGTGTTGCCGAGTGTGCTGGGGGCTGACTTGGGGTCAGTAGCACAGGTGATCGAGAGGAGCAGTGTCAGGGTGATGAATGGGAGGCTGGGACTGGAGGGAACTCCAGGGAGCGAGCAGAGAACATGGGTGCCTCTTCCACGGCTCCTTGCTTTGGAAGGCTGCAGAGAAGCGGCCTTGGCTGGAGGAGTAGGCAGAGGAATCACAGCGGGTTGGCACGCCTATGAGGCAGATGTCAGAGAGGGGAGGTTAGTGATTCAGATCTGGGGGACCTGTGTCCAGAATGGCCCTAACGGTCCCTGGCTCTCGGCACTGAGCTGGCTTAAGCAGTAGTTCAGTGGCCTGGACAGGGAACGCTCTCACAGGACAGTGGTGGCTCTCCGTGCAGTGGACTGACATGGTGGTGCAGCCTGCAGCCCATGCGGCAGGAGCGGTAGCTGCCTGCCCTCCCTCCCTGATGCATCCCCCTGGGGCTGGAGCGCGTCTTCTCTGGCCGAGCGCCTTTCCTGGAGGCCGGCACCCCATTAGGCCCTCAGTCGGTGCACAGTCACAGCACTTGTGTTTGTCGGAGGACGCCGATCCCCACACACTTCATCCTGGTGCCTGGTGTGAGGAGGCCTTTGACAGCAGGTTCTGAAGATGCTGCTCCGGCCACCCAGTGGGGAGTCCCCTGCTGAGCTACTCCCCACGGGGAGCACGCACAGGCCGTGCCAGGAAGTTAGTGGTGTGGGTGGGGAGAGTTGGCCTCCCGCTGTCTGGAATATGAACACCGAGAGAAATGAAGGCCCAGAGTAAGGGAGGAGTCCTTGGTCACTGCACGGTTCTGATCCAGTCTCCTCTCAGGACGCCAGACACCCAGTAGTCTTGTGCCTCTCCGGCCCAGGTGGCTCAGCTGGGTAAGGCCACCGGACACCCCCTGTTTTCTCAGTATATCAGCCAAGGACTTGAAGAACATGCTGTCCCAGGTCAACTATCGGGTCCCCAACATGCGTTTCCTCCGAGAACGACTGACGGTGAGGGCCTGTGGGGGCACCTGACGGTGGGACAGGGAGTGGCCGAGCTCACAGGCTGAGACTGGCAGTCTTGTTGTGTGCCTTCAGGACCTGGAGCAGCGCACTGGGGACATCACCTACGGGCAGTTTGCACAGCTGTACCGCAGCCTCATGTACAGCGCCCAGAAGACGGTGCATGAGCCACCTGCCCTCCTCCGCCCTGGCCCCTGCCCTCTCCCCCGCCCTGCTTGCCTCCACCCTGCTGCCCTGCTTGGGGGCTTTGGGGTGCAGATTCTCCAGCTCTTCTCTTGAGACCTGTCCCCATCTGCTGCCCCAGCCTTTCTTCCTGAGAGCCCCTTTCCCGTGTGGCCTCCTGAGCCCTCGCTCTGACCAGGTTCTGTCTCCTGCAGATGGATCTTCCCTTCTTGGAAGCCAGTGCCCTGAGGTTTGGTTTGAAGTAGGGAGGTGGGGTTCTGCCCGTGGTGATTCCTGACCCAGGTGGGAGAGCACGGGATGGGTGAGCCAGGACTGAGCTGGACCATCCTGGGCAGCTGTGCTGGTGGGGGCTGGGCTTTGCCTCCCCGGGGTCCCCCATTGTTGGTTGGACCCAGCTGGCCAGCCAGCTGGCGGCCAGACCACTTAGTGTCTCTCCTTCCAGGGCCGGGGAGCGGCCGGAGCTCTGCCGAGTGTCCCTTCCGGAGTTCCAGCAGTTCCTCCTTGATTACCAGGGGGTACGGTGGGGCCAGATGAGGGTGTTAGGTGAGGGTTGCACAGTTCATCCCGGAGCCTCTCACCCTTCTCCTCCCCAATCAGGAGCTGTGGGCTGTGGACCGGCTCCGGGTGCAGGAGTTTGTGCTCAGCTTCCTCCGAGACCCCTTGAGAGAGATTGAGGAGCCGTCCCTGTTCCTGGATGAGGTGAGCCCACCTGGTACCCCTGTTAGAGGGAGGTGGTGAGTGACCAGAACCCACCTGGACCCAAGGAGCGGGCTGCTTCTTAGGGAAGCCCCTGTCCCTCTGGCACACCGGCTGCGCTCTCTCCTTCCCACCCAGCCACCAGCGGCAGGGCAGGCCAGGGTTCACTGTCTGCATTTGTCCCTGGACAGTTTGTCACCTTCCTGTTCTCCAAAGAGAACAGCGTGTGGAATTCCCAGCTGGATGCTGTGTGCCCCGACACCATGAACAACCCCCTCTCCCACTACTGGATCTCTTCCTCACACAACACGTGAGTGTGGCTCCTGCAGCCCACCCAGCTTGTTCTGGGGTGCGGGGGGACCTCCTGATCTCACCTGTTCCTTTCTAGGTATCTGACTGGGGACCAGTTCTCCAGCGAATCCTCTCTGGAGGCCTATGCTCGCTGCCTGCGAATGGGCTGCCGCTGCATTGAGTGTGCGTGGGGGCTGGGGAGCGGGGCCGGGGATGAGGAGGGGAGGAGAGGGCCTGCTGCGTGATGTGGTGCCGTTGCTTCGCAGTGGACTGTTGGGATGGCCCAGACGGGATGCCGGTCATTTACCATGGACACACCCTTACCACCAAGATCAAGTTCTCAGATGTCCTGCACACCATCAAGGAGCATGCCTTTGTGGCCTCAGAGTGAGTGGAGCGGGGACTCGTGACCATAGGGCGGAGGACCCTGTACCTGTCCGTCCCCTTCACTGCACCTGAGACATCCTCATCCTCTCTTAGCTCTCCAACTTGAGCCACCACTTCCCTTTCCTGCATTCTTGGCCTGGCCTCCTCACAGGTCCCTCTCTTCAGCCTGTGGAACATCTGTCTGCAGGCCCTTCTTCCTCTAACAATTGTTTCTGTAACTCTGGTTTCTCCTGGGCCGCCCCAGGGCTTAGAGCATTACACACTGGGCTGCAGCCAGGGTGCTCTTTAGGGCCGAGAACGGGGAAACGTCATCTCATGTCCTTCAGGCATGTTGTGAGGGGCCAGTCCTTGGAAGCAGAAACCATTTTTTGAGAGGTGGAGGGTCATTGGAAGAGAAGCTGGGTTGGCGCGGTGACCGTGGCCGTGGGTATCAGGGAAGGTGAGGATGGTGCAGGCCACAGCAGGTTCAGACCTGCCAGCTCCGCTTTAGGGCCGGGATGAGGCCGTCTGCGCCTGTCTGATTTACAGCCTTACAGACTCAACTGAGAGCTGCCGAGAGTTGAAATCAGCTGCTCAGCCGTGGGTTTGGTGTCTTCAGCTCGTTGCCCAGCTAGTTCCTGCCTGTCTCTCAGGCCAGAGAGTTCTTGATCCTGCGTCATGCTCCTCAGTTCTTAGTCACAACCTAACCTGTGGTCACTGGTCTCTGCCAGCTCGCCACAGGGGCACAAATGGCCTTCCCTCTTGATGGGAACACCCCTCTTCTGTCTCTGTGATTGTACTAGTTTGGGGAGCACTTCCATCCCCTGGTTTCCTCTGCACAGTGGATAGTCCTCCACCCTACCACAGGAGATGGGGTCCCAAGTCCTTGACTCCCAGCTCCTCATCTTCTGAGGTCTTTGGCCTGAGCTCCTCTCCCGCCCCAGGACCACAGGGTCTGTGACTTGCTGCCCTGGGCCTCTGCCCACAGGTACCCGGTCATCCTTTCCATCGAGGACCACTGCAGCATCGCCCAGCAGCGGAACATGGCCCAGTACTTCAAAAAGGTGCTCGGGGACACTCTCCTCACCAAGCCCGTGGACATCTCTGCCGACGGGCTCCCCTCCCCCAACCAGCTCAAGGGGAAAATTCTCATTAAGGTAGGAGCCAGAGGCCCGTCCCTGCCAGGGGCCCCCCAGGCCACCGTCCAGGGCTCGGTGGAGGCCCCATCCTCACTCTGTCCCGCAGCACAAGAAGCTGGCTGAGGGCAGTGCCTATGAGGAGGTGCCTACGTCTGTGATGTACTCGGAGAATGACATCAGCAACTCCATCAAGAATGGCATCCTCTACCTGGAGGACCCTGTGAACCACGTGAGGGCTGGGCCAGGCTGGGCGCCGGGGGCCGAGGGCTGTGAGGGCTCTCACTGACGGCCGCTCCTCGGTCTCTTCCAGGAGTGGTACCCCCACTATTTCGTTCTGACCAGCAGCAAGATCTACTACTCGGAGGAGACCACTAGTGACCAGGGCAATGAGGATGAAGAGGAGCCCAAGGAGGTGAGGGGCTGGACTGAGCTGGGGGAGAGGGGATCCCGGAAGAGTAACGCTGAGCTGCTCCACTCCTGCCCCCCTCTCTGACCTCAGGCCAGTGGCAGCACAGAACTGCACTCCAATGAAAAGTGGTTCCACGGGAAGCTGGGGGCCGGCCGGGATGGGCGCCACATCGCTGAGCGTCTGCTCACGGAGTACTGCATCGAGACGGGCGCACCTGACGGGTCCTTCCTTGTGCGCGAGAGCGAGACCTTCGTGGGAGACTACACGCTGTCGTTCTGGTACTGCCCTTACAGAACGTGCTGTGTAGACGTAACACCACCCAGAGAGAACAGGGTTAACGCCTTCTGTTTGGACGTCTGTGTGGAGTGATTTCATCTCTCTCTGCGTTACTCTCTCTCACACACGTGTACACATGCCCATTTTGGGTTCTGCTCCACGACTGCCCTCACCTGTAGATTCTCCCCCGTCTTTGAGACTTGGATGCCTCACTCGGGTGGAAGGGGGTTTTCAGGGCCGTGGCCTGTTCTTACTGCCTCCCTTTGTCCTCCTCAGGCGCAACGGGAAAGTCCAGCACTGCCGCATCCACTCCCGGCAGGACGCTGGGACCCCCAAGTTCTTCTTGACAGACAACCTCGTCTTTGACTCACTCTATGACCTCATCACACACTACCAGCAGGTGCCCCTGCGCTGCAATGAGTTTGAGATGCGCCTTTCTGAGCCCGTCCCGCAGACCAACGCTCACGAGAGCAAAGAGTGAGGGCCTAGGCCGGGGCTGGTGGGCAGCGGGGTATGGGCAGCGCCAGTGGAGCTGACTCGGGTCTGTCCTCAGGTGGTACCACGCCAGCCTGACCAGAGCCCAGGCCGAGCACATGCTCATGAGGGTCCCCCGAGACGGTGCCTTCCTGGTGCGGAAGCGGAATGAGCCCAACTCCTACGCCATCTCCTTCCGGTGAGGGCAGTGGCTCTGGGGTGGGAGGTGGTGCGGAGCCTTGCTCACGTCTGGACTGTCCTGACCCAGTGCTGCTCCATCTCTGAAGGGCTGAGGGCAAGATCAAGCATTGCCGTGTCCAGCAGGAGGGCCAGACAGTCATGCTGGGCAACTCGGAGTTTGACAGCCTCGTTGACCTCATCAGCTATTACGAGAAACACCCTCTGTACCGTAAGATGAAGCTGCGTTACCCCATCAACGAAGAGGCTCTGGAGAAGATTGGCACCGCGGTGAGGGTGCACGGCGGCTGAGGGGCTAGGGCAGAGGGGCTCGGGAGAGGCCGCCCATGAGCTCTGAGGCTCACTTGGGGGCAAGCCCGGAAACGGACGGTCATCAGGACGTGTGCATGAGTGTGGAGAGGAGTCCGGGGGACCCCAGAGCTCATGGAGGTGTCGTGGTCTGGAACAGGAAAGGTTGTTCTGGAGGGAATGATGGCCCAGTTGTGCCAAGGGATGGAGATGGTTACTTGGGGAGGTCTTGAAAGCCAGACTTTGGGGTGAGGAGGCCTCGTGTCTCATGGGAAGTTACAGGCACTGCTGCTCCACAGGGCAGCAGCCACGTGAATGGACATTGGAGCAGTAGTCCCAGCAGGCTGTATTTGCTCAGCCTGGTTGAGACACTTCTAGGGCAGAGAAGGTTGACTGGAGACGTGGATTTGCAGAGGATGGGTCTGTGGGGTGAGAGGAGAAGCGTGCAGGTAGGACTGCTGGGCCAAGTAGCTCTGAGGCTGAGACAGGTTCCTGGTCACAGGCAGATGAGTCAGGAGTGGGAGGCAGTCCGAGCTCGAGACTCCTCGTCATCTACAAGGGCCCTGGCTCGGGGCGGGAGTAAAAGGCCGGTGTTG
Organism: Elephantulus edwardii; assembly: GCF_000299155.1. Lineage (NCBI taxonomy): Eukaryota > Metazoa > Chordata > Mammalia > Macroscelidea > Macroscelididae > Elephantulus > Elephantulus edwardii. The sequence goes on from NW_006399765.1 coordinate 14,294,347, forward strand.
TGAGGATGAGAGACACTCTTTTTTTTTTTTATTATTTTTGTGTGTGTGTGTGTATACCGTCAAATCAGATCTGACTGGTACAGGAGGAGATTGTTCCTCCTCCAGCAGAGCATCTGGTGGATTTGAACCATGCACCTCTTGGATTGCAGTGCAACTTCTTGCCACTAGGCCACCAGAGCTCGCCTGAGAGACACTCTTTTGACTTTGGATTTAGCGGTGAACAAATGAGCCATCGAATAAAAGCTGGTGTTTCTGTTGAGGACGAGCTGCAGCTGTCTCCACAGTAATGGGCTTCATGCCTTAAGAAGCAGAGTTCAGAATCTCTGGACTGAGGGAGCTCTGGTGGCCTAGTGGCAAGGCACTGCACTGCAATTCCAGAGGTACGCGGTTCAAATCCACCAGATGCTCTGCTGGAGAAGGAGGGACAATCTCCTCCTGTACCATTCAGATCTGATTTGACGGTACACGTAAAAATAATACAATAAAAAAAAAAAAGAATCGACTGTAGGCTCCAAGGGGAAGAGTGAGGCGAGGAGAGGGTGAAATCAGGCTCTGAGGTCAGAGATCAGGGGTCCTAGTCCCTGAAGGACTTGACGGCCTGTCGGGGGATCAGCTTCGTGGGACAGAAGTGAGGCGGCAGGGAAACCAGCAGCTGCTTTTGTTTCTAGGCTCAGCGACATTAACATCCCCTTCTGTCTGTCTCCAGGAGCCAGACTATGGGGCCCTGTATGAGGGACGCAACCCTGGCTTCTACGTGGAGGCAAACCCGATGCCAACGTTCAAGGTACAGACTGGGGCCGCGGGCACAGGCCACCAGGGAGGGTCTTCTGCCCCGTGACGCTTGCATCTCTCTGCTCTGGACCCAACTTGGTCTCTGTGCAGAAGTGGTAGTTGTGGTTTTCTGAGGCCCAAGAAGGTTGAGAGAGCTGTGTGGTTGGTGCACAAGCACAGAGCTGCCAGGAGTGACACATTCAGTAGTCCCCATCCCTGGGGCTCAGCACTGACCCTTCTAGAGGTGCCCTCACAGGTGGCCCACTTCCTTCTGATGGGAGGGACAAGCTCTCCTCTTCCTCTCACTCCCTTCACGTCCTGGGTGTCAGGTGGGATCTTTCTCTTTTCCTTTCTAAGGGGTAGGAACTATTTTTGTCTCATAACTGATTAATGGGTGCATGTGCATAGGCCTCTAGCTCCTGGGGAGTCACTCTGTGAACCCAGAGATGCTCCTTCCTGCTCATCAGCCCCGACTCCCGGGAACGAAGCTCTCGAGGCGCCTCCCTGGCAAAGCCCCGCCTCTCACAGAGCCTCCCTCTGGTGCACACTTGCCTCCCAGGCCTGAGCTGGGCAGACAAGCCCAACGTGTGTGTCCACACGAAGTCCTGGGCCGGGGTGCTGGCCAGGAGGGGCACTGAGTTAAGGGGCATTTTTCCCTCGGCAGTGTGCAGTCAAAGCCCTCTTTGACTACAAGGCCCAGCGAGAGGACGAGCTGACCTTCACCAAGAGCGCCATCATCCAGAACGTGGAGAAGCAGGAAGGAGGCTGGTGAGCCTGGGCCCGGGCTGGGCGTGGGTGGGGCTGGCAGCAGGGCACCTTCCCAGGCCTGGGCCCTGGCTTTGCGTCATCTGCAGGACGTTTGTGCCACGTTTGCTCCATGTGCACCGCCAGTGCCTGCCCTGGTCTGCTGTAGGGGTGAGACCCCCACACCGGTGTCCTCCAGGTGGGAGTGGGCATGGTGGCTGGGGGTCAGCGCTCCTTGGCTCCCACAGGTGGCGGGGGGACTACGGTGGGAAGAAGCAGTTGTGGTTCCCGTCCAACTACGTAGAGGAGATGGTCAACCCCGCAGCCCTGGAGCCCGAGAGAGAGGTGAGAGCAGAGCACATTGGAGGGGGTGCTATCCACAGCCTCACCTGCGCGCACACACCCGTCAGGAGCATGCCCGTCCGCAACAGCTGCCGCACGGTGGCCACGTGGAAGGACAGGTGCTGCTTGCTCGTTTGTGCAGAGCACACACCGTGAAGTTGTGTTTTCACATGCACACAAACACGCCTTCACACGCGTGGGGAGGACAGGCTGATGATCCCACGGCTTTACTTCCTGCAGCACCTGGACGAGAACAGCCCCCTGGGGGATTTGCTGCGGGGGGTCTTGGATGTGCCAGCTTGTCAGATAGGTGAGCCCCCCCCCCGGTCCTTGCCCCCTCCCACTGCATCAGTGACAGGCTCTCCTCTGTGGGACCCATGTTCCTATGGAAGAAGCTGGTGGCTGTTCCCACTCTGCGCTCAGCCCTGCTCTGGACATCCCCATTCTGGCTTCCTCCCATCTAGTTCTGCCCCACATGCCCTCCTGTCCTGGGCACTAAAGTCAGCAGAGCTGAATACCGAGAGCCCCCTGACATCCCAGATCTGAGTTGTTGGGGGACAGAGGCCTGGGGTCAGTGGGCAGGCGGGTGGAGCCGTGGCCTGGAGAAGAGGCGTGAGTCGGTCAGAGCTGGGCTTGGACAGCTGCCTCCTCCCTGACGGTGTCTCTAAGCTGCACTTGGTCTGTAAAGTGGGTTGGCAGGTGGTGCTTCTCTCCCGCCTGGGCCTTGAGCTGCCTGTTCCCAGCTCTTCTCCCCTTGCTCCCTCCCTCAGCCATCCGCCCAGAGGGCAAGAACAACCGGCTGTTCGTGTTCTCCATCAGCATGGCGTCCGTGGCGCAGTGGTCCCTGGACGTTGCTGCGGACTCCCAGGAGGAGCTGCAGGACTGGGTGAAGAAGATCCGGGAAGTGGCCCAGACCGCGGACGCCAGGGTGAGGACGTGCTGCAGCCGGGAGTGCTGGGCGGGCGGACGCACACGCACGCCACCTCAGAGGAGTGAGGGCAGCTGCAGGCTGTGTGCCACCCCGGCCTGCAGCACAAAGCCTGAGGAGCAGGCCTGGAGACAGGGCAAGGTCCATGTAGGATATGTGTGAGTGGGAGACCCCATGAGACAACCAGGTGGGCTTGTTTAAAGGGTAACTGGATACACGAGGCCACAGCTCAGAAGTCCTGGGCCCAGAGCCGGGGAGGGCCGAGGTGTGTGGAGCGAGAAAGGGATGCCGTGGTCACGTGCGAGAGGTGGTCAGCCACCATGGAAGCCAGCTTGGGCCTGCCAGGTGGACAGGCAGAGAACCACAGGCCATGCTCAAGAGGGCTTAACTTAGTGGGCAGGAGGGAGTGAAGAAGCTGAGTGGCCTGGCTAGGAAGGAGGAGAGGACAGAGGGCTGGGAGTCAGGCACGCCTTCTTGCTGGCGGGAGAGAGCTGGCAGGCAGGTAGGTAGGAGGAGATGGACCCAAGTTTGATGGAAGGACTAGCCTGGAGCCATGCAGAACGCCTGGGAGAGGAGAGGTCCTCTCGGGGAAGGGGGCTCCTCCCTGGTGGTCACTCAGTGCATTTAGGTGTAGGGAGGAGGACCACAGAATGGGTGGGCGCCCGTGTACTGGGCAGAGAAGGGCCGATGATGAGGATTTTGCCTGGATGTCAAGGTGCCAGCAGAGGGTAGAAATGCGTCCTAGGGCCCAGGCAGAGGAGGGAAGGAGTCTGCATACAGGAAGCAGCGGTAGAAGAGAGTTAGGGGAGAGAGGTGGGCATGCAGAGAGAGGGACAGGCGAGTGTGTGTGACATGAGAACTGAGAGGCCTGGACTGCAGGTGATGTCCTTGTGTCCAGGAAGGCAGCTGATGCTGTGACAGCATTTCTGCCCACTGTTGGGGCTGGTCACACAGCGTCACTGAGGGCAGAGTCCAGCTTGGGACCCCTGAAATGGGGGTGGGAGGGGATTGGAAGCCAGTGTAGTTTTGAGGGCAGAAAAGAGAGAGGATTCCAAGATGAAGCTGAGGACCGAGGAACTCTGTTGCTTGTGTGGTGGGATGAGAGGGTGCAGGGAATGGGAAGAGGGGCCCAGACCCAGCAGGGGCACCTTTGTGGTTGGGCTCTAGTTTGGGCTGAGGGCCTGTGTGTGTCTCCAGCTCACCGAGGGGAAGATGATGGAGCGAAGGAAGAAGATTGCACTGGAGCTCTCGGAGCTCGTTGTCTACTGCCGGCCTGTCCCCTTCGATGAAGAGAGTAAGAGCTGGGCCCCGGGGGTGAGGATAAGGTGGGGGGAGAGCTCTGTGGCAGGAGTGTGCGCTGTCCCAGAGTCTCGGGGGGGGGTGTCCCCATCCGTCCGTCAGTCTGTCCCCCGGCGTCTCACAGTGGGCGGGCTCTGTAAGCGCTCTTCTGTCTGGCCCAGAGATCGGCACCGAACGTGCCTGTTACCGGGACATGTCATCCTTCCCGGAAACCAAGGCTGAGAAGTATGTGAACAAGACCAAAGGCAAGAAGTTCCTGCAGTACAACCGGCTGCAGCTCTCGCGCATCTACCCCAAGGGCCAGCGCCTGGACTCCTCCAACTACGACCCGCTGCCCATGTGGATCTGTGGCAGCCAGCTCGTGGCCCTCAACTTCCAGACCCCAGGTGAGGGGCTGGCGGGGAGGTGGGGAAGCCAGCGACCTGGGGCAGTCGGGCCAGAGTCTACCAGAACCTCCTTTTGTAGACAAGCCCATGCAAATGAACCAGGCCCTCTTCATGGCCGGCGGGCACTGTGGCTACGTGCTGCAGCCAAGCACCATGCGTGACGAGGCCTTCGACCCCTTTGACAAGAGCAGCCTCCGGGGGCTGGAGCCCTGTGCCATCTGCATCGAGGTGAGTGAGGCTTGTCTGGGGGCAGAGTGCACAGGGCTGACGGGCTGATGCGTGTTTGTGCCAAGTGTGTCCTGAGTGGTGGTTGGGAGCAGAGCTGACTGTGTGCACAGCATTGTCTGTGACTCGTGTGAGGTCTGAGCTTGAGGAAGGCACAGCTGGTGCAGGGTAGAGGATGCCGGCTAAGTGGCCAGCTCCTGGCACAGTGGAGTCCCCAGTGAAGAGGTGCGGACAGGTGGGGCCCGAGCTGGGTCTGAGAGAGTGAGCAATGGCGGGTGAGCTGCACGCAGCATCTGCCAGGTAAACATCTTTCCAGGGGAAGAATGTGCTCCCCGCCCAAGGTCAAGTAGTTTTTAAAACTCTCTGTATGAAAGCAGACAGCAGATTGAATGTGGAGTAGAGTGCAAGGCTCAGGAGATTTTTAGGGCCCAGCAGGGGGCGCACTGCCTCTACTGCACAGTGGCCTTGAGCCGTGGGGGCAGGGTGAGAGGCGGAGGGAGGACAGGGGACACCCTGGACCCTCCTCTTTCTGCCACACAGGTGCTGGGGGCCCGGCATCTGCCGAAGAACGGCCGGGGCATCGTGTGTCCTTTTGTGGAGATCGAGGTGGCAGGAGCCGAGTACGACAACACCAAGCAGAAGACTGAGTTTGTGGGTATGTCCACCTTCCCAGCCCCCACCACCTGTGACCTGTCCTCCGTCGGCAGTGGCCTGAGCCGTCTGCTCTTGCCTTGCAGTGGACAACGGACTGAACCCCGTGTGGCCGGCCAAGCCCTTCCACTTCCAGATCAATAACCCCGAGTTTGCTTTCCTGCGCTTTGTGGTTTATGAAGAGGACATGTTTAGTGACCAGAACTTCTTGGCTCAGGCCACCTTTCCCGTGAAAGGCCTGAAGACAGGTGAGCAGCCTCTCAGCCCAGGGGCCATGCTGCCAGGCTGGGGTGGGGCCCTGGCTTCTCCTCCCTGTGCTGAGGACAGGAGGTCCTGAGGTGCCCGTCACCTCCTCCTAGGGTACAGAGCTGTGCCTCTGAAGAACAACTACAGTGAGGACCTGGAACTGGCCTCCCTGCTCATCAAGATCGACATTTTCCCCGCCAAGGTGCAGAGGACGGGCTGGCCATGGGGGTGGCGGAGAGGGGGCGTCCTCATGAACCCACAGGGGTCAACGTGTGCACTTCCCTTTGTTAAAGCAGGAAAACGGTGACATGAGCCCATTTGGGGGCGCGTCGCTGCGGGACCGGGGCTCAGATGCCGCTGGCCAGCTGTTCCATGGCCGGGCCCGGGAAGGTTCCTTCGAAGCCCGCTACCAGCAGCCGTTTGAGGACTTCCGCATCTCCCAGGAGCACCTCCCAGACCATTTTGATCGGGAACGGAGGTAAAGGATGTTAGGGGTGGGCAGCGAGTGTGCCCCCTGGAGCAGGGCGTACTGGCGACTTGGGAGGACGGTGTGTGCTTGGCTGCCAGTAAGGACCCCTCCATTCCCTCCAGGGCCCCGCGCAGGACTCGGGTCAATGGAGACAACCGCCTCTAGGGCGCCGGCCTGTGTGGGGCCGCCGCACCGCAGCCTCCTCGTGGAAGGCGGGAGCTGGTTCTTGGACGCAGCCTGCCGTGCAGCCTGCGGGTCTTGCAGTCTGGAGCTTGTATTCCAGCAGTGAACGCTAGACAAAAAACCAAGCCATTAATGAGATGGATTACTGTTTTGGGCCTCCACGCCCCAGCGCTGAGTGAAGGCAGAAACTGTATGGTGTCTCGTGTTAAGCACACACACCTGGCCCCGACTCGTGGAGATGGAGCCTTCCGTCTGTGGGGCCAGGCTCACGGCCGCAGCTCGGGGAGAGCGGCCACCTCGCCAGCTGCACCCGGTCTCTGAGGAGCCGACATTCCGAGAACGGAGGAGAGGGAGGAGCAGACTTGCTGGGCCAGGGGAACAAAGTTTACATTGTCCTGTAGCTTTAAAACCACAGCTGGGCAGGGTGAGGGCAGCGTCCCCGCATTTTGTCCCTGGAGCAGGAACGGGAGGAGCGACCGGCCTTGGAGAGGGGCCGCTTGCCCGAAGAGGACACAGCACAAGGGCATGCTGCCCAGGGCGGGGACACAACCCAGCCTGGAAGATACAGGGGATCATGTTAAAAATAGCAGTATTATTTTCTTCTCAATGGTATTGTAACTAAGTTATTTACACCTGCTCCTTGACCGAGGGCAAGCTTGGAGCAGAGCCTTTGCCAGAAGTGGGCGGGTGGGCTACCCCCGGCTGTGGGGAGGGGGACCAGGCAAGGTTGGCAGAGAAGAAACAGAGCCTATTCGGGCAGTTGTTTTTTCTTCTTCCTGAAAGCAAAAAAGAATCTGCTTTTCCATAGGAATGAGAAAGGGATCAAGGGGATACCTGTCTCATGGGCTGGGGATGGGTCAGGCAGTCGGGCGCCGAAGTGTTTATTGCAGCTTCTTGAGCTGGTAAAAGATCCCAGGAAAGAGCTGGGGAGGCGAGCCCGGCTCTGAGCACAGGGGCTGGGGACAGGCCCTTAGGCACACAGGTGCCTCCGCAAAGCCACCATGCAGCACACGCACACCCACTGCCCACCTGTGGGCTCAGGGTTGGTCATTTGCTAGTCTCCTGCCCTCTTACGATCTGACTGCCAAATAAATCATCCTCATGACCTTTCACCTGGTGTGCTCTTTTGGGGGCTTAGGAAAGGCTGTTGTCTAAGGACGTTGCCTGATGCCGATTCTGTAACAGAAGCCCCTTTCCTGAGAGTAGCGTTCAGCTGTGGGCTGCACAGTGCCTCCAGCTGGCGGCCAGAAACACTGCACCCAGGTGGGAAAGGACCCCCACTTCCGCTCAGCTCACCCCTCCTTACGGTGTGACCTGTCCAGGGACAGATCCAAAACCAGTGCCATAAAGACCAGAGGATGGATTCTCAGCTGCAGAAAAAAACCAGAGCGTGATCGAGCACAACTGAACAGACGCAGGTACATGTGTCAAGTACTGCTGAGTAGACGTGGCTCAGAGCTGCCCTGTGAACAGAGCTGGGCCTGCCCCACCTGTGCCGTCTTCATCCCCGATGCACCTGAGCCCACTGGTCCAGGAGCTCTGTCAGTCCTGGGTGAAGGCCGACCTTTCCAAGCATGATGTTCCTTTCCAGGGACTGGCCCTCCTGACGGGGCCACAGTATGTGCGATGAAGTGTCACGATCCTTGCCTGTAAAGAGCATCCTGGGGGACTTCCTCCAGGACATATGTGGGGTTTTGGCAGTTCATAGGATGCTCAGTGCTCTGCTCACCTCCACAGCTCAAAGGCCTTGATTCTTCTGTCCTCTTAGAGGGCCATAGCTAAGTGGCTTTACAGTGACCAGTTTTTTTCTGATTTTTCTGAAGAGAAACACAGCATAGGAAGATTTCTGATGGTAGATTTATAATACCTTTTTCTATATGACAAACCAAAGGCATTTCCCAAGTTGACAGATTTGGGGTAGTTTTAGGTCATCTCAAGCCTGTGCACCATACATAGTGAAACAGCCTGAATCTGTTTAAAATAGATCATTCACCAGACTAGATAGAACTGGTAGCAAATAGCAGCAAACCCTGTGGTCTAGTGTATTAATGTGTTTGACCACCAGCCAAAAGATTACTGGATCAAAGCCACCAGTTGCTCTCTGGGAGAAAGAGGCAGTTTCATCCCATAAAGTCTTACAGCCTCAAAAGCCCAAAGAGTTTCCATGAGTTGGACTCAGTACTGGGGCTTGGTTTGCAGTTAACCTACATCCCCATCAGGTATCCTTTGTTAAGTGTTAGGCTGATAACTGAAAGGTTAGTAGTTCAAAGCCACCATCCACTCTGAAAAAGAACTAGGAGCCATTCTATTTACAACCTGAGTTTGACTGAACTAGCTGGACCAACTAGAGGTGAGTTTGATGTTGCTGTTGGTTAAATGCCTACGAGGGACAGAGAAGCCTACCTCCTGACCATGTCCTGTGGAATCTGAAGGCTGGACCTGGGACTAGAAACAGCCTATAGTTGAGCCCAGCATCTTACATCTCACCAGTTGTTATATGCAAAACCCACTGTTGTTCTTAAGGCCACCCTGTCCTGTGCCGTCCCTACGGTTTGCCGTGCTGAAACTCACTGTGTGTCCATGACCAACCTCACTAAGGGTTGTCCTCACAGTCAAGGGTCCTCTGCTTTTCCAAGCATCATGTCCTTCTCCAGGGAGAATATGGGGACATACCTAAAATATATGAGACTAAATCTCATCAGAATTGGGAAAGGCCTACGCCAGGGATGTGTCCTGTCTCCATACCTTTTCAATCTGTATGCAGAGCAGATTATCCAGGAGGCTGGGCTCTATGAGGAGAAATGTGGGGTCAAGATTGGTGGAAGATCTATCAACAATTTGCGATATGCGGATGACACAACTCTGCTTGCTGAAACTGAGGAGGACCTGAAGCGCTTGCTGTAGAGGGCCAAGGACTGCAGCCTACAATATGGATTGAGGCTCAATGTCAAGAAGACAAAGACTCTTACCACTGGACCAATTGGCAGCATCGGGATGGATGGTGAAGAGATTGAGATTGTTCACAGCTTTAGTTTGCTTGGCTCCACAGTCAACACTCTGGGCAGGAAATTCAAAGATGTATCGTCATGGGAAAGTCTTTTGTTAGGGACCTCTCCAAAGTACTGAAGAGCAACGGTGTCTCTTTGGAGACTAAGGTGTGTCTGATACAGGCCATGGTCTTTGCTATAACTTGTTATGCATTAGCGAGTTGGGCAGTGACTAAGGAGGATAGGAGGAGAATTGATGCCTTTGAGCTGTGGTGCTAGATAGAGAAGAGTATTGAGGGTACCATGGACTGCTAGGAAAACAAACAGATTCATCCTGGAAAGGGTCAAACCGGGCAGATCCCTGGAGGCAAGGATTCTGAGGCTCCATCTAACATAGTTTGGACATGTTGTAAGGAGGGACCGGTCCTTGGAGAGGGACATCATGCTTGGGAGGGTGGAGGGACAGCGGAGGAGAGGAAGGCCCTCTATGAGCTGGATTGATTCAGTGGTAATCGGGACGGGTGTATCGGAGACAGTGCGATTGGCACAAGACAGAGTTTAGGGCTGTTGTACATAGGGTTGCTATGAGTCGCAGGCGACTCGACGGCACATAACAACAAATCTCCTCACCCTTGCTTCTAAGGAGCACTCGGGCAACACTTCTTCCAAAACAGAGTAGTAGTTTTGAAAGCCCGTGGGGTATTCCGTTCTGTTAACCAACAAACACCCTTTCAAAGGTATCAATTCACTGGTTTTATTTATTGCCCAGATTTCATGTAAATAGGAAGCAGCTAAAAATACCATGCTGAGGTCAGGACAGCTTACTCTTTGAAGTGACATCCTTGTTCTCCGGCACACTGAAGAGGCCCTTGGCAGTAGATGTGCCCAATACAGATGACGTTTCTTGACTGCTGATTCCAGGGGTGGTGGTTGTGGATGCAAGTAAATGGAAATCCTTGACAACATCACTCTTTCCTCCATTTCTCAAAATGTTTATTGGTACAGTTGTGAGGATTTGGTTTTGCACCATGGTGTAATCCTTCTGAAAACCTTACTGAACGGCTGGAGTACATTACGTCACCAAACTGAGGGAAGAAAACAAGGTCATAGCTCCTTCACGTCTTGGTGAAATGGATCCAGTCTTGCCACAGCCTCAGGGTGGGCTTCTCCCAGGGCCCCCCCCTTCCTCTCTACCCCCAGGGACTTAGCCATGTTGGAGGATCTGACACCCTGCAGCCACCCCAGCGAAGCGCCCCGGGACTCCAGCCTGGATCCACGTGGTGCTTAGCTGATGGGCTTCAGGTTGTCACACTGCGCCTCAGGGACCTGGCCTTTTAGATGGAGCATAAAGCAGATTCCTCCAGACCTAAGTCAGACTCTCTGGAAGGCCCAGGCCCCTCCCCACCTCAGCACCGCACCACCACACGCTGCGGCACCCGCTGGTGTCTGCTCCCGTACAGGCCTGACAGCCTGTCGTCCACCTAGTGTCACTGGCTGCCTCGGACGGGACCCTCCCACAGGTGTTTCCTTCTGCCTCGGCCGCTTCATGCACCACCAGTCAGGTGCTTTGGATTTTGGACATTTGGAGTTGTAAACCCTTCTAGAAGGGCCAGGGTCTTCACACACATTCACCAACCTCCGCAAATGAGCTGCTACCTTCACAGAAAGCGTGGTTGGTGTCCCCATTTCCCTGGCGTGGCATCATCAGACAAGCTGTGCATGAATTCGGCCTCCGGCACGAGGTGCTGCCCACAGACCCGTTCAGCTTTTACGTCTCCGACAGTACGTCCACAGACAGGAAGCACTCTTAGCGTTTTTCACGTATCACACACAGTGGCGGCAGATGCAAAATGTATTTGTTTTTATTTAGGAACCACCAAAGGTTTGAAGTACCATTTAGGCGCATTTCAAATTGTACAAGCACTTTCTCCCTGCTCCCCTCCCTTATCCAAATCCACAGATACAAAATTTAGGAAATGTGCAATTTGCATCTTCGAAATAGCAGCATCCCCACAGGGGACCTTGTGGGACCTGGAGAACCAGGCCACTCCCCACCTCAGCACCGCATGGCCACAGGCCCAGGGGCCTGGAGGTCTCTGCTCCCCCGTAGGCCTGATGCCACCCCACCCAGCCCCCGGGGGAGATGGGACCCTCTTGCACAGATCACAGTTTGGCTGACGGTTCAGCCTGCCCTAGACAGTTACCTCTGACTAGCACCAAATGAGCGCTTGAGCTGCCCTCAGAGACAGGACACCAGAGCAAGCTGCCCCAAGCCCTTCCCAGCCCTGCCACCCGGACAACGTCCCTGCACCAGAAGCCAGAGTGCCGCGGCTGGTGGAAGACCCGGAGTTGGGACTCGCCAGGAAGGAGTCTGCAGGCCCCTGGCAACTCGCCCGACCTCCACAAAGGCTGCTCAGTGAGAATCAATCGACAGTGGCCGGCGGGGGAGGGGGAGGTTGGCGTGTTTTCTTTTTTAAATCACAATTATGGCACAGTCTGACCTTCCTGACACAGCTCAACAAAGCGGCTGCTCAGAAGCCCTGCGGGAGCCCTGCAGCCTGAGGACACCCACGTCCCCCCTGGCACCCACCCAGCTCACAGGAGCGTCCCGGGGGAGCAGTGCCACACGGCCGGCCCCCACTCGGGATGACCCGGCCACACACACGTCGGCAGACTCGAGACAACCTGGGGATGCATGGCTGTGACTCCCAACACAAATGACAGGATTGGCAGGTGTCAGGAGCGGTTAACCCTTGACCCTGCAGAGTTCTAGGGGAAGCTCAAACGCGTGCCAACTTCTGTAGCCCGTCAGCAGCTCTGCCCTGGACATGTCACCTTCCACACCAGTCCACTGAGTAATTCTGAATCAGCCATTTATTGTGGAAAGAACCGAAAGTTAAACTGAAAAGCATTAACCAAGAAAAGCTATTCATTAACATCCAAATGTCGTGACTTGTCTCCTGAAGGAAGAGGCACTAGGGCAGGGACCCTTCGGGTTCCTCGGGCACCTGGCTGGCCACCAGCCTGGAGGGGAGGGCAGGAGACACGCTGGGCAGCCACAGGGCCACCTTCCTTGCTCTCCACACCTGCCCAGTGTCCTTGCCTGAGCAGCAAGGCTGAGGGCTGGGGAGGCTGTAGGTCCGGTGACAAGGCGGGGACCATGCATTCTCCTGAATCCCTGCAGCCCTGCAAAACTTTAAACAGGTTTCCAACTCCCTGAGGTGGGTGTCTGCACCTGCCTTTGTTTCTATGGCAACCAGAGCTTGCATAGTGCCAGCCCCATTTGAGTCCCTCTCCTGCTCTTGACCTTGATGCAGCTAGAATGGTGGGCTCCTCTTGGGTCTGTGAACAAAGAAACCTTCCGTTGTTGCCAGTCTGCTAAGAGAGAGAGTCCAAAGAGATTCCAGCACAAATTCTAATCATGGCCCTTTGGCAGTGTGGACTGGGCTGGTCAGCATGCCCGGCAGCCTTGTGAGGACCTTGCTCTGCCAATCTGGGGGCTCCCCAGCCCAGTGTGGCCATCTCGCAGCCCTATCCCTGCCCATCCTAACAGGCCAGAGGAAACATACTGAAGTCTACTGGGGAGGAGACGACGGGGAAGGCATCAGTCCACAACTTCCTGCTTCCGCTTCAAATCCAAGGTCAAGTGCTGCCTAACCACGCTGCCCCACAGGTCCGGGAAAGGGGCAGGAGGATTCCGAGGCCCCACGTCTGGAGGAGAGATGAGCTTGGCATTCCACTGACCTGAGCAGACTGCCACTTTGGCCCGAGCTGGCTGGCTGTGCAGGTCCTCATGCATCTAGAGGGTTTTCTTCTCCGGCATATGTGAAAATGGGGGAAAACCCCACAGAAGTACAAGCTTCTACCTGAAGTGGGTCACACCTCCTGACTGCCCCAGGTGAATGCTGAACAAGGAAAGGGTGCTGGGGAAGGTCTTTGGAGAAGCCTGACCTCAAGGCTTGCTTCTGTTTATCTTTTTGGCTGTGTGTCGTCTGTCTCCTGTGCCTCGGGCTGTAACGTTAGAACAGGGAGCTGCTCTAGCCTGAGAAGGGGGACTAGGGAGGCCAAGAGAGGGGTAGTTCAGGTGGGGGGGACCGCCTAGAGAGCTGAGCCCCCTCAGGAGACCACTGCTGGTCAGCCATGGCAGGAACGCAGACAAGCTCCAGTCCCCAAGGGGGCAGGAAAGTAGCCCACGACCTGCCACCAGGCTACTGAGCAGACTAAAACCACAAGAGCCATCTTTCGGCCTCTGGAGTGTGCTGACACCTGGGGGGACAGCCTCTGGTGACCAGCTGGAGGTGAGGCTGTGGGGGGGGACGCACCTGTAAGGACAGCCAACACTCATCTACACCCTCCCTGCTCCCAGAGTGCAGGGCATACGGGCCATCGTGCTCTCATCCCCCAAATGGCTGCCAGTCACCCCACATCGCACTGCTGCCCCCCCAAAGTGTGTGTAGGACACCGATCAGGGCCTTCCGTTTCCAGGCAGATTCCTGAACATGTGAGGTGTCGCCGAGTATGACCCACCACAACTCTACAAACAGCCTGACCCCTGTCCTTGCCTGTGCCGTCCACGTCAGTCATCTCTGTCATACTGGAGCCCACTGCTGCCGTCACTGTGTCAATCCTGAAAATGTGAACCCCTCAAATCAAAACGTTCCTCTAGGGTCTCCAGTGATCAAAAGTCATTAAACTCAGCCAAGCATGGATACCAACCATAAAGCCAGACTTCTTTTACCAGAGTGGTAGTTTGGATTCCTTGGGATCCACAACTCCATGTGAAAATCATGAGAAATCGAACATGTACTCCAACATGGGCTCCAACAGACACTGAAGTGAGATTTTACTCTCCAATGAGTTCAAGTGCATCCAGAGAAGGGGAAGATGAGTCACGTTGTAAAACTGACTTCATCAAGAGCCTGGCCCCCTCTCCTCCCCCATCACCACAGCCCACAGACTGACCCCCCTCCTCGCCCACCACAACAGCCCACAGATTAGTCCCCTCTGCTCCCTCAACACCACAGCCCACAGACTGACCCCCCTCATTTCCTCCACCACCACAGTCCACAGAATGACCCCTTCATCTACCCCTAACACCACAGCCCACAAACTGACCCCCTCTGCTCCCCTAACACACAACCCACAGACTGGCCCCCTCTCTCCTGCCCCACCACCACAGCCCACACACCCCGCTTCTCTCAAAGGCAGCCACATACACTTGACCCCCTTTACTGTGTGTGAAACCACAGTGATCGGTCTGGCCACCGGGCCTGCAGTTCCAGGGCTATCCCGTCAGCCCCTCTGCCACAGCCTGGGGCTGCACCATGTTTCCCGGCCTGTGAGGGGGTCCCGAGCACCTGGGTGGCTGCACTTGTGATTTTGCACCCAGAGCCCTGGGCACCTGCACCATCCCATTCAGCACCACATGACGACCCAGGCACGTCTTCACCAGCACCTTTCATCAGCTCGTTCCTACAAACTGAAGGCCCAGACGTGGACTCAGAGTCAGGAACGCAGGAAGGAGTGGGGTCTGGCCAGTTGGCCGGCTGCGCAGTCACCTGGCAGCGGTGTCAGTGGGAGGGCCTGGGCCACTGGGCAGGGCCAACATGAGACACACCAGTCAAGGTGGGCAGCAGCTTCCCACTGTAGAGACCAGCTGAGCCCAAAGTGGGGCACTCTTCGTCCTGCATTAACTTCACCACATGGCTTTGTTCTTCTTCTTTCTGGTTTGCTGTTTGGGTTGTAAATGCAACATGAAAGCAAATAAAATAACCAAGAAAATCCTCTCTTGACACCAGCTTGAGCCTGTGCATGCAGGGACCTGGCTGCAGCAGACCCAGTGGTGGGCGCCGGGGATTCTGATGACATTGGCGGTGGTCTCGGGTGGGACACACCGGCTTTGCTCTGTGTCCACTCGGGCCTCAACCCAGGCTGTTCCCCGGCATCTCTACAGCCGAGGTCCTAGGGTGTGCGTGGCATGAGTCAAGGATTGAAGGAGTATTCGCACTGCATATGTGGATTATAAAGGAACCTGCGTGTACACAAAGGTCAGGGGAAACCCCAGGTCTGTTCTCTGAAGGGGGGAGTCAGTTGTCATTTGGATTCTGGGGGATTCCCCAGGCTTCTGGCCCAAATAGCTCTCACCCCCAAACTGGAAAGAATTAAAAAAAAAAAAAGTTGCAAAACTTGCCAGGTGTTCCCAAGTCATCTTTTTAAACAAAACACGAGGCGGTCTCAGTGGGAGGACAGGCAGGGGGTCCGAGGACAGCGGCTCTGCAGCTTTTGGTTCTCAGAGGCGGCCAGCTCCTGAGGACTGAGCGTGCACCCAAGCGCCCTCCGCCTGCCTAGCCTGGGATCCTGGCCTGAAGGACCGCTATGACCTCTTAGCCCGTCCTCTCTGGGGTCCCCGACTACTGCCAGTCAGCCTGGGCCCCAGGCCAGGTGCACCCTTGCGGCCCCGGGACCTGGCACTTTGTGGAGCTGGTGGTTTCTGAGGGGTAGGGGAGGGCCGGGTGATGTGTCTTCTGCTGTCCCCACGCCACCTGCTGCTAAAAGGTGGGGAGAGGTGGGGTTACAGGCTGTGCAGGTTTGCACGCACATTTCCACGCTTCAAAGGCACCTTCGCGTGATTTTCTCCTCTGAAACGTGGATCCACGCGTTCAAGGGAACACAGAGCGAGCTCGTGCCTCCAGGCTTAGGGACACCCAGATGGCCTGTGCAAGAAACACCCCGCAGGGATGTGCCTGACGCCAGCACCCTGACCGGGCCCTTGTCACAGGCCGGGGCAGTGTGGGGACCATGAAGACCACCGCCTCCTGAAATGCACAAAGTCCCAGATCCCATCAGCCCTCATTTCATGTCCTGGGCCAGGGCGATGCGGCTGTTCCCTCAAAAACTGTGTGACATGAAAGCAGGCGTGGAGAAAGGGCCGCGAAGCCCAGCGGCCAGGCCTCCAGGCCCTCCCCACTCCCTTCCTCAGCTGCCTGCTCCCTCTCAAAGTGTCCAGATGGCGGAGGGCAGGGGGAGCGTGGAATCATGAACAGCAGCTACACAGGGAACTTCAGTCCAACCGGTAACTTACAGAATATGGTCCATGATTCAAACTGCCACGAGAAAAGCAGAATTAACTAAACCAACTCCAGTGAGTGGTCAAGCACCAAGCACTAATCAAACCCCTAGTTGGATTTATAAATGGTGAGGCGGGTTCCTCAGCGATGATTCCATCAGGTGAGGCAAGCCGGGCATTGAACGCTGCTGGTCACCGCTCAGCGCAGGGGTCTCGTGGGAAGCACAGCATTCCTCGGGGGACGTAAAGCGAGGTGAGGCTCTGGGTGCTCCAGGTGAGGCTCGCTTTAAGAACCTTGCACCAGCATGGGGGACGTTCTGAGTGTGCAAGGGCTCTGCACCAATGAGATGGTGCTCTGAGGACCCTGCACCAGTGTGCTCTGTGTGTGCAAGGGCCTGGCACCAGTGTGCTCTGAGTGTGCAAGGCCCTGGCACCAGCATGGGGTGCGGGAAGGTGTGGCTCCAGCAGTCTTCGGAGAGCAGACACAGGCGCTTTCGGAGATGATGTCAAAGATAATGATGCACTGTTCGCTAACGCAAGTTTCTATGTCACCGAAGTGTTTATAATCCCGTTTTATTAAATGTGTAGAGGTGACTGTATGTCTTAAGAAGGTTCCAGGTCTCTGGATAGGAAAGCTGAACTAGTCTACCCACTGGAGGCAAAGGAAAGGTCCTCTGTGGGCAGAAGAACTGACAAGAGCCTCCTCATTCCTCCTGCTTGGCGGTGGCAGGCCTGCTGCAGCGGTGACAGGCTCCGGGCTAGGTGCAAGGCTCCTGGACGGGCTCTCAATGCCTGGCAGCCGGCCCTGGGATCAGCATCAGGCAACAGAGTCAGGTTTGGCCCTCCAGGGTGGCAGGTGGCGTCCCAGTCCTTCGCAGTAACCGGTTCAAATTCAGTCTGTTTCTGAGGAGAAAACACACACCTGTCACCTTATTGGTCACTCCTCACCCAGTCCCCGAGGCAGCCTGGTTGTGGACACGTAGGGTTGTGCCATTGACTTTGGGGACCACTTAGCTCCACGTGTTGTGCTTTCCTGCTGGCGGATCCTGTCACTCCTGGCCCGTGGGCTCTGGATGGATGCCACAAAAACCTGGCAAAGCTGGCAGGCCATCCAGGACCACCTGGCAAGGCCCACGACGCCCGCTGGAGCCCAGCTCTCCTCCAAGGCCAGCTGCCCAGGCCTCCAGCGTCGTGGCCAATGAGCCACGTCCCACTGCTCCCTGAGCTGGCTCTCAGAGCCCACTGCTCTAGCCTGACCCCCCTGGGCTTGGCTGGTACACGTCCTGCCGGCAGCCTCATTTCTAGCTTCTGAGCCCCAAAGCGGAGTCACCTGTGCAGAGGTTGGTGAAGCACAGCTCTGAGCCTCGGGCTGGCTGAGAAAGCCATGAGCAATGGGGGAGGGGAACCCCGGGGGGTAGGGGGTAGGGCAGCCCCTGGGGGGTGGGCAGCCCTGAGTCACCCGTGCAGAGGTTCACCATCTGTGAGCACAGCTCTGAGCCTCGGGCTGGCTGAGAAAGCTATGAGCAACAGGGGTGGGGGTCAGCCCCACGGGGAGAGCAGACCCTCCTGCACTCACTGCTATCTGTCTAAAGAGAAAGGAGGACGCCACAATGGCAGGGCCCCCAGACGCACACGCTGCCCCAGTGAGGACACCTCTCTCTTGTGACCCCGGCCTGCAGGCCCACCCTGAGTTCAACTCTCACACATGGTGCTCATTCAAAGGCTCTTGTGAGCATGGCCCCCTGGTCAATGCAGCCCCAAGAAGCCCGGAGCCCGGGCAGCTAAGACTCCACTCGACTGTGGAGGAAATGCCCTGCTGGACAGAAGGCCGGCCAACAACAGGAAGCCTTCCTCCAGGACACGACACCAGCCACGCAGGACTCCATGTGGGCACTGGGGCTCGGGAAAGGCGTGAGGACACGGCGGGAGTTGTAGGGGCCAGCATGTCTGCAGGGCCAGCGTCCCTGTGTCTATGCCCCGGCCACTCACTGGGACTCTGGGCTCCAGCGGGGTTCACGCCCACTGTGGGCATCACGGTGCAGGCCACCCAGCCCTCCCCAGTTCATGTGCAGGACCAGAATAGACTTTCTTCAAATGCCCAACAGATGGACACCAGGGCGCCCCTCCAAGGTTACCGGCACACTGGGAAGCAGGGTCTTCTGTAAATGAGGAAGAACTAATAGCACAAGCATGTTCTAGACTATTTCCTTCAAGTGAGCTTTACCTTGCCTGCGGGAGAACAGGAATGTCATCCTTTCCACAGGGCTCGGGAGCCCCAGTGGGACAGCGAGTGAAGCGCTGGCAGGCACATGCCAACCTCCTATTCAAACCCACGGACACTCCAGGGAAGCAAGGTGAGGTGGTCTGCGTCCACGAAGACCACCAGCCTCACAGAACGTTTTCAGTTCCCTTCTCTTCAGAAGGACCAGAATGATCTTCCTTTTGAAGAACGGTGCAAGGCATTCTGGGTACACCTCATAGAACACTGTCTCAAATCCACACTCTGCAGCGTCACTATTTTAGAGCACGCTATTATGGCTCAGAAAGTCAAGGGAGATGCCCAAGGTCTGGGGGATGCCCAAACAGCTGGTGGGTGAGCAGAGAGTGCTGTCTGTCTGCAGTCTATAGTCCCTGTGCCTTCAGCCAGGCTGTTTCCATTTCTCCCATCTCAGCTGGTCCAGAACCTCACTCAGCACTGTTCACCTGGAGGGTGGCGGCAGCATCTTTACTGGTCTCCCTCCCTCCAGTCTTCCCTCTCTTAAATCTACCCCCTCAAACTGCCCACTGCAAGCATCAAAGGCCCAGCAACTAGCACCAGAGAGCTGAGAAGGAGAGATCCTCAAAACTCCTTTGCTGCTTATTCCTGTACAGGACACAAGGGAAATCCGAAAAGAAAAACAGGTCTGCACGCTAAATGCACTGTTGTGTGTATCATCCAGTCAGAACCGACCCACAGCCGACCCTCCCGCAGGTTTTCAGAGACAGTATATCGTATATCACACGAGAGGAGACTGCCCATCCCTCTCCCATGGAGCAGTCAGTGGATTCAAACCTCGTGCCTTTGGGACTGCAGTGCAGCTTCTTACCAGTAGGCCACCAAAGCTCCCTAAATGCAGTTGGTTCCAGAACTCCACGCTGTTTTGCTAGTAGATCCAAAGCCTCAGACAGGTGGACATTAGAAGGCCGGAGGCCTAGAGCTGGAGTTGGTACTCAGGTACCCACTGACTCCAACAACCCTAAACCCTGGTGCCACCAGCTGCTTCCCATGAAGAGGTCCCTGACTCACACCCTTTGCTCTGTTTCTGAGCACTCAGAGGGAAAATGAGGCCAAGGTCAGAAACAGCAGCTACAGGACCAACTTCTAAAGGTTCACAGACCAGAGAACAGGCGCACGCAAAGGCTGTCCACAGGCTCTGTGAACTGCAGATTCCTTCCCTAAGACAGGCCTCAGAGAGGAGAGAAACAACAGGAGAGGGAGGGGGCTGAGCGCCCAGAAAATCAGCCTCCGCTGGCATGAGTCATCTGTGGCTTCCACATTTCTTAAAAAGCAAAATTCATTTCCAGCTATTAAAATTCCATGATCCAGAGAAACTGAGGAGCAAAATTCAAGCTTGACTCCCCATTTGTCGAAGGGTGTTATTTTCCATTATGATAAATATTTCTCCCACTTCAGGAAGAAGAAATGCAGAATGCCGGATTTTAAGGACCAAAGAAATATACTCTTTGTCTATCAAAGGGCAATGAAAGGCTTTCTTTCCTCGTGTTTACTAGTTTGAATTCTATTTCTCACTCCCACTCATGGTCACAGCTCTGCCTGATGCAAATGACCAGCAGACCCCAGGTTACAAATGAGATCCGTGTTGAAGCGTGGCTCAGAATTCGTAGGGAAGTTGGAACAAGGGTATATGGATTTTATTTAGCCTTGTGTTAGAGCAAGAAAAGCCTAGACGCCTTTTCAATGATTTAAGAATTGCACATGCGGCAAGTGGAGGTGGTTGTGATGAATCTGCTGGGAGTAGGGGTTGGTTCGACTACTTCGAAATGAGGGCCAATTTAGGTGATTCTAAAGGGTCAGCAGGGTGTTGGTGACCGGGGCTGACTGTGTGTGGACGCTGGGCTTTCCTTGGATCCCCTTCAACTGTTAAGCAACCCCAGAGAACACTGAGGCCCCTGTGGGCAGAGTGTCCCCCCCACCCCACAGATGGAAGACCCAGCCAGAGACTCTTCCCTTCCTCTATCATGTGTGCACCAGTGCGATCTGGGGTCGGTTGTCCTCTGAGAAACCAGGCCACCGGTCCTCCCACGGGGCAGCCTTGGAAGCAGCGCAGAGATAATGCACCATGCGGCCTAGCCCGCTCTCACCCACAGAAGTGCCTCCCCCGGACTCCTTACCCAGCTGAAGTCCAGCCTTCGGGCTGGAGGGGACAAAAGGCTCTGCGCTGGCTTCAGGGGCGCCGGGCCCCCACACCTCACGGCTCTCGGTCACCTCCACGCTGATGTCCCCCGTCCCTTTGGGGACCGAGGTGGAGTCACCCACGTTGGCACCCTGGTCCTCAGGGCCGGGGTCCGCGGCCCTTGTCTCCTCACCCATCTTCTCGGCAAACCACTGCTTGAGCTGCTGGGCGTTCATCTGGGTCTGGTCGCAGAGGCTGGGCAGGTCCTCCTCGGACAGCGTCTTGTGCGTCAGGTAGTAGTTCTGCAGCAGCTCCCGGGTCCTGGGCTCGACCACGAGCAGCCCCGGGGGGAAGTTGCCCCGCTTGTAGTCTTCGTACCACTTGAGCTGGCCGTTCTTGAGGGCGTACCTGCTGTCCCCGAACCAGCGCACCACCTCGGGGCGCGGCAGGCCCGTGCGCGCCACGATGGCGTCGTAGTCTTGGTTGCCAGGCCACTGTGTCTGGACAAAGAGCTGGCGCAGCAGGTGCCGCTGCTGGGCGGTCTTCTTGGAGCTGGCCTTGCCCAGGGGCTGCTCGGCCAGCTTGCCCGGTCCGTCCTCGTCCGGCTCCGCGGCACCCAGGCTAGTGCCCAGGCTGGTGCCCAGCCCCATGCACACCCCAGGCAGCTCGTTCCTGCCGTTGGCCTCTGTGACCCGAAGGTTCTTGAGGTTGATCTTGATGGGGGTGACTTTGCGCTCGGCCAGGGAGTGGCCGCTGGGCCCTTCCAGGGAGCCATTCTCCCCGGGGGCCCTGGGGTCGCCCAGCTCAGCGCCCTCGGCCTCGGCGGCCTCCTCCTCCCGGGCTGCGCCCTCCTCGGCCCTGCGTGTTTCCTCGGCAGGCGCGCGTCTCCGCCTCTCTGAGAACCAGCTGTCGATCTCCCGGCGCGTCATCTTGGTCTCCACCCTCAGGCGGTCCAGCTCATCGTCAGCAGGCAGGGGGTTCTGCGCAAAGCTGCTCTCCAGGACCCTCAGCTGCTCCGGGGCGCGCTCCTTGTACTTGCTGGGTGTGAACTCAGGGCTCTGGTGCCAGGACTGGCGCTTGCTGGCAGGGTGGGTCACCAGCGCGGCCCCTGCGGGGATGCAGACCAGCTCTGGGGCCTTGGGCGGAGGCCCGGGGGGCCCCTCGGGCACGGGGTCCACGAGGATGGCGCCCTGTTCACCGGCTGCCATGGGCCGCGGGCCCTTGAGGTTGCGGCAGTGGTAGCGCCGGTCACTGAACCACTTGCGCACCTCGCGGGTGCTCAGCCCTGTCACCTTGGTCAGGTGCTCCACTTCGCTCTGCCCCGGGAACTGGTTCCGGTCGAAGCTGCCCTTCAGGGCCAGCAGCTGCTCGTGAGATTTCTTGTTCTTGTAGATGTTGGCGTCCAGGAAGGCCTGCGAGGTTATGCTGGGACATGCCGTCAGGAGCGACTGGGCGGCGTTCACCACTTTGACGGCGGAGGACGAGTTGGAGCACACGGTGTTGACAGGTGTCACTGGGGGCGGCTTGGAGAGGGACGTGCCTGGCAGGGGAAGAGATGCGCTGGGGGCCTGCAGCCCGTTGGCCATCAGGGGCTGCGTGACCAGGAGTCCCCCCGCCGTGCCCTCGGGCTGGCCCACCACGTGGCCGGGGAGGGCAGCCTGGATGAGATGCTGGACGTTGCTGGCACTGGCCACCAGGGGCGTGTTCAGCACGGTGATGGTGGACTGCGGGGCCGACTGGATGACGGTGTTGAACATCTTCTTGCGGGCGTCCTCGATCTCCTCAGGGGACCAGCTGATGCCCTGCTTGAGCCTCTGGGCCGTGAACCAGATCTTGAGCTGCTCTTCGGGGTACTTGGTGACCACGGTCAGGTAGCAGAGCTCGGCCTTGGTGGGGTAGGGGAACTTGTGGAAGGCGTTCTTGAGGAAGCTGTTGGAGTCCATGGCCGCGTTATAGGTGGGGATACTGCTCAGAGGGATCAACACCTTCGGCAGGGACTTGGAGGTGGGCAGGGGCTGGGGGCCGTGGTGCTGGCCGTGCAGGGGGGGCTGCTGCTGGGACAGGAACTGCGCGATGCCGGCCGGCAGCACCGGGACGGTCCCTACCAGGGGCTCGCTGGCCGCGTGGGGGGCTTTGGCCGAGCTGGAGGAAGCCTGGCTGGCCGGGCCGGCCCCGTTGGGGAAGGAATGGTCCGCCTCTCTCACCTCGGCCTCCCCAGCCGTGGGCTTAGGGGCGGCCTCGCCCACGGCCTGACCCGGGCTCTCCCTGAGCGTGTGGACCTTTTTGGCCTCAGCTCGGCCTTTCATGATCTTCATGATTGGGGTTTTTGTGATGATGATCTCGGCCTGCCCGTCAGTCCCTTCTGCGTGGGGCTCCCCTGGGGGGTCAGGAGTGCTCGTGTCCTCGGGGACGCTCTGCTCCACCAGGACATGATTGTCTGGCTTGGCCACATTCCACACGAAGCTGGCCTCTCCCATGTGACACTTGGCATTGTGCAGGGACAGCCCCTCGGGGGTTTTTGCCAGAAAACTGCACTCCGTGCAAACAAAAATGGGGTCTTTGTTAAAGTCAGTGTGCTCCGAGTTCATGTGTCCCACAAACTGGGCTATGTCCTGGGATCGAAAGTCACAGTATTTACAGGAGTACGAGTAGCCGTCCAGCACGCTCCGGTGCCCGTTGGCCAGCGCACTGCCCTCCGTGCCGCTGGAGGCCGGGGCCATCTCGCTGCTGGGGGCTGGTGCTTCAGGGGCCGGGTCCTGCTGGGGACCCTCGGGCAGAGCCTCCACAGGCTGAGCCGCCACGCCAGGCCCCTGCAATGCCACCATCTTCACGGGGATCATGCAGGGCGTGGTGGACTTCCTCTTGCTGGCCATGGTGACGGCCGCTCCGGTGCCCGGCCGAGAGCGCTCTTTCCAGCAAAGGTGTCAAGGAGCCGGTTCCAGCGCGGCCATGAGGGCCAGGGGAACAGTCCACCACGTCCACCGCGGCTCCGTCAGGGGTCGGCAGACAGCTGCTCTCCTCTACCAAACCTGCTGAGGAAGAAACACAGCGATTAGTGCTTGATCACTACGCAGACACACTGCCTGCTGGCCAGCTCGTCCAGGCCTCTTCACAGGAAGCCGGGCCACAGCTTGGATGGGGTTAGGGAGCCCCATCCTCTCACAAAGCAGCACCCCAAGAATGTCCTGGGCCATTCTAACCCCATTTGATGGACTTAATCTTATTTTGGTTTTTCTTCTTTCATGTCTATCTTTGCTTCACAATTTTAACTCAAAATAGAGGGGGGGGGAACCCCAAACAAACCTCTTTTGGGGGGGGATCTTAAAATTCATTCTGACCATGCCAGAGTGGGAACAAATGATGAAGGGTAATTCTTGTGTGAATGTCTGGGCCAACCAGAGTTCCCATTTTCCCAGCCTTCCCACACAGGAAAGCAATCCCACTCCTGATGACCTGTGTGCGTAGAATAGAAGTTATCCCAAAGCTGGTGCTATTCCGAAGTGGACGGGCAGATCTTTCTCCTGGGGTAGCCTTGCTTGAGTCTGAGCCTGCAACTTTTCGATTAGCAGTCAAGCACTTCTTAGCCATCTGAACTATAAAGATCCTTAAGAGTGTAACAAGACAGTGCAGGAGGAGGATGGGTCATCTCCTGCCTCTGAAACCCCGCTGGAGGGTGAGCTACGTGTTAGTTCCGACTCGAAGGTACACAGCACATAGCATAGCTCCTCCCGGGCGGAGAGCACTGGGACCAAGCGTTAACCTGGGGGCGGAGGGTGCTGCTGTGACCGTGGCAGCTGCCCCAGGCCCCAGGCCGCTCCCCGTGCTGCCTGCTGCCCTGTCCTACCATCACTGCTGCAGGCCACACGGATGTCCACTGGACCACTGTCACAAACAAGACCCAAAGGCCGAATGTTCAGGGGCTCCTCGGGCCCCAGCTGTGTGGCCTGTGGCTGGACAAGCTCTCAAATCGTGTTTGCTTTTTTATTTTTAAATTTTATTTTCCCTCGTGTCTCTTATTGTTCCTTAAAAACCAAAATAAAAAAAAAAACCCACACCACAGCAAAACCAAAAGCCCGAAACAAAGTCAAGCCATCCTCTTAAATCTTTAATCAACTCGAAATGTATTTTAAAAGCTAGTGTGATCAAGTTCTTTTACCTGCAGAATTACTATTATAATAACTGCACCATGGTTCATTGCTCTGATCCTTAACACTCCTACCAACCTAAGCATCATATCTTCCTTTTCATCAGGTTATAATGCTGCTGCTGACGGAAACAATTCTAATATTAAAATAAAATCATCATTATATTTCAATTGGATATGACAATTCAAGAAAATCAAAATACCTCTATTCAAATTCTCAGTAAATAAACATAACACAATTAATTTTTGTAAGCATTGCCATAATGCTTATGAAGATAGTAATAAGGAATAGGAATTATTATATTTACATAAATATATGCTGGATCTAACCATGTCATTTTCCCTCATGGTTCTGAAATGTGCACAGACTTACATTTCTTTTCATTGTCAAAATAAAATATTAGCATTTAGTGAAATCTGAGAAAATAAGATTATAAATTTTGCCCAGCTTTCCATTCAGTCAAACTATTTTACACATTTTTGTCCCCTAGGCTGTTGCCATGCTTTCAGCAGAGTCGTCTGCCAAGAATAACAGCGCTGTTTCCTTAGCCAAGGTTCACGGTCACTGTCAGTACACCTGTGAACACACCAGTCAAAAGAAGCGGGCAGGTACAGCGGTGGTGGCTAACTTTATACGTGTTTTTGACACAACCAAACATTGCCTCTGAGTTGGTTCCAACTCATACGCCTTCCACCCTGCTTCCGAGGATGTAAATCTTTGTGGGAGGAGAAGGCCCTCAGAGGGGCCGGCGGGTTCAAATAGCGTAACTTCACAGGTAGAATGTTTGGTAGCCAAGTATATAGTTCAGTGAACGTCTACCACCCCTCGCCCATCAGAAGAGGTGATCTGCCCAAATGCTGCTCTTCTACGTGGAATCTGCACATATCACATGTCCTCCTATCCACTCACTTCCTGGGGCTAGGTAGACAGAAGTGGAGTTAGCAGTCCTCAGAGCACAATATTGATATTTTCCTTCTATATAACTGGCAAACAGTTACAATCAAGTGCTTTATACTTCTAAATTAGAAAAAGTGGGTAGTCACCGAGACTTGTTCCCTTAATGATGTTTTTTTCATGTCAGCATCTACAGCTTTATCTACTACAGTGTTTGAAGCCGCTGCCACTGCCTGTCACATGCCCCATAATACTTTGTCCATCTCCTGTTAGAAAGGATTTGCATTTCTCTGGTATACCAGTTATAGCAAATAATGGCTCAACAATGGTATTCTTGTCCATATTTTTTACCATTTGACAATTTCTTGGGACGGTGGAGGGACAGCGCAGGAGGGGAAGGCCCTCTATGAGGTGGATCGATTCAGTGACTGGGGTAATCAGGGTGGGAGTGTCTGAGACAGTGCGATAGGCACAGGGCAGAGCAGGGTTTAGGGTTGTTGTACATAGGGTCGCTATGAGTCATAGGCAACTCGACGGCACATAACAACAAACAACAACAACAAGTAAACTGCTGTGGTAACATG
The DNA here is from genome assembly GCF_000299155.1 of Elephantulus edwardii. Lineage (NCBI taxonomy): Eukaryota > Metazoa > Chordata > Mammalia > Macroscelidea > Macroscelididae > Elephantulus > Elephantulus edwardii. The sequence continues at coordinate 14,320,661 of NW_006399765.1, forward strand.
CATGTTGTTGTTGTTTAGTGCCATCAAGTTGTAGACAACTCATAGTGACCCTATGAACAAAAGACTTGAACATTGCTTCTCCAAGTTCATAGAGTTTCCAGAGGCAAGCTATTTCGGAAGTGGATGCCACTCCTGCTTCTAAGTTTGTTTCAGTCGGTGAGCTCCACCAAGCACTGTCCACCATGGGTAACCATCATCGTCACAGTGTTTAGCATCACAGCAACCACGAGTTACCTCTCCAGCAAATGGACAGACAAGGGCTACACCACTTAGAAGGACCAAAAACAATTAAAACCAGACCTGAGGGCTGCAGATTAAAGTCACCCACTTTTGGCTTAGTAGCCTAACTTTCTATCTGCTAGGCCAACAGAGCTCTCTCTCTCTGTTGGTGTTGGTAACATTGCTTACACATTTAAAATACTGGCAGCGAAATTCCAAACTGTCTTCAGATAGATTCTACCTGTTTTCACTCTCCCACGGATGAATGGTGCTCTCCTTATCAGTACTGTGAATATTTTTTTGTTGTTAGATGCTGTTGAGTCAACTATGACTCAAAGGGACCCTGTGAACAGCAGATCCAACCCCTGCCCTATCCTGCGTCATCCTCACAGTGTCCACGATGCTCACGCCTGTTGTAGTCACCGTGTTAGTCCATCATGCTGAGGGTGTTCCTCTACTTCCTAGCCTGTTGCCATTTCCAAAGGACTGGGACCTCCTGACATGCTCAAAGTATGTGAGAGGAAGTTTCCTTCTAAGCAACAAGCACCCTGGGTTGTGCTTCCTCCAAGACAGATTTGTTATTTTGGCAGTCCACGGGATAGCCAACACTCTTTGACAGCACCGCCACAATTCAGAGGCATTAACTCTTCTGTCTTCTTTATTCATTGTCCAGTTTTCACATGCATATGATGCAACTGAAAATGTCATGGCTTGGGTCAGACACACCTTAGTCTTTAAGTTGATATCTTTGTCCTTTATCACTTTAAAGAAATTTTTCTTTTAAATTTTATTTTATTAATTGTAATGAACATTCACAGAAATTTTGGATTTCCATTCATTTGTTGTTGCATGTTTCTCCCTGTCCACCCCTCCCCCTGAAATCTGTTAACATTTTCTTGTGTGCTTACTCCAATCAAAAATGCCCAAGCACTAGTATCTTTGAGACTAAATAAAGCTAAAGACTATTACTAAGCCCTCTATTTCTCCAAACTTCAAATTAATCTATTTCATGTTTCCTAGAAACTATTTTTGTAAAGACCCTCCTAAGTTTTGAGATATTATTAAGTAATCTTTGACAGCTTGATCTCCCAAAGCAAAACATCTGTCAGTTTCCTAACTACTGCTCTAATAGGTGTAGATTGTGGACTCAAGTAACAATAAGTCACCAACAGCTTCACTCTCTCTCTCTATCATGTTGCACTGCTGGTTCTGTTGTAAGGATTTGTTTAGTGTTTGCTTATTGGTGGCCACGTGGGTAAGGAGTTGTGCTGCCAACACACAGGCAAGCAGTTCAAATCTACCAGCTGCTTCAATGAAGAAAGATGGGAAATCGCCTCTCATGTAATTAACAGTCTCTGAAAACCTGCTGGAGGGTCACTTATGAGTTGGTTTCAACTTGAAGGCACACAACAACAAAATTTTAATACATTAAATAGTCGACTACTATCATCTTAATTTGTGTTCTTAAATGAGTTAGACTGAGAATCTCTCGATATATACATCATTAACCAATTTGTAGTAAATGATCTTTGTTCCATTTTTCTATGAGATTTAAGAGTTCTGCTTCAGGCCATGGTCTTTGCAATTACTTGCTATACATCAGAAAGCTGGACAGACAATGATTAAGGATGAGAGAAGAATTAATGCCTTTGAGTTGGGGTGCTGAAGAAGAGTTGGAATATACCACAGACTGCTAGAAGAACAAACAGGTTCATCCTGGAGAGGGTGAAACCAGGCTGCTCCTTGGAGGCAAGGAATCTGAAGCTCCGTCTGACATAGTTTGGGCATGTGGTCAGGAAGGATCAGTCCTTGGAGAGGGACATCAGGTTTGGGAGGGTGGAAGGACAGCACACGAGAGGAAGACTCTGGATAATAGAGACTGACTCAGTGACTCGGGTAATGAGGGTAGGTGTGTCAGAGACAATGAAGTTGGCTCGAGCAGGGTTCAGAGCTGTTGTACATCAGGACTCAACAGCACATAATAACAACAATTTGTCACAAAGCTACAATTCGTGCCATGAGGGTAAGGATATCTCAATATTGGAAAAATCTCCAAATATCAGTAACTTTATCAATAGACTAAAAAGCGACACCAGAACAGCATTGAATAAGATGAAATTCTCACCCTTACGCGGATTTAGAAAATGAAGGTAAAAGGGAGATGTTCTTAGATGGGCAGACGCACAAGAAATCACAGCAAATATCATACCTAATAGTGATACACTTCAATAAGAGACAAGGTAAGTGGTTCAACTGTCATAATTAGACACTGCAGCGGGGCTCTCTGACAGGGAAACACAGAAACAGGGAGTAGGAGGGATAAACAACAAAACAGGACAGCCCAGTATTACTGCAGATGAGGTGACTACCTAGAAAGAAAACTCCCTGGACAAAATCCTATCACAGCTGAGAGAGCTGAGGAGGAGACGGTAAGTCAGCCACCCACGAAACTTATACACTTAACCAACTGAAGAAGGTAATGGTCGGTGGGCAGAGCATTCCCATTAATCACCAAGGCTGGAAAAAGACCTTCACATAGATCTTAGTGAAACGTGTAAAATCTGTATTACAGTAAGAGGAAAACACCAGTAAGAGCAAAAGAAATGACAAATACCTAGAAATTGACAGCATTTTCCTGAAGGTAAAAATGAAAAAGAGACTCAATAGTAACTAAAGGCGAGTTTTCTTTAATTCTAAATTGAGTGCGTTCATTTCCACAATCAAGTGTCATCAAGTATAATAAGCATGAACTTGGAGAAATGACGATAGTTACAGAAAGGCTTCAGGCCTTCTGTTCATAGGGTCATTATGAGTCGTGTTCGACATGACGGCAATAAACAACAAACAACATAATAGGCATTGTAAAATACACAGTAAAATCCAAGTAGTGGGCATATGGATGTTCATTCTAAAATCCTTTCATCTTTTTTTATATATTTGAACTTTTTTTTAAAGTTAAGAAAGTGCCAGCAAGATTTTTTTTTTTTAAATCTGGTAAATCGAATAAAAAATTTCTCCAGAAGGAAAAAGAACAAACTAATTTTACACTTTTTTGAATGAAATTCATGAAAAGCAGCTTGCTTTACTGGACTTCAAAACATGTTTTAAAGCTTACGTAATTAAAACAGAGTACTATTGGCATAAGAGGGAGCTTTGGAGGCCTAGAGTGTAGGCAGGCACCAGGGCTGCTGATACAAAGGCCAGGTGCTCTAGTGGTTCAAATCCACCAATGGGTAGGGGTGGTATTAGGCCTATGGAAAGTGTTACTACAGTTTTTTTTAAAAAAATGCTTTGAGATTAAAAACACAACCAACCCAAATCCACCAATGGTTCCTTGAGAAAAAGACAGGCAGTACCCTGCCGTTAGGACCGATCGTCTCAGAAACCTGACAGAGGACTGTGATGAGCGGAAACCAATTTGACTGGAATGAAAGTGTGGTCGGTATAAGAGCGGCTGATGGACGACTGAGATTGTCGTTCCTGTCACGTGCTGCTGAGTTGGACCTGACCCAGAGCTGACCTTCCGCTGTCTTTTCAGAGGCTGTAAATCGCTTGGGAGGAGACTGCCCATCCTTCCCTCACAGAGCAGTTGGTGCATTCAAACCATGTTATCTTTGAGTTGGCAACCTTCTACCCATGAGGCCAAGAGAGCTCTAATCTAGACAGAGTTTAAATGTCTAGGACTTTTTAGAAAAGATCAGTAGTGCTAGTTTTTAACCAGTTGTGAAAGAGACATGTGAGTAAATATTAGGGAAGGATTCGGAGCTGCTGTGCATAGGGTCGCTATACATCGCAGGTGACTCAATGGCACATAAAAACAATGACATACTATGACAGGTTTGGAAGCAGGAGTGGCCTCCACTTCCTAAACAACTTGCCTCCAGAAACTATAAACTTTGAGAAATGCCAATAGTTGTAGAGGGGCTTCAGGCCTTCGGTTCATAGAGTAGCTATGAGTTATGCTCGACTCGAAGGCAATCAACAACAAGAAGAACAATTTACATATTGAAACAATAATTTATAAATTGATTTAACAGCAAATTCAAATAAAACTACAAATATATTAGAGAAAATATTTGAAAGTTTATTTTTATTTGGAACTTATTTAAAAGTTCTTCCTATGTAAGATTTAAAACCTACAAACCTCAAAAGAAAAGATTGCCTGATTAGGGCTACATAAATGGAACAAATCTTTGAATATTAAAATAAATCATAGGATTAAAACACAAGTGATACACTGTGAAAAAATATACTAACACATGCATCATAAAGTAACTAATACTACAATGGTTAGCTCCATAGAAATAAAAATATTAGAAAAAAAGGGTAACGGAAATGAACAGGGAAAAGAAGTTACAGTGGAAAAGCTATCAACTAGAAAAGACATCCAACCTGACTTGTAAATGGGAAAATTACATTAACTATGAGATTTCCCACCCCCTCTCTCTCTACTTAAAGACTGGCAGAAATTGGCAAGACATCTGAGTAACAGCTGATCCTTTAGCAGGTTTTCTGAGGCTATAAACCTTCCTTCTGAGTAGTTGATGTACACCCATACACACACTTTGTCTCTCTCTCTCTCCCCCCCCCACTCCCCCCCACTCTCCATCTCTAAAGTAAGAATACAAATTGGTAAACTTTATATGAGGGTCAATTGAGCAACAGCCACCACAACTTCAAAAAAAGCTCATTCTTTGTCTTTGACAATTTCACTTCTACGATTCTAGGATTCCACATAGTCCAATCGAAGCAAAGAAGCCAATAAAGGTTGTTCATGGCATTGTTTACTAGCATGAACAAACAATGTCTACGAGGTAGTAGTGAAATAAAAATAGTACACACATACTGAAAATGAAATATGGCCATTTAAATGAAGGATAAGGTCTATGTGATTAAGGTATAAAGGCATTAAGTACTGGCTTACCCACTTTCAGGAATGTAGTTATTAGTAAGATGGCTCTAAGGGGGAAAACCCCACAATCCACCTGAACAAAATACAATGTAAATTAAAGATTATATAAAACACACTATACATGCATGAAGTACAAAGTATGTGTATAAAAAAATCTATTAAAAATTTTTTAAAAACTCTATGTAAAAATATTAGTAACAAAGTAAAAAACACCAACCCTATGTGAATGAATACACATACATCCCCAAGATGTATATAATATTGAAAATACATAATATAGTTTTATTACATAAAAATTAATTGCTATATGTAGGTTTGTTTGAATATGAACAATATAAAAATGTTTAATGACAAATACCACTCCATAAAGCAGTGAGTTTATCAGTTTTATTAGAAAGGAGAAGATTTATTAAATTTTGTTTTATGCTTTCTATATTGTCTCAATTTGTCATAATCATGTGATACTTCTGCAACTGAACTAGCAAGCAGTAAGGATAAAAATATCAGTGCTGGAGAGCCCCACAAGCCGTGAAAATCAGGTGGCCAACACTGGGCATTGGAAGTGAGTTCTTACTTTGAGTGGGACAGTTGCAGTGTGAGACACACTTTGTGGTGGTGTTTCTGAGTGTGGGTGGGGTGTGATCAAAGATCAGGACTCGAGGGAGCTCTGGTGGCCTCGTGGCAAGAAGCTGCACTGCCATCCTGGAGATACATGGTTCAAATCATCCAGATGCTATGCTGGAGAAGGTGGGGCAATCTCCTCCTGTACCAGTCAGATCCTATTTGACAGTACACACAAAAAAATAATAAAAAAAATTTAAAAAAAAGATCAGGACTTGGCAGGGCTGCAGCTTTGCTGGTATCCCATCCCTAACTGGTATCAATGCTTTATCATTTACTTGGCAAACTCGCTTTGCTGAAGATATTTAAGAAGCAGAATGACAAAGATTGCCAGGGGCTTTCTCGTTCCAGGGAAGTGGAGAGAACAGGACAACTCAGTGCTTTCCATGATCAACTTCAAAGCTGTTATTAACAGGGTTGGCTACTTCAACAGACAAGGACTCCGACACCCTGAAATTCACTCTAGTACACTTTGAGGTGGAACTCTGGAAATGTAGAGTTCCGATGCTTGACACAGGTATTGGTACAAGCATCTTCAAAACTGCAAATCTATGTGAAGTTGTACACAAAAGTAGGGGGGAAAAAAGATCAGTGAAAGTCTATGTGCTGGAAATGTCAGAAAAACTGTACTGGGGCCACATGTTAAAAATGAGCAGGTCCCTTTGTGGAATGAGGCTAACCTGTTGTAGAATTCAATCCTGACTATGTCACGAAACATGCCAGTACCACGAAGAGCTGCTATCTGGCCCAATGTGTCAAGTGATGCTGACAGCAGAAGTGGCTGGAACTGTGAACCAGTGTGAGGTATCACTAACGGCAGTGACAGAGGCACCTCCTGTCAGAGAGGTTACATCAAATGGCCCAGGGTTTGTGGCAGGAACAGCAGTAATACGCCAGGGTCGGTGTTATCCTTCTGCTCAATGCAGGAAACCACCCCCTCCACAACCGCCAATGTCAATGATGGGGTGGGTAGGTGGGTCAAGGCACCCGCCAAGGAAGGTCTTCACCTTGGTTGATGGGCAAGGGGAGGAGCTTGGGGGGTGCTCCGCCTGCCTCCTCCCATCAGGGGGATGATGGTGTTCACCAGACGGTCGTGTCAACAGGTGTACAGGTGTGTACATATGTGTGCTGACGCCATGGGTTACTGCACTGGTGGCACCAGTCCTAGCAATGACACCAGACCCACTGCCATCAGCTCAGGATGTCATCAATAAGCTCCAGCTGGAGAGACTTGTAAAGTTTCAGATACTACTACACACAGTGGGCCAAGATGCAATGATGGTGCCATGCTGTGCTAGCAAAGAAGGTTAAGATTGGTCACACACACAAAAAGCACATTCCTTAAATCACGGCCACTCGTTATGTGCTGGGCTAACCTCTACTTGCCTTTGCTCGCCTGAAAAATGGAAGGAGACACCGAGGAAGATGTGGGCGCTCTGAACACAGGAACATTTTCTCTAAATGCCTACTCCTCTGGGGTTTCTTTGTAGACCTGGCAACCACACACTCCCACTCTTTCACACAGAGAAAGAGGGGGCTCCTCCATGCCACCGAAACAGCTGCAAACGGCTTAGACAACATGCATGTGTCCTGTGACATACCCCAAGCACTCCCTACCAGTTTTCTGAATCCATTAACCTGGTTCCCTGGTCGCACTAGTTAATAATAGTGGGAAGCAGGACAAGATTTTCCATACTGGTGTACAGAGAGAAGTCAAGAATTGAACAAAAGCCAGTCTTAAACCTGTTTCAGCACATCTGGATGACAACAGATATTAAAACTAGTTAGATGTTTAAAATTCATCATTCCTGAGGTTTACAGTTTATTCAGGGGGGCTTGTTATCTCTAGTAGCTTAAAAATGGCAAATAAGAGAAATCTAACAAGATCTCAGACTCAGGATGTTAGAGTAAGTGCTAGGTTTAGCACAAATAAAAACTTCAACTGCAAACATGAGTCATGTCTCATTTGAATCTTGAGTCGAACAAACAGGAAAAAGCCTTTTTTTTTTTAGACAACCAAGGAAACTTGAACATGTACTAGTATTTGAGCCATGTAAAAAAAAAATCATTTCCAACATTTGTGGTTTAGAACAACAAGTAGTCGTCACGATTCCAGAACTTGATCTGGTTTAGCTGGGAGACTCTTCAGCTCCATACAGTGAGTGCTGGAACTAGCGTGTCTCAGATGCCTTCTTAAACTCACACCTGGCACACCTCAGCAGCGGTGCCTGGAAGAGCTGGGGTCTGTTGAGAACTCACTTTTTCCACATATCAATTTGGATTTCTTGATTGTATCACAGTATAGAGGTCTCAGGGTAGTTAGATCCCTTATAGGGAGCTGGACTTCATAGAGACAGGAAGCTGAATCTGACAATCCTCTCAAAGGCTAGGCCTGGAACTGATATTGTCACTTTCACTCTACTGGTCAAAGCAAGTGACAATGTTAGTCCGGCTTTAAGGGAAGGAAAGTAGATTCCACCACTTCATGGTCTCACATATTCCCGGCGTGTAGCTAGGAGAAGCTATTCCTTGGAGAAGGACATCATGCTTGGAAAGGTAGAGGGAGGCAGAAAGAGAGGAAGACCCTCAACACTATGGATTGACACAATGACTGTAATAGGCTCAAGTGTGTCAGATTATGAGGCTGCCACAGGCTAGGACAGGGTTCACATCTGTTGTTTATAGGGTCGCTATGAGTCATACTCAACTTCGTGGCATCTAACAACAACAAGGGAGGAGCTGCATGCCCAAAGGAATCGATGACAGCGATTTCTGGAGACCACCTATTACAATTAGTATTAAGGAATTATTGATAATGTTCATTACATTTGATAATAGGATTTTGGCTATGTTAACGCTGCCCCACCCCCCAATCTGTTAGTGACATACACTGACTCATTTATGGACAAACTGATCTTTGTAGAATTTGCAAAAAATCTTGGCTTCCCTCATACCCAAGCTCAAAATGGGTTTGTGTAAAACAAAACAAACCACAATAAACCAAAATGGGTTTGGGTGAAAGGAAATAAATGTAGTCACAAATTGGTAACTGTTCAAGCTGGGATTGCATACATAGACGTTCATTCTAATTTTGAGTATTTAATTCCATTGAAAATAAAAAAGATAGGGAAGCTCTGGTGGCCTGGTGGCAAGAAGCTGTGCTACAATCCTGAAGGTGTGCGGTTCGAATCCACCAGATGCACTGCTGGAAAAGGAGGGTCAATCTCCTCCTGTGCCAGCCAAAACCAACTCAATAGTACACAACAAAAAAACAAAAACAAAAAATAAGATAGTCAAAGAGAAAAGAAAGCTTGGATAATACCTGAAGCTTAACTTTATATTTTTTAAAGCTGTTTTGAATGTTCCTCTCTTTCCTTCCTTTGGAAAATAGTCACTTTAGCCATGGACAATCTGACGCAACTGTCCACTTTTACACTGCTCGTGCCATGCTGAAAAAAATAAAACCAAAGTGAAACCCAGTTGGCCTTGTGGACTGTTGCCATGACTAACCAGAAAACTGATCCACTTCCATCCGTCACTCAGCCTGCTGGTTCCTAAAAGTGCTCCACTTCACACACCGTGGCCTCCGCGTTCTGCATTAGTGCTCCTTCCTCATCTAAGCACTGAGGTGAGAGGAGACACAATGTGGCCGGGACTGATCTTCTGGTTGTAAATCCTATGCTCTTTCTTAGGCCACAATTCAAATCCCAACGGAACAATAAACCTGCAACCTTGAATTATTTTTACATTTCATTCTACAGACAATGCAAAGATTGTAAATGTGGCATTATTTCAGCATTGTTGGATTTTTGTTTTGTTTTGAATGAAGAAAAAATCCTGGATGGGCAGTCCTGATCCTTACCTTCCGTAACCTCCTCACCCGGTCAGAAAAGAGAGCGCATTATTTACTCCTGGGTCTGAACAGAGAACCCTGTAACAGTGGGGGTGAGTGATTAGACAAGGCTAGTCCGCAGGGATCTGCAACAGAGAACACAGGGAAGCCGGCCCTCCTCAGGAATGTGTGTGGGCAGGACCTTGGCAGCCCTGCGCATCTGCTGCTTAGAACACTGGGATTTCTGCCGAAGACAAAGAACGGGGTTACGAATAATGCAAGGCCAGCTCCCAGCCGACATCCCCAAGTGCCAAGGTAATGGCAAGCCCAGAACCGGCCGAGCTGTGCCTTCCGGGGTCTTCAGCGTCACAGTCTTCCTGCGCTTGGTAATCACCATTCAGCCGATGGGTCAGAACCAGAACACTGCATGTTTCCTTCACCAAGAATTCTTGTTTCCGTCAAGTCACCAACAGAAATAGTCTGCCCCAGTCAGATGTTACCGCTGTGTGAACAGCGCTAATTTATTCTTTCTCCAGCTCAGAAAAGTGATTGTGGTATAAATTCAGGGTCCTCAGAATTAAAGGGACTTTAGATACCACAGGAAGCCCTGTTGTTGGGTGTGTCAGTGGGTGGTTAAAAGTGCTTGAACATTAACGGAAAGGTCAGTGGTTCAAACGACCAACCATGCCATAGAATGATGTCTGCTTCTGTAAAGATTCACAGCCCAAAAAATCCTATAGGACTGTGACGAATCAGAACTGACCTGCCAGCAGTGTATTTGACTCTTGGTTAGATACCCCATGTGTTAGCTACCTGGGAAACGTAAGTAACACTGCCAGGGAGTTAGGAAATCTATGCATGGACATCTTCAGGGACAGGGAACTGCTGGTGTAGCCTACGCTGTGTCCGAATGCAGTTAGATATGGCTCTCAGCAGCGGGATAAATGGAAGAAAATACCTTCCTGTAGATTTTACTTATTAAATGTAACTTTTCTCTTGAAAATAATTGAGGACTTACAATGTACTAAAGTACTATGTTAGGGAGTTCTAAGGGCTTAGTGGTAAGTAATTGTGTTTCCAACACAAAGATATACAGTTCGAATCCACTAGCTGCTCTGCAGAAGAAAGACAGGCAATCTCTTGCTTTGTTTGCCACTTACTGGCTCTGTAAACCTACTGGAGGGCCAGCTATGGGTCAGATCCGACTCAACAGCACAAAACAACAAAAACAAGTGCTGTGTTAGGTACTGAGGATACAAACAACAAACATTTCTTCAAATTCTCCATCCCCGTGTCCAAGAAGTAAATGACTATATAGTTATTGGGGTATTCACTAGTACCCTGTGGGTCCCTGGATGTCTGTGCCCACCTGAAGTTAGGTGTAACCAATGAAACATGAACAGATGTTGACACACATTTCCTTCATGGGATGGCTTTCGGAGCAAATACGCTTTGCCTCATTGTGAACCTGCAGTTTACACAGTTTACATTGTTATTCTGGCTCCTGAAGAACAAAAGCTGATGTGCAATGTACACACAGGGTGAGGGAAAAAATCACCTCCATTGTAAACTGTTGAGATTTTCAACAGTTTGTCAGTGTAGCGTAACCCAGCCTATCCTGACCAAAATGCAATCTGTGGGGAATCACACAAAACAAATTTTAAAAGTCAAACAATAAGTTAAGTGCTGTCATGGAAACATACACAAGTTTCAATGGGGAGATAGTAAAAGACATTCTACCCACGTAAGTAAAGACTTCAAGAAGACAGCACTTGATATGAACCTCAGTGATTAGGAGAGCTTCCAAGATGGGAACACGTGTGAATCCACAGAGGAAAGAAACAGCACGACATGGTGGGAGACAAAGATTTTCATTTTTTTAGCTTATGAAATGTGAGTATAGTGTGGTCACGACAAATCCAGGGAAGCTGAAGCTTCAGAGACAATCACTTGCAGAAATTCCAGCATTTGTATAGAATTTTTAATTTTATACTTGCATTATTTTTCCCCTTGGAACAGCCTCCCTCCTAATACTCAACTTCTAGAAAACCTGCATCTGTTTTTGATGGGATAAAGGGAAATGAGACAATTCTAGCTCTCAAGAGCAGATAGCTAACTCTTCCAAACGGCAACTCTTGCAACATTAGGGGGGAAGTAATCTTGTTCCCTACATAGTCTCTTCCCCAGGCCGATTGTACTTGGTCCTTCGACCACAGCCCTCCGGGGATGGGTTAGAATCCCAAGCCATCTGCTCTCATGCACGCTCTCCCCTCGGAGTGCTCTTACCTCTAGACTTCTCAAGTGTCTCACTTAAATCTAATTCTCCAACAGTCAACATTCTTCACACCAGCAGTCAGGAAACCAAAAGACAAATTGCACCGGGAAAATGTGCTGGCAGGGACCTCTCCAGAATGTTGAGGAGCAATGATGTCAATCTAGAGACTAGGATGGGCTTGATGCAGGCCAAGGTCTTCGCAATTACTTGCCATACATCAAAGAGCAGGACAATGACTAAGGATACCAGCAGAAGAATTGATGCCTTTAAGTTGTGGTGCTGGAGAAGAGTCTTGAACATACCATAGACTGCGAAGAAAATAAACAGGTCTGTCTTGGAGAGGGTGAAACCAAAGTCTCTCCTTGGAGGCTAGGATTTTGAAGCTTCATCTCTCATACTTTGGGCATGAGGCCAGGAGGGACTGATCCTTGGAGAAGGACATCATGCTCGGAAGGGTAGAGGGACAGCACAGGAGAGGAAGACCCCAGATGAGATGGATTGATACAGTAACTGGGGCAATGGGGGCAGGTGTGTTGGAGGCAGTTAGACTGGCTCACACAGGGCAGGGATCAGAGAGCTATTGTACACAGGGTCGCTATGAGTCACAGGCGACTTGATACATAACAAGAAGCAACCTGAAGAACAGGGATACCATCAACGAGGTGGACTCGAACCTGATCAACTCAGTGCAAAAACCAAGAGCAAATCTGTGCTGAGAACTGGAGGGTCCCTTTCGAGGAGCAAAACTAGACTGAGCTGGTTTGGTGACAAATGTTTCAGGGAATGAATGGGTCAGACTACTAATGAGCCCGGAGGCTGCACAATGCCTGTGTTTCCAATGAAAAAACCTTCATCTTTGCCAAAACCCTGCTCAGACCCACAGAGAAACTACAGAAAGCTGGGTGGAATGGGAAGTGATGGCTGGAAGCAAACCTAGGGGACACGAGAACCTGCACCTGCAAAAACTGTGGGAGACAACCCCTTCCAAAGTTAAACATTTTGATTTAAAATGTACTTGCAAGGTAAATTGTCTTCAAAATATAAGAGTATTAAATTGAAAATTCTTTTTTTTAAAAAGCCTACCCAAACTCCCACACAATATAAATTACTTGTTCTATACGTGGTTTTACTTCTTGAAATTACATTTGTTTTGTTTTCTTTTCATTTTTCCAGTGTGGGACAGACCGTTTACAGGTGTTTCCAGCTTGTAGGCTGGAGGGTTTGCTCAAACCTTTCAAGAACGTTAAATTTAGAAGGAAGTCTCTCACCTTACTCTTCTATGTGGACATAATGTTCCTCCCCTTCTTTCAGACTTAATCTGACGACTTCTTCAAAAAGACTCATGATAAAATCCAGCACAGTCCGACACATACACCCAAGAAGTGATGTGCTGTTTTGTGCACAGTAAGAGAAACACTGGTCCTAAGTCAACTCTGATTCTTGGTGACCCCCTGTAAGTTTCAGGGGGTTTCCAAGGCTTGATTGTTTTTTAAAGCAGATCACCAGCCCTTCTTTCAAGATCTCTCTAGTGGACAGGAACCCTCAATTGTCAAACCACAAATTACTCACATTTTCATTCACTTACTTTGGATAAGCATGATACTTACTTTAGAGGAGAAGCATGAAGCATGGAGTTGGTAATGGTTTGAGTACTTAATATAAATACGGGGAAATGTTGACAAAATCCCCAACTGTGTGGCTTGTTACAAGCAAAGGCAAAAGTGACTAATGGAGCTGGAGGCAGGTCTTGAAGGAAGATGTGACTCGGTCAAATCCTTCACATTGCAAACTTCTGATAGCTACGAGGGCTACTGGCTTAGTTTCTGTTGTGGTGCACATGGGCACATCACCTCCAATGAAACAAAACACAACTAAATACACTATGTCTACTTCCAGCTTTAAAGCCTTAGATCTTAAAAACTCAAACTTGTTGCTGTCAAGTTGGAGTCAATTCATAGCTGACTCTCCAGTGGGTTTCCAGATGCTGTGAACTGCACAGGAGGAGACTGCCCATCTTTTTCACATGGATCTGTTGGTGGAATTAAACTAGCAAAGCAGCACTGTCTTTGGGTTAACAGCTCAAGCAGCTTTGAAATGTCTAATAATGAGGGGTGGATAGTATACCCAGTCTAACCTCTTTCTCAGTTAAAAATGCTACAGTAACCTGTTACCCAGTCCCCTTCTGACCAGCTCCACAGCTTGGGAACTCACCACTTAGGCCAATGTGTGACAAAGTTCCTTTGGGAGTTGAACGTGGCCCCCAGGCTTTAGCTCTATCTTTTGGGCAGACACAGGGCAAGTCAGTGTAGAGTGAGCCGACTCGCCTTTCACAGTCACGGGTGAAGATCATGGTTTCTTCTCCAGTGCTCTCTTTTTGCAGTGGAAGCAGCCCTGATTCATTCACGGCTCTCTCCAGTGACCTGTTCTCTCTGAACACCTAATTTGCCCATCTCCCCCCCCCGCCTTCTCCCTCTCCCTCTGTCTTAGCGCTTAGAACAATCAAAGCACTCAAGATGTGGCCCAATCAGAAAAGGATAACTAGAAGCTGTGTTTCCATCATTCTCCCTCCACTATCATACTACAAGAAATCTAGCCAGACAACAGTTCTGTTTTCTTTTCCCACACGCAGGTGGAGAACCAACACAAAGCCCAGAGACACCATGGGATTCTTTTGCCACCAAGGTGAATTTCCAGATGACAGAGGAGTTCTGGGTTTTCTACTCTGCCGTTCTGAATTCCACCTTCTGTCTTAAGGAGGGAGTGTTTTGTTTCCAGTCTTTATTATAGCTATGTCACATGGGGATGAAAGTCCAGTGGGGTTCCTGTGGAGTCACCAGCTATCTGGCACCCCCTTTCCCACCAGCCATGACCGTTCTCTCCCTAAGAACTACAGCTCTGGTGACTGAACTCCACCTGAATGTTAAGTCAGTCCCCTAAATCACCCTGAAAAATCTTCTGTCATGGCACACCATTTACTTCCCGCACAACACTGACCAAAATGAATAAATGGATCTTTGAGATTTTTTCTTTTTCTGCTTATTATCTTCTTAGCTAGGCCTTACACTCTGCAAAGCCAGAGTCTGTATCTACTGCTTGGCTAGCATCCAGCATAACACTGGTCACATCACAATGGTTATCAGGGAAAGAATGGCCAAATAAAGGGGACCTGAGAGGTGATGAAGAACCCTTAACAGCAGACCACACAGGATTTGTACCCCAGAGCCCACCATCACGGACGGGAAGTGTATATTCCTGGACAAGCTATGTCATTCCTTGCAATGATTCTTCACTGGTAAAATGGAGATGATAAGGCAAAGCTCATTGAGGAGGCAAGATTGTCAGTGAATTAATAAGGAGATTTCTCACACTGCCAGACACATAGTGAGCATGTATTAAGTCACACAGCTAATACCGGGATTGCTGTTATCAATCTAATTACAACCACCCCCACTCTGAGGCTGGCTGCTGGAGGATGACCATGGGATGTGACAGATACTGATGCACCAGAGACGCAGCCTGCTCACTTGTGCGCCTTCCACAAGCCCACGACGCTCGCAGAGCAGCAGTCATGGGGGCCATCAGCTTACCTCTTCCTTCACCTTTTGTTCTTATTTCCCAAGTACTCTCCCTCTCCGGCTTACTCTTCCCATCCTTTTGGATGTCCTCATTGTCTCTTCTCTATTTTTAAGTGAATTCAAGAGGTCAATTTTCAAAGTTACTTTACTTGTCCAGAAAGGAAGGAAGCTATTAAGCCTTTCCTCCCGCCTCTCTGCTGGACTAGCTCCAGGTCCCTCAACCAGAGCTGGGCGCTGCCCCGGCTGGAACTGAAGCTACAGGACCCCGGGGCCTGGTTCCCTGGAAGAGTTGTTCCACTCAGTCGACCCAAGACATCCAGAATAATGTTCATTCATGAGCAATGTTTGGGACAGTGTTAGCATTCCATCTGTAAGTCATTCATTTCTCTTCCCTTACCAGGTGATACTCAATTGTATGTACTGGGGCTTACTGGCTTCATGACTTTCCTATGAAAATACTTTTCCAAAGTGCAACAATGAATGAATGGAAATCCAAAGTCTCTGTATATTTTTGTTAAAATTAATAATAATATTAATAAAAAAGTAGATGCCACTAAAGACCTATTAAAACATTTTATCTCTTTAAAAAAAAAAGAAAGAAAGAAAAAGAAAATACCCTTCCAGTTTAATGATGTCCAGCTCATTTATCTAACTGGACTTGATCAATGAAGTCCGACAATTTCCAGAACTCACCAGGATCACTTTCACATTAATGTACTGAGAGGACGTGAAAGAGAGATGTCTATGATTAGACGGAAGATGCACTGGGGAACTAGTAGAGGCACTTGGCTGTTTTGGCGGAAACGTACATCTCTAATTTGACCCTGGGGTGGGGTTTCAGAACTGGAGGAAGAAGCATCTGTGCTCAAGCCTTTTCTGGTCAATAAGGTAGTGAAGTCCATGAAGACAAGACCGTGAAACATACAAAATTCAAACTCTTTACAACCACCTCCAAACAGGCACGAAGTATATATACCCCCTATTCCCAGCTTCATCCTCTTCGTACGTGAATGCACACCTATGGGCATATGTATACCCAGGTACACACCCCCCTCGTCCCTTTTCTTTTTTTTTTAAATTTTATTATTTTTGTGTGCGTGTACCGTCAAATCAGATCTGACTGGTACAAGAGGAGATTATCCCTCCTTCCTCGGCAGAGCATCTGGTGGATTTGAACCATGCACCTCTGGGATTGTAGTTGCAGCTTCTTGCCACTAGGCCACCAGAGCTCCCCTACCTCGTCCCTTTTCTCACTCTCCTCACCTCTTCCTCTCTCCCATTCACCGATAACAGATTCAGAAGGGTGTCTGGGGAAATTCAACCTCTGTTGCAAACTAGCAAGCACATTTCCTCTCCTTTCTGCGAGAGTTCAGGAACTTCCATCAACAATTTCTAAGAACTGCTATCGACGTCATGGTCTATGTGACGTGTCTGCCATCATAAATCTGATAAAAGTTATGTTTGCCTGTTTTTAACCAAAGGGCTGCTTTACATGTATTACTATTCCATGGGCTGCCAAAAGAACAATACCTTTATTTTATTTTATTTTTTTATTTTTGTGTGCGTGTACCGTCAAATCAGATCTGACTGGTACAGGAGGAGATTGCCCCTCCTTCCCCAGCAGAGCATCTGGTGGATTCAAACCGTGCACCTCCTCTGGGATTGTAGTTGCAGCTTCTTGCCACTAGGCCACCAGAGCTCCCCAGAGCAATACCTTTTTTAACAATACATCTTGTAAACAGTGAAGCCAGAGTGCTCCTCGGATGTAAGGATGGTCAAGTTTCATCCCTCATACTCTGGATATGTCGCTAGGAGAGGCTATTCTGTGGACAGGGATATCATGTTTGGAAAGCTGGATGGCCAGTGAAAGAGAGGAGGACCCAGGACAAGGTGGACCGACACAGTGACTGCAGGGTGTCAAAGATGACAAGGATGCACAACAAGATAAAGGTAAATAATCCAATAGAAAAATGGGCACAGGATATGAACAGGCACTTCACCGAAGACGACATTCAGATGGCTAACAAACACATGAAGAAATGCTCAAAATCCCTAGCCCTAAGAGAGATGCAAATTAAAACAACTATGAGATATCATTTCACCCCAGTCAAAATAGCAAAATTTAACAGAACAGCAAGCAACAAATGCTGGCGAGGTTGTGGAGAAACTGGAACCCTGATTCACTGTTGGTGGGAGTGTAAAATGGTGCAACCCCTGTGGAAAGCAGTATGGCGCTTTCTCAAAAAGTTGCAAATAGAGATACCATTAGACCCAGCAATTCCACTACTGGGAATATACCCTGAAGAGACCATAGCTGACATCCAAACAGATATATGCACACCCATGTTTATTGCAGCTTTGTTCACAATAGCAAGGAGTTGGAAACAACCTAAGTGCCCATCAACAAACGAATGGCTAGAGAAGCTGTGGTATATTCGCACAATGGAATACTATGCTGCATTAAAAAATAAGGAACTCATGCAATATTATTCAAAATGGTTGACTCTGGAGAACATTATGCTGAGTGAAATGTCCCAGTCACAAAAGGACAAATATTACATGATGCCACTGTTGTAGAATGGGACTGTCCTTGGGGTTGGGGAGAGACTGAGTAAGATGGGTTCAATAATGTATACTGCACTGAAACAGAGGAGGGAGAAAACTGTTTAAAAGAGATATATAACTAGGTATTTCTGTCATCACAGGAGACTAGAGTGAGGGCTGCATGGTGGAGGGGACCTGGGGGAGGGTTTGTAAAACAATGAAAGAATCTTTTCTTTTACTTTTTCATAATTTTTGGACTCATGTACTTATAACTTGTTAGTCAAATTTGTGTCTTCTAGGTTGCAACACCCCCATGATACATCTTCAAGGATATGAACATGTACGGCCAAGCACAATCAATAAGAGTGCATCTAAATTCCAAAATCAATCTCCATAATAGTCTATGTGTTTCCTACTGCCAAAGGGGCCCTTTAGAGTAGTGAGAGAAGATCTTCACCCTGAAACGCACAGCGTCCCTTTTCAGCAGGAAGTAGCTAAGAGAATACGCCGTCCCCTTTTCCTTATTACTCAGGGTGAAGTCTCTCTCAGGGAGGAGTGATAGGGAATGGCAAAGGACACACTGACAAAGAAGATTAATCAGAACTGGCTTTGACAAGCACTGTGGCATTTGGACAAGAACAAACTGGGAGGAGGGTAGAGAGAATAGTGCAACAATGAATGAATGGAAACCCAAAATCTCTGTAAATGTTTATGAAAATTAATAAAATATAATTATAGAAAAAAAACAACAAAGATGATAACGATGGGCTAGGACAGGGCTCAGGTCTGCTGTTCATAAGGTCTTACTAGGAGTTGCACTCAATTTGGTGGCAACTGATAACAAGTCGTGAGGGGGTTCTGCACATAGGGTCACTATGAGTCGCAAGTGACTCGGCAGCACATAATAAAACATATACTGAAGGTCTGTAGTGTTTCTGTGATGAGGACAACTAAGCTTCCTCTGACTTTGCTTAAAATATCACTTGACTCTCAGAACAATAATGAAAACAGCATCTCTTTTAGAGGCCTCCCCACCCTCCGAAGCAGCAGTCAGCACTGTGTCACTTACTCAAGTTCCCCGCTCACTCAGTCTTCCCTCCTCCCACCACTTTGCACAAACTACTTGCACTAAGGTCAGCAGTCAAGTGGCTCTTTCCAACTACTCAGCAGCTTTCCTTGGAGCCTCAAAGTCATTCAGGACCCAGGGAAGGCTAAGCATCGGGCCTCAGCACTCTCCTTGGTGGTGGTGGTATGTACCATCAAGTCTCTTGTGGCTCATCGCAACCCTGTGTATAATAGCCTTGAACCCTGCCCTCTCCTGAGCCAATCTCACTGTCTCTGACAGACCTAATCCCATTTCTCCAGTTACTGAGTCAACCCATCTCATCCTGGTCTTCCTCTCCTGTGCTGTCCCCCTCTACCCAAGCAGGATGTCCCTTCTCCAAAGACTGGTCCCTCCTGGCCACATGCACAAAATATGTGAGATGGAGCTTCAAAACCCTTGCCTCCAGGGAGCAGCCTGGTTTCACCGTCTCCAGGACAGAATGTTTGTTCTCCTGGCAGTCCACAATGTGCGCTCTTCTCCAGCACCACAACTCAAAGGCATTGATCCTTCTTCTATCATCCTTTGTTATTGTCCAGCTCTCAGATGCCATAGAAGACCATGACCTGGATCAGATGCACCTTAGTCTCCAGACTGACATGCACTGTCTCCTAGACAGAGCAAACACACTCATTGCTTGAGAACCTGCAACCAAGGGGCTTCCACATCACCCCTGCTAGGCCTGGCCTCTATGCTAGGCCCCAAATGCATCACTTCCTACTTTCAATGGTTCCTCCCATAGGCTTAAAAAGCTATTTTACACAGTCTTTAAAACAAGACAAACCAAAAACCCCAGTCACCATATTCTACTGCCTAGTTCTTCATCTCCCCTCACATCCTCCCAGATCCTCAAGCACAAACTCTTCAAATCCCTTGTGCATTTTCAGTGCAGCCCTCTCCTTATCCACCTGCAGTGGCTAAAATCCTATGAATCGGTTGTTTCCAACCTGAGCTCTTATCTCCATCCTGGAGAGATGTGGCCTAATGGCATGGTCTAGGGCTTAGACAGTCCTAATCCTGCTTCCCATCAACTCTGGGATCCTGAGAAAGATGCTGTGCCTCTCAAATCCCCCACCGTCTCCGGTCTAAGTGGGAAAGACCAGCCTCAGTCTCTCAGATGAAAAAGATATCGTTACAAGGGTCTCAACACTACTCTAAGAAAGAGAAAGTCCACCATAACTAGTGACCATTGAGTTAGTGCCTACGCATGCATTTTCAATGACTGAATTTTCAAAAGCAGATCAAGCCTTTCTTCTATAGAGTCTCTGGGGGAAGTTGAAACTGCCAACATTGTAGTTAGCACCCAAGCATGTTAACAGCACAACTCCTTACGCCCAGGCCACCAGAGCCCCCTCTGTGTTGCTCCTGGAATGTTTAAAATCACACATAAAGCCCACATTCTATTTCTGGCCAGGTCTGCTCTAGACTCTCTGAACCTGGGGCATCAGGCAGTATGAGGGCCATGGATGAAGTGACAGCCTGCAAGCCCCTTCCTCTAGCAGGCAATGTTACAGTGCTGGGCGGCTGGAGAGCTGGGCGGCTGGCAGATGATGCTCATGTCAGACAAAGCCAGAACTGGATTTTTTTTATATAAGGCATTCTCTGCTAGCCACACAAACATACTCAATACTCGGAATATGACTAGCACTAAGTGAAAATGCCTTACACGGAAATTACAGATCCGCTTTCAAAGATTTAGTGTACACACAACATAAATATACACAGAAATGTAAAATGACTCATTAATAATTTTTCTATTGTTCCCATGTTAATATTTTGATTGATTGGGATATATGTTAAAACAATTTTATATTAAGTTAATTGGACTTGTTTCTTTTTACTTTCTAAAACGTGGCTATGAGACAGCTTAAACTGTGTGTGTAGCTCACACTGTACGTCGTTAGACATCGCCTGGCTTGGCATGAGCCATGCTGTAGTTTGGCACCCACCTGCCTCCCCAGCCACACACGCCCGTGGTTGGCTGTGTTGCGCTCACGGAACACACCAGCTTCCTTCCTTCACTTATATCAGAATCCTTCACCAGAGTCTCCTGTCTCCTCATCGTCATCTAAGGACCAATGCACACTCTGAGACCAGTGCAAATGTGGCCTCATCAGGAAAGCCCTTTGTAACTTCCACTGCACCTGACCGACTTTTACGAACACCTCTCATCTTCAATTAATTTGCAATTAACTTTATTTTTAGGCCTTTTTTTTAGCTTTTAATGAAAGTGTATAGAGAACTTGGATTCCCATTCATTCATATTTTAGGCTTCTTTTTAAATTCATGTCTGCCTTTCTCTCTAGACTGTATCCTCCTTGAAGTAAGGACTGCATCTTGTTCATTTCGGGCCCTCGGTTCCTAGCACTGAGCCTGACATACAGCAGGCATGCACAGATGCTGAGTGAATAAATGAATGGATGAAACAAAGCAAAACTTGCTGATAAGGGAGAAGATACACACTGACAAGACTAGGAGCCTCAGACTAGGAGCTCAAATTCACAAATGAGGAGGCAAGTCTATCAGCCAGTATTTAACATAGTCACGAGGTAAAATTGATGTTTTCATTCAAAGCAACACCTTAACCAGTAAGACTTCCAATGTGTTTTGCGACTAAGCATCTCCACACTGGCCCCTGAGGAAACGCTGGTGGAGGAGCGGGCTTCATCTAAGCAGCTAACCAGCCAGTCAGAAGCTGGAACACACCAGCCTCTCGGAGGCAGAAAGAGGAGCCGTCTCTTCCTGTCAACATTCACAGCCCAGGAACCTGACAGAGGGTCACTGTGAGCTGTGATTTGGACGGCAGTGGGTTTAGTCTCCTTTCCCCTTAATAGTTAGCAGGTCCTGATGGGCCTGGAAGTGTGGGGACTGGTTATGGAAAGGAGACAGTTAAAACCGCCACATTCTGCATCCATTAGTCCGTGGCACAGACCCCACCAGAATCGAGGCACTGAAGCAGAGCCTTTGATGTTGTATCCAAGGAAAGCCACCAACATGATTAAAGGGTTGGAAAATGAGATTTATGGGGAATGGCCACAGGAACTGAGACAATTTTGCCTAGACAAGAGAAAAGGCCGAAGGGTGACTTAATAACCCTCTTCAATCACTGTTATTACACAGATGATGGTGACCAGATGGTCTCTATTCCAACCAACAAAAGAATTTTGAAAATGGACTTAAGCTTCAGCATAGGCAAAGATGTCTAGTTTTTTGTTTGTTTGTTTGTTTTTTAAGATGTCTAGTTTTAAAGAGAGAACTTAATGGCCAAAAAGAAATGTGGAGTGAAGCACACAGGGCAGGTGGGATGTCATCTCTGAAGGTCTTCAATACGCTGGGGAAGCAGCGAATGGATAGGGTGGGCTCATGGAATCATCAAACAAGCATCGGTGAAGACAAACCTTCACCTGGCTAACCCTTAAATGAACCATAAGACATACAGCGGGGTGGGGGGTGGGGGGGGAGGTTATAAAAATTGAAACAGCGCCCTCTGGTGTACACAGCTGGTTTTCAATCAAGGTAGACTCAATAATACACTGGTTTCTCAAATTAGACGATCTAAACCACTAACTTAGTTGTTGTTGTTGTTGTTGTTGTTATGTGCCGTCGAGTGGCCTGCGACTCATAGCGACCCTATGT
>NW_006399765.1:14344521-14346052 GCF_000299155.1 Elephantulus edwardii
AAACCAGCCTGGACTTCTGGTAGTTCTCTGTTGATGTGCTGTTCCAGTCGTTTTTGGATAATCTTCAGTAAAATCTTGCTTGCATGTGAAATCAGCGAGAAACCACTAACTAGACAAATTAAAACCCAAACTTCTTGTTAAGGCAAATATGACTCACGGTGACCCTTTATCAGGCTTCTGAAGCTGTAAACTGTAACAGGAAGAGAAGTCCCCCTTTTCTCCTGCAGAGCTGCTGCTGCTGGATTCGAACTCCTGGAGACACTTTGTCTTTGGGAGAGCAGTGCAACTCACTACAGATTATTGCATCAAAGCTCCCAAACTACGACATGATTGAAGGGCAGAGGGTCAGGAGAGGAAAGGAAGATCCTAGATGAGATGGACTGACACAGTGACTGTGGTAATGGGAGCAGGTATGTCAGAGACGGTGAGGTTGGCTCAGGATACGGCAGAGTCCAGAGCTACTTTTCATAGGGTCGCTGTGAGTCATAGTCGACTCGACAGCACATAACAAGTTCTCTGTTGCTGTTGTGTGCTGTCGAGTCAGAACTGACCCAAAGCTGACTCTCCAATGGGTTTTCAGAGGTGTTAATTGCATGGGAGAAGACTGCCCATCTTTCTCCCGTGAAGCAGCTGGTGGATTTGTACCATGTGCCTTTGGAATTGCAGTGCAGCTTCTTACACTAAGCCACCAGAGAGCTCCCTTAAATATCAACAGGCTACTGGTGACCTAGTGGTAAGAAGCTGCCCTGCAGTCCCAAAGGCTCATGGTTCAAATCCACCAGCTGCTCTGTGCAAGAAAGATGGGTAATCTCCTCCCATGAGATTTACTGTCTCTGAAAACTCACCAACGGGTCAGCTAGGGTTCTGTTCTGACTTGATGGTACACAACAAAAACAACCACCTTTAAAACATCCTTTCAGGTCATATACCCCAGCAGTCTCCCATTTCTCTTATTATTTTTACATACAAATGACATTATATCAGCTCAAAAGTCTGAGAATCAATCAAGAATATGGATAAGCCTAGAGGGCATGATGCTGAATGAAATAAATCAGTTACACAAGGACAAATATCGCCTAAGACCATGTTGTAAAGAGCTATAGAAAGGTTTAGATAATAGAGATTTTATTTAGTATGGTTACCATAGAGGTCATGTGGCATGAGTAGAAAAAACAACTGACAGACAACAAAAACGCATTAGGATAGATGAAGGAAAGGACAACATGGGATAAAGTGATGATCAGATATTGTGTGGTGGTGTTGTTGCTGTTATGTGCCATCAAGTCGCTTGAGACTCATAGCGACCCTATGTCCAAGAGCCCTAAACGCTGCTCTATCCTGTGCCAACCTCCCCGTCTCCAACACACTCATTCCCACCACTTCACTCACATTGTGTGTATTATAATTAACATTATGAAACAAAATATGTATGATTCACCAAAAAAGACATTCAGATGGCCAACAAGCACAAGAAGAAATGTTCAAAATCCCTAGTTCTAAGAGAGATGCAAATCAAAACAACTATGAGATA
>NW_006399765.1:14346827-14367707 GCF_000299155.1 Elephantulus edwardii
GGGCTGGGCGGGGAGAGAAATGCAGCAATGAATGAATGGAAATCCAAAATCTCTGTAAATGCTCATTAAAATTATTTTTAAAAATATGTATGATCAGGGAGAAAAACATTTGTAAACATTCACTCAAATTATAACAACAGAAAGTAATCCCTCTTGAGGTTCTTTCTAGGGCTTCAGGTTGGGGCTAGCTGGGACCCCATTCACACGACACACGTATTTTGTACATGTGGCTCACCACTGATAAGCAGGTGGTCTCTCTCAGCTGACTGAGCCACACACCTGTCTGAGTCACTGTCCAGCTGAGACGACAGGTAGGAAAAGGCAGAAAATGAAGGTGAGGAGTGCTAACAGAGAAATGCTAACACTGGAGGACCACCATCTACTGGCGTGTCCGCAGGACATCAGAGGGAGACTTCCATCCCATGAGATCAGATCTTAAAGGATGAGGAGGAGCCGACCCAGCGACCCAGCAGAGAAGACACGAGTCTGTGTCCTCAAGGCCCCCCACCATTGGGGAATGGAGCAGCCTGACACCTTCTCCCCTGTTTCAGGAGTCAGCGTGGGGGATCTGAGAAACATGCCTGCCGACACACACACAGAGACACACACAGCACATGGCACAAACCAAAGTGCCAACAAGCAAACCAAACAAGGAATTCTACAAAATAAAAGGCAAAAGTAGTGAAAACAAAGCCAAGTGAGCAGGGGGAGGGAGTGTGGGGCTGCAGGAAGGGGACTGGGAGACATGGGGTCTGACACTCTTCTGAGGCCCCTTCTCCAGCCCAAACCAGCAGCTGTGTTCTGTGCCCACCTCTCCTGTAGCTCTGATCACCCCATCCCATAATTGTGGGTGCAAACTTCCTTCTGTTTAAGGCTGTAAGACAAGGCTTGCATCTTTTCATCAGAAGGCTTCTATTAACCAGCTAACATGGAACACTAAAAAAAAAAAATAAAAATGATGGCTAAACTATGGAATTGATTCACGCGTGTCTTTAGGATGTGAAAGATCAAAACCCTGCACCCAGGCTTGAACACCTTCCTCCCTCTATCTACATCCCTCCCTCTATCTCCTTCGCCCTCCCCCCTCCCCCATGCACTTTGCCGTGTTCTCCTATCACTGCTACCTGGTGGTGTAACAGTTAAGCATCTGTGCAAGCCCACAGCTTGGCAGTTCCAACCCACTCGGTGGCTCCGCAGGAGAAATACCGAGTGACTTGCTCCTGTAAGATTACAACCTTGAGAACCAAAGGGGGCAGTGCGATTCAGTCACCTGTGTCACTCACTGTAAGTTGAAAGGTGACTCAGTGGCAAACATTAGCTCATAAGCTGTCCACTGTTGCTGGGTCATGGTTCATTGTTCCCATCCTTTCATTTTATTCTCATAAATCAACTCCAATCGTCTAACTGGGAGAAGGGCTCCTATCTTCATGTCTCTCGGTAAGAGTCACAGAGGCCAAAGTGAAAAACCACCAAGTTAAGGAGGTAAGAGAGAACTGGCTTCTCACATACTCACAAGAATGTGCGATTACTGCCTTGTGATGGAAAGAGAGAAACACAACCCGATTACAGGGTAAAAGTAGGTCACTGCTTGAATACAGCCCTTTGGGTAGCTGGCATCAGGCCCCATTTGCTCCTGACTCCAGTGTCACAAGAAACTACGAGCCCAGTCTTAGAATCAAAGCTCCTGAGCCAGCTGGCCACCTTGCCTCAGCCTTCCCACTGTTGTTCTCAAAGCAGCTCTTAGGGCCAGGAGGGCCAGGCGACCCCAGGGGAGCTCAGCGAGCCATTGTCACTGCTGACATCCCGCAGTTAACTCTGTCAAAACAAATCAGGAGACGGGGTCAAGGTTGTCCTTACAGGAAGCCGCTACTTTGTTTAGCAGGAAAGAGATGAACATAGAGTTCAGGTAGCTCACTTACACCTGGGCAGAGTCAGCAAGCTGCCTTCTCCCCGGGAGAGACAGGCTGCCATTAGGAATTTCTGCAATCCTTTGCGTGCGTTGGGGGGGGGGTGGGTGGGGAGAGGGGGTGTCAAAAAACTACTGCAGATTCCTCAAAAAGAAACAAAGCACAGGGCTGAGAATTACTGATCTAGAAGCAATGGTTGAAGAGAGAAGGTGAAGAGAAGGGCAGGCGAGCACCATCAGCAAACAGCATATTCACAGCCACCATCTAGAAGTTCAAGGTTCCAGAGTGCTCTCCTGGTTAAGAGTAATTCTCAGAGGTTCCAGACTAGCCCCAGATGCATCCCCCTATAAAAATGATCTTTTCCCTCATATCTGACGTCTTTTAATAAACACCAAGATCTCTGAGGTCAGGGTATGGAGCTATACCATGAATTTTTACCAGTGGTGATGTGCACACGGTGGGTGGACGTTCAGTACGTACGTCACTCACAGAAGCTGCCCCATCGTGTCTTCACTTAACTAGCAAGAAAGGGCAATCATTACAAGCATCCCCATCTAACACTCAATTTGTTGCAGGGGAATCGAACTTCAGCTAGGATCCCTTGATACTAAAGCAAACTCAACACTAATAACATTTATTTTTTCCTCACAAGTATAAAAGTCATAGATGCAGGGGCCTGCAAGATTACGCCGAACCTCAAAATAGCCATCTAGACAAAATCAGCTAGACTTTAGATCTTAACCATTTCTAGCATAGCTTGAGATTAGACCAAATAGAAGGAAAACAGGATGGAGCCAAGAGTTTACAAAAGGCCAGGGGGGCTATCTAAATTAGCAATCTTGCTTGATGAAGAGGAGATGGATCATGTGAGGGTCAGTGAAATAGAGGGGGGTTCCAGAGGGATGGACAACAGCGGCTGTAAGAAGGGGAGTGGGCTGTGACGTTGAGAATACACAGAGCTGGCAAGGGGGGCTCATTCTATGGTGCAGAATCACCCTGACCTGAAACAGACTGGACAGTACCTAACAACACCACATTAGCAATGGTTACTTTCCCGAGTCTGTATTTTTCTAAAACAAGATTTTTCTTTGCAAAAATTTTACATGCATTCAACATCTCCTGATTATGAAAACAGAGGACACAAACCTAAGAATGTTATAGCTTAGTGGCTTTAGTGGCAAGAAGCTGCACTGCAATCCCCGAGGTGCACTGTTCAAATCCACCAGATACTCTGCTGGAGAAGGAAGGACAATTTCCTCCCGTATCAGTCAGATCTGATTTGACGGTACACACACAAAGAAGAAAATAAAATTTAAAAAAAGAAAAAAAAGAATGTTATAGCTTAAATTTTTATCAATCCTTCGGCAATTTTCTATTAAAACAAAATAAGTTTGGAAAAAAATTACTATTTCTTTACTCCAGGCATTGTCTTTCCATCTGCAGCACTATCATGTAGTAAACGCATGCCTTGCCTAAATGGAGCTCCTCTAGCACCTCCCCCCTCCTCCAAAGCAGGGTGGTCTTGGCTCACAGGTTACAAACACTAATACACGCAACACAGAGGAAAAGAGATACACCCAGCACCATGTGGCCTCCAAGGGAGAAACAGCAAAATCCAAGTCAAAGGAACTCAGATAATAAAGAGGGTTTGTGGGACCTGTAAGCTGAAGGTTCAGTGAGTGAGCAGCTTTGGACTGAGTTTGATTTAGTCATTTCTTTCTTTTTTTTTTTTTAGGAGAGGGGATGGGTGGGGGACCGGTGATCGCCCTGGGAACCCCTCCCGGCGAAGGCAGGGCGCGGGTGGGGAGAACGCGGAGATGCGGGAGGGGGGAGGGGACTGGGGGGGTGCGGCAAGGATCTGATTTAGTCATTTCTGACAAAAACCAGGGCCTGTTTCCTTTTTCTCTGCTCTGTTATCTGCATCCATGGGACAACTTCCCTCACAGCAAGAGAGCTCCAGGAGTGCCAAGCTTCAGATGCCCACACTATGCAGATGGCAGAAAAGAGGCTGGTTTGGGGAGCCTCTGCTGTCTGAGGAGCTTTGATGGCTTAATGGTAAGGAGTTGTGTTGCCGTCCGAAAGGTTTGTGGCTTGAAACCACCAGCTGCTCCACAGGGGAAGGATGGGCAGTCTTTCACTGCCTCTGAAAAGCCGCTGGAGGGTCAGCTATGAGTTGGTTCAAACCTGACAGTCATAACAACATAAAAATCCTTTGAGGACTCTTTTCTCCAAATTCTTCAGCAAATTATTTTGATAGCCTGAACCTTTGAAACTGACTACTGCAAGGTCATTAACTGTGACAGATCACATGGAGTTAATGGACAGAATTAAAACAATGGAGGTTACACTCGAAAGGCCAACAGACACATGAAGAAATACTCAAAATTACTAGCAGTAAGAGAGATGCAAATCACAACCACAATAAGATACCATCTCACTCCAATAGCAGTGGCATGGCAGCAAGCAATAAATGTTGGAGAGGGTATTGGAGAGGTGAGAATTCTCATACAGTGTTGGTGTGTTCATAAAATGGTGCAACCACCCTGGAAGACAGTTTGGTGTTTCCTCAAAAAGCTGAACATAGAAACTTCGTATGACCCAGCTATTCCACTACTAAGAATATACCCCAAGGAAATTAGAACTGAGAGACAAAAGGAGACTTGTACGCCAATGTTCATAGCAGCATTATTCACCATCACAAGAACATGGAAACAGTCCAATGTCTAATCACAACTGAATGGATTGAGAAACTGTGGTACATTCACACAATGGAATACTATGCAGCACTCAGGAACAAGGATTTTGAAAACTACTGCATAATTTGGGAGAAACTGGAGAGCATTATGCTGAGCAAACCAACTCAGTCTTATAAGGACAAATACTACAAAAGCCCACTATTATAAAAACAGAAGGATAGCTAGCAAAACAAGCACAGGGATCCAAGAGAAGAAGGGGTGGGAGCAGGGGGTGAGGATGGGTAGGGGTAAAACCACAGGGTTGCCCAGTTTGGTGAGTGGAGGGAGGCGGTGAAGGAAATGGGAAGGATCTGGTGGAGACTTGAAAAGATTGGTTAATGATGGACAAGATCCAAAGGTGATTGATTTTATAAAAAGTAATGCATGAGGCGAGCTCTGGTGGCCTATTGGCAAGAAGCTGCACTGCAATACCAGAGGTGCACAGTTCGAATCCACCAGATGCTCTGCTGGAGGAGGAGGAACAATCTCCTCCTGTACCAGTCAGATCTGATGGTACACACACACACAAACAATAAAATTTAAAAAAATAATGCAGGAGAGTGATCATATGAAACACAATATGAATGAAGAATAATGTGAAACATAACGCATATGAACTTTATGATCAATCCAAAATAAAATAAAAAAACAATGGAGGTTCCCATTCTGACCTGCAAGGGGCTCAATCCCCCTCACACTAGCAACAAAACCGACCTCTGCTATCATCTATAAAAGGCACTGAGGAGGTAGAAGAGGTATTGTGAGGACAGGGACAATGAAAACGCCCTAGATCCTTCACCTGGGCATGGAAAGTAATGCACGGTTCTTGACATCAAAGGCAAGTTAATGCGTAACTCTTGACATCAAAGGCAAATATATCTTTTATCATCTGACAAAGATTTGTTTATTCCTGCACAGAGGAAAACTCTCCCAGGAGTAACTCAGGAGAAGTATGTTTTGGAACTTTGTGTAAGGGAAAATAGGTAAAGTTGAGTATGCAGGTTTAGTCGGGAAAGACACACTGAAATACACTGAAATAGTATTTCTTACGTTGATCCTCCAGGAAGGCAGGGGGCAGGACAGAAAACCGTAAATGATAACCAGTGAGGCTGCTTCAGTAGAAGATGTTACTGTTCAACTGCGTTCCTTTCAAATGTTCCCACATAAATGCAAAAACTAGGAACTGATTATTTTAGACTCCTTCGAGTATCAAGTTTCTAAAATCAGCGAAAACACTTTAAAGACGTGGCTTCTCAGGGTTTTCCAATTCATGTCATTATCAGAATCTCCTTTGAGCATGTGTTTTTTGTATACATGGGTAGACCTGTAACTTATTAAAACTAAAGAAAGGCAATCTGGTGTTCAGCTCTTTGCTAAGATATGTTAGGTACTGTCGAGTCAAAACTGGCCCAGAGTAGCTGATCTTCTGTCCCTCCAGCAGGTTTTCAGAGGCAGGAAAGGATTTGCCCCCCGCCCCTCTCTCTCTCTCGTGAAGTAGCTGGTGGATTCGAACCATGTGCCTTTAGGTTGGTAATGCAATTCATTACCACTGAGCCACCAGAGCTTCCTTGCTGAGAGAGACAGGAAAACGTAAATCTGTGGTGTGTCTGCCCTCAGGTAGTATAAACACCACAACCGCTACTGACTGAACCCTGACAGGCACTGTGGAAACTGCTTTTTGTTTCTCATTTAATTTAGTCTTCTCTATAACTTTATGAGGGGTGTTCTAGTAGCTTAGTGGTAAGGAACTGCAGTACCCATGCAAAGGTACGTGGTTCAAGTCCACCAGCTGCTCCCTGAAGGAAAGAAAGACAATCAACTCCCATGCAATTTACTGCCTCTGAAAACCCATTGGAGGGTCAGCTAGGGGTTGGTTCCGACTTGATGGTACACAGTAACTGTAACTTGATCAGCTAAGCATCATTCACTCAATTTTCCATGTTGGGAAACCAAAGCTTGAGTGGCTGAAGTCAAATAAGTAGCAGGTGAGGGCTGAGATTCAAACACAGGTCTTCTTGATCCAAAAACTGTGCTCCTAACCTTAGGTCAGGCTGGTTAGAAAGCGGATACAAACTTCCCGTTACCGTGGACAATACAAAAGAGCGCATCACAATACAAAAGAGCGCATCACCGTGAAGAACTAAGCGCCTCGGGCTTCTGAAAAGAAAGAAACGAAAGGCAGCAGACAGTAGGGGAGGAACTCGCACGTGCTGCCGTTAGCTGTGCAGGTCCCACTGCTGTCAGTGTTTGCACAATCACACAGAGTCTGTCCTTTGTCCTCTGACTCATGCCCTATCCCCGTAATATTCCTTTATTCTTCAGTCACTGGTAAAATATGGAAGCCCAGTGACATTTCTGTAACCTCAGGATATTTCAAAGCTTTATCTAACGATCGATGAAGTTCTTCCTCCTCATATGCATAGACTTCCTCTGTTCTAGAAAGAAGTCCGTATAGTGAGAGAGGAAGTGAATTTGACAAATACTAGCCGGTACTTCTATTGTTGAATATCTATGATTTATGTAACTCTACCCTAAGAGGCCTGGTGGCACAGTCAACCCAAAGGCACATGGTTCAAATCCACCAGCGGTTGCATGAGAGAACGATGGGCAATCTTCCCTCTGAAAACCCACTGGAGAGTCAGCTATGAGTTGGTTCTGACTCAGCAGTTTCTAACAACACTCCTAAGAGCATATGAAAACTGACTTTGCCCACAGGATCGCTTGCCACTAACCTCTAAGTACTGTGTAAGTATATAAATGTATTATTCCATTTGGACAAAATGTATTACTGCTTCCTCAGTGTCGGGCTCCACGTACCAAGAGGTTGTGCGAGTGAGAGGAGGTGACGTCTTTCTCACACCTCAGAGTTCCATAGGAAGCAGCTGACTTTGCGTGACTTTGAGTCACAGAAGACTTCCCAGTCTTCTGGGTATGGTTTTAAGGTCCAGTGCTTTAACAAAGGGAGAAGCAGCTCCAGGGATTTTAAAACACGGGGCTCTGGTAGTGTTATCCATAGGGAGTGGTGCTGTCAATCCAAAGGTGGTGCATCTCTAATGGCTTCACGTCCACTGACCCTTCCACAAGAAACAGATGGGCAATCTCTTCCTGGGCTGTTTACAGCCTCCAAAAACCCGCTGCAGTGGCAGCCGTGAGTTACTTCCACTTGGACAGCAATGAGTCAAGATTTAAAAACAGAGTGTGTGCGACTTCTGTTTCCACTGGATTTATACATCACCATCAAGCTGGAAATGACTCGTAGCTGACCTTGAATGAGGTTTCTGGGGCTGTAACTTGCACGGGAGGAGACGGCTCACCTTTCTCCTGTGGAGTCCCTGGTGGATTCAAATAACCAGAGAGGTGTGGCCTTTCGATCAGCAGTGCAACCCTGTATGGACAACCCCACCAGAGGGGACCCTTCCCCGAAGTCAGC
This sequence comes from Elephantulus edwardii, assembly GCF_000299155.1. Classification (NCBI taxonomy): domain Eukaryota; kingdom Metazoa; phylum Chordata; class Mammalia; order Macroscelidea; family Macroscelididae; genus Elephantulus; species Elephantulus edwardii. The sequence goes on from NW_006399765.1 coordinate 14,354,900, forward strand.
GCTTCAAGACAGCTTCCACTATTTCCACAGGGCTCAGGACTGTGATACGGGCTCATCACAGGCAGGCCTTCTGTTCCCTCTCACGAGGAATAAAGGCAGGGTGGCTAAGTCGGGACTGTGACAAAGGCAAAGAGAAAGAACTCTATCTCCCCTGTGAGCCAAGTACCTAGTACCAGGGTCGTCTAGACCCTTTTCAATGTAACTCACACTTGCACTTCATGTCTTCCTCAGATTCACCAAGCAAATTGTATCATCTGCATAACGTAGGTTGTTAATGAGTCTTCCTCCAACCCTAATGACACATTCCTCTCATACAGCCCAGCCTCCCAAATGATCTGTTCTGCACAGAGATTGAAAAGGTATGAAGACAGGATGTATCCCTGACAGAATCCTTTCCTGATTTTGAACCAGGCAGTGTTTCCTTGCTCTGTTCTGAGGGCTGCTTCCTGAGCCGAGTATAGGTTTTGCATGAGCACAATCAAGTCTTCTGGGATTCCCCTTCTCCTCATGTGAGTTATAATTAAGCTAATGTACTCTTTGAGTTTCCAGGGGATATTGGTGGTTTAAAGTTTGAAGATTATTTTAGGGTAATGGTTTCATGGGTTCATTTAGTCTCCTTGACTTCTCAAAATCTGGATTCCACAAGAATCTTCAATTCTGTTCTCTGTTTCCCCCTCTTTTAGCAAGGGTTCTTCCACGGGATCTTCATCAAAATGTTCCGTAATGGTAGCTAGAATCACCCAGGTTTTCTGGTGAAAATAACAAAAGAGGCATTTCCTCAAGGAGGCAATTAGCCATACACATTCCTGACTCTCCTCCATCCCCTGTTGTTCTGGGCAAATAGAGACCGATCACCATGCCTCAGCCAACTTGGAAACTTTTAAAGACCCCAGGCACCTTCCAACACACTGAGAAGTAGAACAGCAACACCAAACACATTACTGGGTCAATTAACCAGATGCCCATGAAACCAGGACCCTACACCTGACAAGTCAAAGAACCAAATTCCACAGTCTGCAGTTACACATAAACGACTCCCTTTTCTTTGTTGTGAGTATATTCATTTTAACGGTATTGACATTTCAGGCCAAATAATGTTGTGTCATGGCGGACTGCCAATGAAGCATACTTAGCAATACCCCGGATTTTTCCCCATTAGATGCCGATGGCACAAGCACTTCCAAATGGTGAAATTTAAAAGAGTCTCCAGACATTGTCAAACGTCCTCTGGGGATGTTATGGCCTCTCGCTGAGAACCACTGCCTTACAGGAAGGAGACGTGCCTGCGGGAGAATGGGGCTGGTGGGAGGCGGGATGTGGGGAAGAGTGGAGTAAGGAGATAGAGAAAGCATGAGTGGGCTGGGTCCTCTCACCTACTCCCACAGAAATGGACTCGTTAAGACAAAGTGGAGTCAGTCGCACACAATTCCCACAAAACGGGGCTCCTTAGACGAATGCTGGGCAGGACTGGGGCTGCGAGTAGGTTATCTACAGGAAGAGAGAAAGGATTCTACATCTAGGCAACAAGAAAACAGCAAACCCTTACTCTCTCTTCTCAGTAAGTTGAAGGAAGAGGATGCGACGTGGTACCAAGCAAGCCAGCCTTGGAATCTTTTTGCCTGTGATTTACAGCCTCTGAGAGCCCAAGGGAGACTCAGCTATGATTTGGTTCTGACTAGAGCACAAAATACACAGATACCGACACACACACACACACACACACTCCCTCCCTCCCTCTCTCTCTCTCTCTCTCCTGTGGTTTTGAGAACTGACCGTACTAACTCATGCAACGTGCTTTGCCCAAAAGTGGAACTCAATGAGTGTTCTGGACCTATTTCCTTTTCCTTCCCCCCTCAAATCCCCAGACTTGTCTTTCCTTCCTGCCTTCTGGACACAAGAACCCCAATTATTTTCCACTTTTATTGGCCAGCAACAGCCTGAATCGTAGGAGATGGAGCAAGGAGGCCGCTGCAGGGACCCGACCCCACCCCAAGCTCTGTCCCTCCTCTGTGCATCGGCCCGCCCGCTGGCACTTCTTGGGAGTTGTCACCGTTTGTGTACTTGTCTGTCTGCTTCACTAGATGAAGGCTGACAGAACCTGCGCTTTTTGGTTATGTGTCTCAGCTTTTTTTTTTAACATGCCAGGCACAGGCTCTGAGCCACCAAGGGAGCACGCAAGAGTTAACGTAAGAGTGAGGTGAACAAAGGCTCCGCTGAGGCCCAGCTGTGTGAGTTTGCTGCAGAACTAATGAGCACACCCAGTTACATAACCAGGTCTCCCGCTAGGCTGGGCAGCCACTTGAGGAAAGGGGGGGGGCTCACTCTTTTCCTGTGTTATGTATAATACTCCCAGCCCTGTGCTGGCGAGGTCAAGCTACAGCCCCCACCCCCCCACCCCCCCACCCCCGTCAGGTTTGACAGCAAGAGTTCTTTCTTAAAAAACCCTGCAACTTTCTTCCTACCAGAGATGCTGGCACTGCAGACTAAATCGAGATTTAGATCGTTCCCCTGCATTTCCTGCCATCGGTGAACCTCAAACACTTTCATTATTTCAGCTTTGACTTTGAGAAATAAGCCAAAGTAAGGTAAAGACGAGATGCTAAAGAGAGAGCTCACGACGGGTCCGTGACAGCAGCGCTCGATGGTGGAGTCTCAGGATTCCAACCCCAAAAGGGGCAGCACGTCCCTTCGGAAACAACAGAAGGAAGGATCCATTAAGCAAGAATATATTTTTTCGTACAAAGTAGGCCAGATTTGTTTTCATTTCTTTCTCCCTCTCTCTCCCCCGCCCAGTCCCTAATCCTGGAATCCGTGACCTCATGCCGGTAGAATGAACACTTCATAGAAGGAATCACCAATTTGTCTGGGAACTGGTTTGAAGATTATTTTTTTGCATGGAGCCACATGAAAAACATGTTTTCTAAAATCTTCAAAAACACACACTTATTAAAATTGCCACTTGAACGTCAAGTCAGTACTATTAGTTGTTCCCACGTCTGAACTCTATTGCTTGTTAGTCTAAAATGAACTATTATATACACATTTGCACATTTTAAAAAGCTGCATTTTGTTACATATACTCCTTTAGACATTTTTGCTAATTTGGTTGATCCTTCTCCCAAACCAGTAGTGAAATCTTAAGGAATAAAATCATGTATGTTTTCAAGAGACTATAGGTTAAAAAAAAAACCCAACCTTTAAAAATATTAACACAAGTATCTCACAATTAATAGAGCTATTATTTATAAGCATTAGCTCTTAAAAATAGTGACATTTGGCGACTCTCTTTGCAGGGTGGTACACAGTTAAGCTTGCAATCAGGTGAACCTGAACATGAACTTGGCTAGTTTCTAGAGCAAGTCACTAAGATCTTAGGTAAAGTAACCAACCCTTTGAGCCTCAGCCTTCTCTTTTGTAAAATGGTAATACTATCAGTGAGTATAGTAGAAACTTCTACCTCTAAAAATTCAGCTGCTGAAAACTGTATGAGGCACTGTTTTCCACGAGCACTAGACCACAGGGTCGTGAATCAGAATTAACTTGAGGGAGATCGGTTTGGTTTTGCTGTTTGATGAAGATTAAATCCAATGGTGTGCCCAAAGCACCTCTTTGGTGGGCATGTCGAGAGTGAAGTAGGAGCCTCAGGCTTCCCATCGCCTTCCTCTCTTCCTGTAGTCTCCTCTCAGCAAGGTGGTTCCTGCCTAAGATTTCTGTACACAGGTCCTGTCCTCTCAGCTGCAGCAAATTCAGTGCACACACCACCTGGACCCTTCTATCTGCATCTCAACCACGCCTAGGCCCTAGCAGCCTTTCTTTAAGCCCTCACACAGCCTGGCCGTCTACAGTAAGCAGTCCACCTGCTCTGTGCAGCATCTGACTCGCACGCTCTCCGGCCCTGTCCCTCTCCACTTTCCCCATCCACCACTCTTACCTCATTGTACTCCACACTCGGAGCAGCTGCACCCACAGTACCTGGAGCTCTCACGCCATTTCATCATCTTCAACTTGAAATATGCTTCCCACTTTGCCAGAGTCCTCTTCCCACACCTATTTGGCAAACCCCTGGATAATCCCCAGGCCTCATTGAAAAAATTCTGCTTCTGTGACACAGTCTATCTTCTCTTGTCTTGTATACTCCCCCCCTCCCACCCCCAGAACCTACAGCCTTCTAACGTAACCACTTTTCATGCTTTGTTGTGAGTCATTCTAAAAGTCTTCTCTGGGAGGGGAACCCAGCACTTGGTGTTGCAGACATCCATCACTCAGGAAATATTTGTGCTGTTAAATACATGAAGCTTCCAGTCTAGTGAGAAGAGCAGGGGAAAGGCTCCAAGCGTGATCTGAGAGGACTGGTGGTGGGGGAGAGACAGGGGGAGAACTCGACATCTGCCCATTTAAAATGTTAACATGCTGGTGCCCTCGAGAGCTCAGAAGAAACTTTTCCTGTGGTCACACTCACTCTATTGAGCTGATTACTCTTACTTAAGGCTCAAGCGCATTTCTGTCCCCAGAGCCCCGGCCTTTCCCCAGCTCCCTGCCTCACAGCACGGACGTGGACCATCGCTTGTGCAGTTTGTGGCGATGCCAGTTTATGGCTATGTTTTTCTGTTCACTGAAGTGGCTCATTTCTTCAGGAGAACAAACTGTTCTGCACTGAAGCAGGAGTTGGCTGGGTTCTAACAAAAAGATACCCCCCCCCCCGACAGTGTTTTTGCAAAAGGCCCAAGTCAATTTATAGCCAAGTAACAAAAGGTCAGAGAGGTTACTCAAGCAATGGGCGTAATTCCTGTGTGTCACAGCCAATAAAGGAAATGGGTGGGAATAAATAGGGTGCAATTTTAACCTGAAATTATTTGTGCAAAACTATTATTAAAAGTTATACCCAAAAGTGATCCCATTGGCTTCCAACATAAAGGATTTCTCGTATTTTCTTTCTTTTTAAAAAAGGCACATTTACTTTGGAAGAACTGAGATGACCCTGAATTCCTCATTCGCAAATGAAAAATGCTGGGGGAGGGGGGTTGAAATCTCTTCACACTAACTTATGAAAGAACTTGGCTTGGCCTCGCAACCCTGAAACAGAAGTATTCGAATAAAAAGTGAAATATTTCATTGTTAAGTCACCATTAAACACAAGCAGCATGGCTAAATTTCAGGCTAAAAAAATCTTTGCCAAAAGGGAGACAAGGTTGACCAAAAGGATAGGCTAGGAAAAGACCTTACACAAAGGTGGTAATGGATCTGTGGTAATTGTGCTACATGTCTGACGAGTTACTGCATCATTAAAAGAATGACGGAACAAGAAGAAATGTCTGTGTCGAGAGCACACGTTAAAAACTGACATCATGAGCCAAACGGCGGAAGACAGATGACGAACAGACTCTACCAGGCTACCAAGCAGGCCCAGGCCCATGGATCTGTGAGTGAGGAAGACTTTGAGATTTCAAGAGTCTTAGGAGAGTCTCCACCACAGCGCCTGTCTAAAGCACTCATCACTTAAAACCACCTTAAAATCCAAGGGACAAATGGTTAAACAGAGTGCATACAGAGCTGGTGTACAGCATTTCAAACCCCCTCACCACCACGTTCCGTGCCAAGGTACCACTACAAACTCTCGAAATAATGCAGGAGGCAGTCAAAGGAGGACTCTGAAAGTAGGCAAAAAGGCCGGCTACCAGGGGCTCCAGAATTGGAAGAAGGACATGGCAGTGGTGGGTGAGGGACCTCTAATCAACAGGAGATGGTAATCCAGGCCTCATGTTTCCCACACCCAAGCCCAGTCATAGAACTCGCTGTCACTTCATCACCTCCAACTCAGAACCCTCTACTGGGCCTCGAGGACTGTAAATCTCACAGAACGAGGTTGTCCACCTTTCTCCTGCAGGTGGATTCAAATTGCTAGAGACACACAGCTGTTTGATAGCAGCACCACACACTATGGATTATGTTAGCAGAGCTCCTTAGGTATCGGAATGTGGTCCAGCTAGGCTCATTCTCCCCCACGGCTGGTGGCTGTTCCACCAACATCACCAGTTCAGTTGGCGTCAACAGCAAGAGGGACAGAACAGAAGCTGTGATGACCAGGAAGGAGTCCAGGAACCTCTTCTCCCTCCCTGCTGAGCCCCGGGAGTACACTCTTCATTCCTTACAAAAAGATAATGACTCCCTGTCCCCTACAAAAAGGCACAAGGGACCACATTCTGGGGAATCTCCTCTCCTTTCCTCACTGCCCAGGCCGCACCAGCAGGAACCAGCGGGAGCCTCCACAGCACCAGATGAAGCAAGCTGACCAAAATAGCAACACAAAGGCTCTGGAAATGAAATTGTCATTAGAACCACAGTCCACAAAAGCAGGTCACAGCCCCCATACCAAACCTAAACAAGGCCTAATAAGTGAAGGGACTGAAATAGGATGCTGCGTCTCCTGACAACGAGGTCACACGTGCAGGACAGACTTGAGAATGGCTCCTGAAAACAAAGCAAACCAAACAGAAGAGCACAACCTGAATGAGAAGGATAGCCAGCCAGCACCAACATCAATACAAATCTGATGCTGGGCTTAGCTTACAATTTTTTTGGGAGGAGAGGGGGGTGAATCTGGCTTATAATGATTTTAAAGTAGCCATCACAGAAATGCTTTCATAAGAAATTACAAATTCTTTTTTAAGCAAATTAAAACAGCAAATAAATATAAGTGTTTTGGGTTTTGTTTTGTTTTTTTAAAAAAAATAAGATGGAAAGTACAGAGCTGAAGGATACAATGACATGAATAAAAACTGATTAAGTTTCTTCCATGCATCAGATGCTTCCTTATCTATTACAATGACTAGTCAAGGGACTCTTTCAAAATTTTTACCACCATTCCTGAAATATGTGCCTTTCCCCCCTAACTAAGCCCATGGGAATCTCATCTGAACGACCCCACAAGAGAAGTCCAAGTGAACTCTGATGTTCAGGTTCTTTTTAAGGACTATCAGGTTATTTTAGTTGTTCGCACCTTTGCCATTTCCTCTAGCTAAATAAAACAAGGAGAACTTAAAGCACTTGTTGCAGATCAAGGAAATGTAGCCTTTGGCATGGATTGCAGCTCAACATCAAGAAAACAAAGATTCTTACCACTCACTGGACTGATAAGCAACATCATGATGGGTGGAGAGGAGATTGAAATCCTCAGCAGTTTCATCTTGGTTGGATCCACAATTAACACCCTTGGTACCAGCAGTCAGGAAGTAAGGAAAACCTGCAGTCAGGGACCTCTCCAAATTACTGCTAATGATGTCAGTTTGAGGACTAAGGTGATTCTGATTCAGGCCATAGTCTTTCCAATCACTTGCTATGCATCTGAGAACTGGACAACGAATATGGAGAAGAAGAACTGATGCCTTTGAGTTGTAGTGTTGGAGAAGAGCACTAAATATCCCACAATGGCCAAAAGAGTATGTCATGGGGAGAGTTCAGTAGGAGTGCTCTTTGGAGGCAAGAATGATGAGGCTTCATCTCACATACTTTGGGTATGTTGCTAGAAGGGGCTATTCCTTGGAAAGAGACATCATACTATTAAGGATGGAGGGTTGGCAAGAGAGAGGAAGACCCTTAACCAGGTAGACTGACAGTGACTGCTGTAGTGGGCTGTTGTGTGTCAGGAAGAACGAGGATGGCACAGGATAGAACAGGGTACAGATCTTTTGTCCACAGGGTTGTTATGAGTAGTACTCAACAGTACCTAATAAAATAGCCAAATAACTGGGGGGGGGGGAATGTTGTAACATTTTTATAAAACTTCACAAATTTTAAAAATACTCAAGCACATATTACTTGAGATCATATTCATATTTACAATTAACTTTTAGTGTACCTATCGTCTGCTTCTTTGGGGCTAGAGTTAAAAAAGTATGAACTTTGGACTCAAAGGGTGGTTTTATTACTTATTAGCTACACAATTTGTAGCTTTTCCATCTATAAAATGGCAATGGTTATGCATACTTCTTGTGAAGATTAAGTAATGTATTACTTATGAAAGTTCTTGGCATATTACAGGTATGCTCCTCGCCCCATTTAATATTCTTTCCTTCATTTTTCCACCCCCCCCCCCCGCCCTATTTCTCACAGATGTTTTCTTGTTGTAGTTTATGGACCTGAGTGAGTCACCTTAAATTTCTTTGGAATAAGACCAGTACATAAATAAACAATATAAAAATAGTAGGCATTCCTCAAGGACGTGGGGGTGGGAATTGACTTGGAAGAGAAATGACGTAACCGTCTGAGTGATGATAATGTCTTAGTAGGAGTTTAGGTTACACAGGTACGTGCCCTTGTCAAAACCAACTCAAAATGTACAGGCAAAATTTACCTACAATAAAAAGTGCAAATGCGGGAACTCTGGTGACCTAGTGGCCAAGAAGCTGCACTGCAATCCCGAAGGAAAACGGTTCAAGGCCACCAGCAGCTCTCTGGAGAAGGATTGGCAATCTCCTCCTGCGTGATTAACCACCTCTGAAAACCCACTGGAGGGTCAGCTATGGGTTGGTTCCAACTCTCCCATATACAACAACAAAGAACAAATACACAGAAAACAACATCAACCAGCTCAGAGGATGGATCTGAGAACACTTTGAGTGGAGTATTTAAAAAAATAAACAATTTAAAAGTACAAATGTCTTGCTGTTGTTGTTATTTATGTACCGTCAGGTCAGAACTGACCCATCCTGACCTTGCAGTGTTCTAGAGGCAGTTAATCACATGGGAGGAAACTGCCCATAAGAGCGTCTGGTGGATTTGAAGCGCATGCCGGAGGCATTGCAATGCAGCTCCTGAATGACCACAGAGCAACCCCCTCTCAAAAGAAAAAAAAAACCAAAACAAAACACCCCAACACAACAAAAACACAAACCCAACAAAACCACCCTATACAAAAATATCGAACGCTACTTAGTGATAAGTACTCAGGTGGTCAGGGGCCATATTGCATTGGAGAAGTCTGCAGTCAGGGATCTCTCCAAATCACTGAGGAGCAATGATGTTAGTTTGAGGACTAAGGTGCACCAGATTCAGAGCATGGTCTTTGCAATCATTTGTTATGCATCTGAGAGCTGGACAAGCTGGACAATGAATAAGGAAGACAGAAGAAAAATTGATGCCTTTGAACTGTGGCGGTGGAAGAAAGCGCTGAATATCCCATGGGCTGCCGAAAGAACAAACAGTTATGTCTTGGAGAAGGTACAGCTAGAATGCTCCTTGGAGGCAGGCATGGTGAAGCTGCATATTTCGGGCATGTTTGTAGAAGAGGCTACTCCCTGGAGATGGACAGCATGCTTGGGAAGGTGGAGAAATGGAATGGTGAAGGAGAGGAAGACTCTGACCAGGTGGACTGACAGTGACTGCTGCAAGGGGATAAAGTTGGTCAGAAATTGTGAGGACGGCACAGGATAGGACAGAGATCAGATCTGTTGTTCACAGAGTGGCTACGAGTTGTACTCAAGTTGATGCCACCACCAACAACAATGTAGTGATATGAACCCTAAAAAAATAGAGAAAATACTGTGACAGTACCTGAAATTTTCTTTGAAATGCATTAAAAAAAAAAATACAATGGCCAGGTGGCTTAGTAGAAGGACAGGCAATCTACAGAGTAAAAGGTTAATACTTGAAATCAGGTAGTTGTATGACTGTTCACTGTGAAATTCTTCCAACTCTATACTTTGAAATTTCTGTCATAAAGTCATTTTGTTATGAGAAAAGGGAAGGCACTCACTACAGGCAAGTCCTCTCCCAGAACCACTTTATTTATTCAGAGGAAATGATTCACGCATTTTCTCATTCACCTGTAAACACATAGGCTATAACTCCCAATTCTCTGAATCTCCATTTTTCATGTATGGAATAATAATTTTTATTCTTAGGGAATAATGATGCCTCATAGGATTTTTGTGAGGATTAAGTGAGATTTAAAAACATGTAACACTTAATCCAGTGCTTGTCACACACCTGGTGATTGACAAATGCTAATTCTACTATACATTCTATTCTAACGTCCCGTGAAGAGCACAAGCATTATAGTGCATTATTCCAATATTAAATGGTATTTAGGAAGCCTTGACCCCAAACAGACCACCCAAGTTCAAATCTCAACTACACTACTTATCACCTTTAAGTAAAGTCTTTTCCTTGCATTGTGCCTAAATTTCTTCATTTATAAAAGGAGGACAGTGTGACTTAAATCCGGATATTGTGACAATGAAATGTTACCATACACATAAGTGTGCAGACAGATACAGTGTTTACACAGAGTCTGGCACAAAGTAAGCACTCAATCCCTGCCAGCAAATTAGATACACTGATTCCCACAATGGGCTCAGGGGTGAGGTCATGACAATGGTGAAGGACAGGACCAGCTTCACATCTGTTGCTCATGGGTCACTATGAGCTGTCAATTCCAGGGCACCTAACAGTAACAATCAAAACCCACAAAGATGAACATGCAAATCCCTCAGAGCTCCAGGAGTCAATCCAGGAGAGGAGAAAGCGATGTTAACAGCAGTATCATGGCGCAGTGTTTTATCTGTGCACAGGAGAGGTCCTCCAAATAGCCTGGGCCATCTGAGGGAGAGACTGACAATAATGACTGCAGGAGACCCGAGGCTGTGTCCAGCGGGAGAGAGCCTTTGAAGAACTGAGACTTGATGGTGGAAAAGAAGAAGGCAAAGCGCGGGAATGAGGAAATTGATGGTATGAAAAGCTGACTGGGGCTTAGGATCACATCGTAGAAAGCGTTGATGAATCTGGAATTTATCCTGAAGTGTTTTACATCAATTCATGTATTTCACTGGGCTAATAAAGGTAAGCCTTGTGAGTTACACCAGTCTATAACTTATCTTTGGCTATTTTTAAACATTTAGTAAATGCTGTACATCACTGATGTTAGATAGAAAAAAGAGTTGAGAGAGAGAGAGAGAAAGAAGAAACTGGTACCAAGTAGCGAACAGGCCTTTGGAGCTCAGAGGGACGCCAAGTGGCTGCGCAGAGATGATCAGAATGGTGTGCAGGCAAAGATGGTGTCCTTTTATAGGGACTGTTACGGAGAGTTAGAGAGGAGGGTAGTTTGTTCAGGAATTTGTCCACATGTGATCAGGCCCAGGGCCTCATCAGGTTCTGGTCCTCTAGTCACATTATCAAGACATCATCAGGTTTTCTCCAGAAACAGTCAGGCCTGGGGGAACTGCAACATTCTTCCTCCAATTGATCTATTACACTAAGAGAATGACCAAAACTCGATGACTGTAATAATTTTGACAACTCAAAAGCATGAGGAATATAAAAACAAAATCCATTATCTCTACTAAATGAAAAGAGCTGTTATCAGGAGAAGCTGGTTCCTGGGAAAAGACGCCATGCTTGGCAAAGCGAAGGGTCAGTGGAAGACGAGGCCGCTCAGCGAGGTGACAGGACACAAGGGCTGCAATCATGGGCCCCAGCAGAGCAGCGACCGGGACAGTGGTGCTGTCCACAGGGTCACTGTGAATCAGAGTCTACCCAGTGACATCTAACAATCACAGAACTTCAGGAGGACAGGTCAGGCGAGAGGTCACTAACTGCATGGGACTGAGTTAGACAGCACTGGTCTGGCTGGTCCTTTGCTCTGAAGTAATAATTTGGATGGAATGTGACTCTAGAGATTAAATTCAAAAAGTGAGAAATTCTACGCAGCAACAGAGGTTTCACTCTCTCTGGATGCAGCCAGTTGGCCAGTACACCTCTTAAGAGTTCACTCTGACTTGGTAAACACATCTCTTACTGCCAACGACACACACCAAAGCCGCTGAGCCTTACTAAAGTCATCTCAGGGAGCGCTGGGGCACAGTGGGCAGCTAGGTGCCCTGCTAACCTCAAGGCTGGGCGTCTCCTGCATCCTCAAACTACCCATGGCTCCTTGGCCTCTTGCCCTTGCAAGTACAGGCTCCAAACCCAGATGGAGCATCACTGAGTTGACCCCACAGCGGCGAGCTGAAAATGACTTTACCATTCTAGTGAAGGAAGCTAATAGGAAGAGTGGTGAGTTTCATGACTAGAGGGACCAAAAAAGTACATCAAATAACTTATGGACTAAGTGAAAAGATAACTTATAACTCCAGAAGCAGAGTCCATAGGGAGAATGCTCTACTAATCCAAACCCTGCATTCCTCTGGTGGTTCAAATCTACTAGGAGCTCCAGCCCTGAAAACCCAAGGAGTCGGTTCTGATTCAATAGCAATGGTTGTATATTTTTTTTTTAAAAAAATTCTTATATTGTTGTTGTGTACTGTAGAGTCAGAACCAACATACAGCCGACCCTCTGGTGGGTTTTCAGAGGCAGTTAATCACACTGGAGGAGAATGCCCATCTTTCTCCTGCAGAGCAGCTGGTGGCCTTGAACTGCGTGCCTTTGGGACTGCAGCCCAACTTCTTGCCACTAGACCACCAGAGCTCCCTTATGTGGATACTAGTTGAGTGAATATAATCTTGAACTTTTTATAACAGGAGAAAAAATAATTGGGGAACCATTTATCAGATAGAAGTCTATATAAGCATGTACATATATACATACACATATTATATATATACACATACACACATTATATATATACATACACACATTATATATACACACACATACACACATTATATATATACACACATTATATACACACACATTATATATATACACATACACACATTATATATATACATACACATATTATATATATATACATACACACATACACACATTATATATATACACACACATACACACATTATATATATATACACATAC
>NW_006399765.1:14367820-14369960 GCF_000299155.1 Elephantulus edwardii
ATATATATATATAAATTTTGACAGCTGTATAAAAAGTCAACCCAATTTTTTAACAAAATGAGCAAAGGACTTGGAAGAAATTCACCAAGATTCAAATGGCCAACAAGTGCATGAAAAGATGCCCAAGACTCTTGGCTATTGGTGGATGTGGTTGTGCTTGAGGCTCCTAATGATCCTATAGGACAGAACTCCCCCAGTGAGTTTCTCAAGATGCAATATTTATGGAGGCAGATTGACATACATGCACCCTAGGCATGACTGGCTAGTGGTTTACCCATTGCCTATCACAATTCCTTCACTAGCCACTAAAAAAAAAAAAATTAAAGTTCACTGTCATCAAGTCAGTTCTGACTCAAAGTGACTCTATGATCACCTCCCCTGCCCACCCCCACCCCTCTGCTCCTGCCCTACCCACCTTGGACCCAAATGCTATAAATCTTTATGGGAGGAGACTGTCCCTCTTCTCTATGGATAACAGGTGGAGTCAAACAGTTGATCTTGACGTTAGCCCAATACGTTGTGTATTATCACAGTGGAAAACCAATGGTAGGGATTTCACTGCTGATGTCAAATGGATCTTGGCTGAAAGCAGAGAAGATCAGAAAGATCCTTATTTGTTTTATTGACTTTATTGACTGTACAAAAATGTTTAACTGTGTGGATCATAACAAATTACAGCTAACATCGAGAAGAATGAGGATCCCAGCACATTTCATTGTGTGTATTTGAAACCTATACTTAAGTCAAGAGACTGTTTTTCTGAACAGTATGCTTTAAAATTAGAAAAGGTCTGTGTCAGGCTTGTATTATTCCTCCACAACTATTCAATTGTGTCTTCTGAGCATCAGGATTTGAGGAAGGAAGGTTCATCAACAACTTGCATTATGCATTATTCAGATGACACAATCTTGCTTGCAGAAACTTAAGTAGACTTGAAGCATTTATTGAAAAAATTACAGACTAAACCTTCAATATGGATTATATCTCAACATCAAGAAAACAAAAATCCTCATCACTGGACCAATAGGCAACATCATGCAGATGGATAAAAGATGAAGTTGTTAGTGATTTCATCTTACTTCGATCCACAACCCACACTCTTGGTAGTAGCAGGTAAGGAATCCAAAGATGTGTTGGATTGGGGGAATCTGCTGTCAAGAACCTTTCCAAAGTGCTAAAGAACAAGGGTGTCAATATCAAGTGTGCCTGATCTAAGCCATAGTATTTTCAATTGTTTCTTGGACTCCTGAAAGTTGGGCAAAGAATAAAGAGATCGAAGAAGAATCGAGGCTATAAACTGCATGGGAAGAGATTGCTCATCTTTCTTCAGAAGAGAAAGAAGTATGAATTGTTGAATGTAAAACCGCTTTCTCTGTAAACTGTCACCCACATTATAACAAAAAGCTTTTTTTAAAAAAAAGGACGAAGTCTTGATGCATATGACGTTACAGATGAAATCTGAAAATATTCAAACTCAAACTCGCTGATGATGAGTAAGTTCCAGCTCACAGTGCCCTTCTATCAGGTTGCACAGGCTGTAAATTGCAACCAGAGGAGACGCACATCTTTCTCACAGTGAGCCACAGTGAATTTGAATGGCCTGACACACAGCCTTTGGAATAGCAGTGCAAGGCAGTACAGACTATGCCGCCAGTGGGACTGACTTCTTTGACTCAGCCTAACTGTTGCTGTGATTGTTGCTTTGTTGGGTGCTGTCCAGTCAACTATCATTTATAACAACCTTTATGAATAACATATAGGAACCTTGCCCTATCCTGAGCCATCTTCATGATCTCTGTCATGCTCAAGCTCATTATTGCAGTTACTGTGTCAACCCGCCTGAAAGCTGGATAGTGAATAAGGAAAAGCAATGAAGAATCTTCGAATTGTGGTATTGAACAAATGAGAGAGCAAACAAGCTTGTCTTGGAGGACTGCAATCAGAGTGCTCCTCAGAGGTAAGGATGGGAGACCCTGTCGTAGGTATGTTGTCAGGAGGGTGCAGTCCTTGGGGAAAGAAAAAAAAACACCAGACATCACGTGGGGAAAGGTGGAGAGAGGGAAGGGCAGAGAGAGGCAGGGAGGGGGGAGAGGGAGAGGAAGAGAGGGAGTGGGAGAAAAAGTGAAGCAGAGAGAGGCAG
>NW_006399765.1:14372150-14378640 GCF_000299155.1 Elephantulus edwardii
CTTGTACACAGGGTCGCTATGAGTCACAGGTGACTTAACGGCACATAACAACAACAATAAACCACTCTGGTCAGGATCACAACAGAAAGTCCTAGACAGAGAGGGAGGGGAAAAAATATAAAACAAAACAAAAACAAAATCATCTAAAAAGATCAAACTTATCAGTTTAACAGAGGCTGACAAACTCCAAAACCATGGCTCTTATACATACTTCAAAAGCCTGAGACTGAACGCAAGCCCCCAGCCTCCATCTTCCCCGGGGAACAATTTTCAGTCTAACAATAGAGTCCTATAAAGCAAACAATAACACCAGGGCACACTGTACTCCTCAAAACAATCAGTAATCTAAGATTAAAGGGCAGCATTTTCCCACAACAAAGCTCTGAAGGCAGGAAGGGGCAGTAACGGAGGACAGAGGAGCAGGAATGGGGGCACAGGGTGGAAGCGGTGTGAGGACCATAACTGTGACTAATAGCACGAAACAAAATGTGGACATGTTGTTGAATGGGCAGCTGACTTCCCCTGCAAACTTTCACCTAAACCACAATTAAAAAGGTCATGTCTTAGGGTGTTCTGGTGGCCTAGTGGCAAGAAGCCGCACTGCAATCCCAGAGGTATGTGGATCAAATCCACCAGATTCTCTGCTGGAGAAGGAGGAATCTCCTCCTGAACTAGTCAGATCCGATTTGATGATACACACACTCAAAAAAGAATTTTTTTTCAAAAGCTGTCTTTTTAAATGATGTAAATTTGACATGTGTGGTACACAAGGAAACACGTTTTCCCTTTTCCTTTCAGCACTGATAAGAGGAACTGAACAGTGTATAATGTATATGCAGTGAACTTTAGACAGTCTAGTTTCTATATAGACAAACTTGATGCACAGGAAGTCTTGGTAGTCGAAGCATCCTCGGAGTGGCTGGGCTGAGGGCCTCGGGGTCAGAAGAACCATCCCCTGGCTTATGAGCTCTAGGAGGGCGAGGGCATGACTGTTCTGTTATGTGTATCCTCGGGACCTCTCAGGGGAACTCGGGTGGTGGGGTCCACAGGAGCAGAGCAGCTGACCCAAAGGCCCCTCCTCTTCTCTGGTAGTCTGAATCCGCCGACAGTTTTTCTTCCTCTTAAGATGTAATCCATTCTGAAGGCTACAGTCATGTAGCTTCATCAACAAGTGCTTCAAGACGTCTCCACTTTTTTCAAGCCAGGTTGAATTAACAGCTGTTTCACAGGTTGTTGATGAGTCAGTCTTCTTCCAATCCTGATGCCACATTCTTCCTCCTCCTATCCAGCTTCTTGGACCATGTGCTCTAGATAGGTTTCTTCAGATTGAATAGATATACTGAGGTTGAGTAGGTGCTTACAGATTGAACAGGTATGTATAAAGGTTATTACCTGAGGCCTCCAATATGGATTGAGGCTCAATGTCAAGAAGACAAAGATTCTCACCACTGGGCCAATTGGCAACATCAGGATGGATGGTGAAGAGATTGAGATTGTTCACAGCTTTAGTTTGCTTGGCTCCACAGTCAACACTCTTGGCACCAGTATCCAGGAAATTAAAAGGCATATTGCCATGGGAAAGTCTGCTGTTAGGGACCTCTCCAAAGTACTGAAGAACGATGGTATCTCTCTGGAGACTAAGGTGCATTTGATACAGGCCATGGTCTTCACAATCACTTGTTATGCATCAGAGAGCTGGACAATGACCAAGGAGGACAGAAGGAGAATTGATGCCTTTGAGCTGTGGTGCTGGAGAAAAGTATTGAGGGTACCATGGACTGCTAGGAAAACAAACAGATTCATTCTGGAAAGGGTTAAACCGGGTGGCTCCTTGGAGGCAAGGATTCTGGGGCTTTATCTGACATACTTTTGGATATGTTGTAAGGAGAGACCGGTCCTTGGAGAAGGACATCATGCTTGGGAGAGTGGAAGCTCGGCACAGGAGGAGAAGGCCCTCTATAAGGTGGACTGATTCAGTGACTGGGGTAATCAGGATGGGAGTGTCAGAGACAGTGCGACTGGCACAGGACAGAGCAGAGTTTAGGGCTGTTGTACATAGGGTCACTATGAGTCGCAAGCGACTAGATGGCACATAACAACAACAACATCATTACCCATTCACTAAGTGTTCTACTAAAAACCAATGTTCTCCTGTTACTCACAGGGCTTTCATGGGGCTGCTATTTCACAAGTGGATGGCCAGTTCTGCTCCTTCATCTATTTTAGTCTGTAAGCTTCACTGAAACCTGTCCACCATGGTTAATTCTGCTGGCATTTGAAATAGATGGTGGCACACTGTCTACCAAGGTTAACTCTGCCGGTATTTGAAATACTGGTAGCAATACTGGCGTCCTGTGCAAACCACTAGAGTCTGGGAAACTGACAGACGAGTGGTGGTTTCAGCTGACTGGGGAAGGGAATCACATAGCCTGTGGACTTCCAGAAGGGAAAGAAATCTGCCGTGGAGGAAGTACAACCAGGGCGCCCCTTAGAAGCAAGTATGTTAACACTTCATCTCACATCCTTTGGGCATGTTGTCAGGAGGGCAGGTCTTTGGGAAAAGATACCATGCTGGGAAAGTTGGAGGGTCAGCAAAGAGAGGAAGTTACTTAACAAGACGAGTTGACACAACGACTCTTCCATTGGACTGGAGCAAGACAGATTGTGATGATGGTGCAGGATGGCGCAAAGCCATGATATGTCGTTCAGAGGCTGTAAGTTGTGGTCAACTTGACAGGACTTAACAATAATGCTGTTTGTTGTGTATGTAGTGCAGGGTTTTCAAGGTCAGTTAATCGCACAGGAGGAGACTGTCAATCCTTCCTCCGCAGAGCAGCTGGTAGGTTCGAACTGTGTGCCTTTGGGATTGCTGTACAGCTTCTTGCCACCAGGCCACCAAAGCTCCCTAATAATAATAGAGCTACTATATATTTGGGCATTGTTGCAAGGAGGGACTGGCCCTTGGAGAGGGACATCATGTTTGGGAGAGTGGAGGGACGGCGAAGGAGAGGAAGACCCTCGAGATGGAACGATTTTGTGGGTGGAGGGGTGGGAATGAGTGTGTTGGAGACGACAAGGTTGGCACAGGATAGAATAGCATTTAGGGCTCTTGTACATAGGGTCGCTATGAGTTGCAAGTGACTCGATGGCACATAACAACAACAACAAAAATAATATTATATTCCAAGGGGGAGGGGAATAGCTCATTTTCCACAGTCATTAAAACAAATACAAAATGAGGTTGTAGTCTATCACCACTATCAGTGCAGACACAGTTGGATATCTATTTGTAGAAAACTGAAACCAGGGGAGCTCTGGTGGTCTAGTGGCAAGGAGCTGCAACTACAATCCCAGAGGCACACGGTTCAAATCCACCAGATGCTCTGCTGGGAAAGGAGGGACAATCTCCTCCTGTACCAGTCAGATCTGATTTGACGGTACACTCACACAAAAATAATAAATAAAAGTTTTTCTAAAAAAAGACTTTTTAAAAAAAAAGAAAAGAAAACTGAAACCAGACCCATCCCTCAGACCCTATACAAAAACTAACTCAAGACGGACCAAGGGCCTAGGCATAAGACCTAGAGCTATAAAGTTCATCAAAGAAAAACCTGGGGGGAACTTACCTATGGTATAAAGAGACTATTCAACAGACCTGAAAATGTGTCATGAGGAGAGGAAGAGCTGGAAGACTGGGACCTCTAAAAAATTAAATCCTTATGTGTATCAAACGGCTTCTCTAAAAGTGAAAAAAAAGATTCTATAGGTGGGGTGAAAATATTTGGCCATAGCTGACAAGGAGGTCATCTCAACAGGAAAAAGAACAAACTCAATTACAAAAATGGGCAAAGGGTATAAAAAGACACTCCACAAAAGAAGACATTCAGACAGCCAACAAGCACATACAGAAATGTTCAAGATCATTAGTTCCCTCCTCCCTCCCACACCCCCATACATATTACTATCATTTCCTTGGGTCTGAGTCACAGCTGACCCTCCAGTGTAGTGTGTTTCCAGGGCCGTAAATCCCAGAGGAGACTGCCCGCCTTTCCGCCATAGAGTGGCCAGGGGATTAAGACCACCAGAGAAGTACAGTCTTTGTGTTATCAACATCTCTCTCTACAGATTATGGCACTAGAGACCCCTCATTAGCTATTGCCAACCCTTGACTTGGAAGCAACTTATAGCTGACACTCCAATGGGTTTTCAAAGGCAATAAATTACACAGGAGTAAAATGCATATACATATATATTAAAGAAATCATTCGTGAAAGTAAATCTTTCTCTCATGGAACAGCTGGTAGATTTGAACCACGTGCCTTGAGTTTCCAGCACAACTCCAAACCACTAAGCCACGAGAGCTCCCTCATTAGTTATTATAAAGACACAAATCAAATAAACAGTGAAGCAGCATCTCATCCCAGTTACAAGAGTAAAAATCCCTAAGAGAGTAAGCAACAAATACTGGCAAGGGTTCAGAGAGACTAGAACTCTCATCCACTGCTGGTGGGAATTCAAAGAGTTGCAACCACTGTGCAGAGCACGTTGCTGCTTTCTTCAAAAGCTGAGACTAGAAATACCATTAGACCTAGGAATCCTTTTACTAGTATACAACCCAAAGACAAGTAAAAGCACATGTGTGTTCATTGCTGCATTATTAATAGCAAAGAGATGGAAACAGCCCAAGTGACCATCAAAAGGTATACAGATAATTCCTTCACTTCCTCCCTCCATCCACTGAACCCTGTGACCTCATGCTTCCCCTCCCCCACCCCCAAGCTAGTGCCTGCTCTCTCATTTCCCCCTTTGGACTTTGGTACACATCTTACTAGTTATCCTTCTATTTTTACAATAATGGTCTTATGCAGTATTTGTCCTTATGAAACTGAGTTAATTCATTCAACCAAATGCTCTCTAGCCTCTTGCACATTATATAAATATTTTTCAAAACCATTGCAGGGAGGGAGGGAGAGGGGAATAACAATTACTAAATCAATAATAGGCACACATTAAAGATGGTAAAGGAAAAGGCAATATTCAATTTGAACAGTACAACATCCCTAAAGACAGGGACAACACAGAGGTAGGTATAAAAGGATTAATGCAATTCAGAATTATAAGGAGGAAATGGGAAAAGCATGAGGACCCTGGAGTATTGAGATGAACGTTATTCAAAATGCCTATGAATGGAATGGCTAAATTAAAATGAATTTGTTTTGTAAATCCTCCTTGAAATTACAATAAAAACCAAACCAACCAACCAGACAACCAAACAAAAAGTCTATATAAATCGAAGGAAGAACACTGAACATCTTATGGACTGCCAAAAGAACACAAACAGAGGATGTAGCCAGAGTGCTCTTTGGAGGCAAGGATGCTGAAGCTTCATGTCACGTATTCTGGATATATTGCTAGGAGGGGCTATTCCTTGGAGAGGGACATGATGCTTGGAAGAGTGGAGGGTCCATGAAGGAGAGGAAGACCCTCTTCAGGTGAACTGACACACTGACTGCTGCAATGGGGTCTAGTGTGTAAGGAAGTGTGAAGATGGCACAGAACAGGATGGGGGTTAAATCTGCTTTTCAGAGGGTCGTTGTGAGTCATCCTCAAACCTACAGCACCTAACAACAACAACATGACTTATTGTTGGAACCGACCCATAGCCAACCTTCTGGTGGGTTTTCAGAGGCAGTTAATCACATAGGAGGAGACTGCCCATCCTTTTCCTGAAGAGCAGCTGGTGGATTCGAACCACGTGCCTTGGGGGTTACAATGCTGTTTCTTACCACTAAGCCACCATAGCTCCCTAATTAAGATTTAGACATTACAAAAATTATGGTAACTTTCTAAAATTTAGTAGCACATTGTTTACAAAGCAAATGCCTTTGTTCCTTACTTCATTCTTTTCACTTGATTCAGTCTGGTCAGCATCTATGAAGGGTCACTTGCCGCTGCTGTAGTTGCAATTTAGTCCTGTAAGAGAAGAAGAGTATAATAGGTCACGAGAAGTGATAAAACATATTCTAGAAAGCGAAATATAAATGTAAGTCAGGTACAATCAATTTTCTCTGACAAATGATGAGAACAAATGATTTATTACAAGAACAAATGACTCGTTATAGCTTAATAACGCTAATTACTCTTTCCACTAGTGGATTTCCATGCCTTCCTCCTAAGCTGAGTTTGAAATGGCCATGCAGAAATGATAAAATGAAGAATGCATAACTGCACTATTTTTTTTTTTACCTCTCTGCATTTGTACAACTATTTTTTTTTTATTTTTTTTTCCCTCTTCATGCCAAATTCAGATTTTTCCTAACAGGATTCTAACGTAGAAAAGTGTAATGACTTTATCTTTGTCTCTTGTCCTCACATCACCATGCTGTTCCCTTTGCCGAGGGCCCATGGTGGGCTCACAATAACTCCTGGTGAAGGAAGATAAGAATTATGTTTTCAGAGATCCAAGATGGCGGCAGAGGCAGAGACAGCG
>NW_006399765.1:14380855-14416312 GCF_000299155.1 Elephantulus edwardii
AAAAAAAACCCACGAATTATGTTTTCAACAAGCCACTTCATAGGATACTTAAGATTACATGCAAAGAGTTGAGGAAAAAATCACTGTGTTTGGGTTCACCATCTCTCTTTCCCCGAGCACTATTTATGCTTGAGATATACTTTGGCAGTCATATGGCCACAAAGAGTGAGCACACCAGAATGTATCTTAACTTGAAACATGCACACTAAGTCCCAAAGGCAAAACGATACCCCTGCAACAGCATACGAGAAATGGTCAGGAAAATGTCCATCCGTGAACGCGAACAGATCTTTCATGCAAAGGAGCATCAGAACCACAACAAGATAGTTCTTAGTTACCTTATTACCAGCAGGTTTTTTTTACATATTTAACATTCACCCATAGCTTTAAGTGTATGAACTAATCCAATCGTAGTAACAACTCTATGTGGTTTGTTATGTGCCCCAAAGTAAGAAAGGACTCATGGCTGACCCACCAGGGGTTTTTTCAGAGACAGACAATCTCATGGGAGAAGATCTGAACCTTGAGCCTTTGAGTTAGTAGTACAGCCCCCTACCATTGGGCCACCAGAGCCAGTTGCTAACATAAGGAAACTGGAGCACAGAAAGATCACACTCTGTGTTACACTGCTTTCCATAGATAGTGGTGCCTGTTGCTATGTACCTTCGAGTCACCCAAGACTCATAGTGACCCTATGTACAACAGCCCTACACCCTGCCGTGTTCTGAGCCAGTCTTATTGTCTCTGGCACACCTACTCCCAGTCACTGAATCAACCCAATCCAAGTGTCTGCTTACAACTGTTCCTCCTTCTTTGTGGTTCCATACTCGAGGGCTCAACCTCAGTTGCCATACCAGCTAGTCTAAGTGTGCTGCATTGTACCTACGGTTTTCGAAGGCCTGCTATTTCAGAAGTGGATGGCCAGTTCTTCTTCCTAGTCTGTGTTAATTTGAATGCTCAGATGTAGAACAGTATCTGATAGACATGCATTTTACAGAAAAGAGCAGATGAAAGATGTTTCCTTAGACAAAATATATTTTTGCAGAAAGCTACAGTCTCATGAATCTATTTCATTTCCCCCCCCCACTGACATTCTGGTGTTGTTGCTGTTGTTAGGTATCATCAGATTGGCGTACACTCACAGCTGACCCTCCAGTGGCTTTTCAGATACTGTAAATTGCATAAGAGGAGGCCACTCATCTTTCTCCCACAGAGCAGCTGGTGGATTTGAACCATGTACCTCTGGATAGGCAGTGCAATTCTTTACCCCTAAACCAACATTCTCATATAGTAGGTATGATATCTAATGAAATTATCTTTCAGTGGAAAAATTTTCCCCATTTATTATTTGTTGAAACATAAAATGTCTACGTCCCCACAACTTCTTTTTCTTTAAAAAGTTTCTGGCCTTTTTTTTTTTTTGTATTTTTATTTTATTATAGTGTGTGTGTGTGTGTGTGTGTGTGTATCGTAAAATAGGATCTGACTGGTACAGGAAGAGATTGCCCCTCCTTCTCCAGCAGAGCATCTGGTGGATTTGAACTGTGTACCTCTGGGATTGTAGTGCAGCTTTTTTGCCACTAGGCCACCAGAGCTCAGTTTCTGGCCTTTTAAATAAAAAAAAAAAAAAATACCCTGTGAACATCACCAAAAGGAAATCCTTCTAACATGGAAATGAGATGCAAAAATTATTTGAAGCTGAATACTCACATTCACCCACTACTTCTGGTTTCTCAAGTGTATTCTACATATATGTTTAGTGATGCTTACCCGATCCCTTCTGATATTAAAATTGCAAAGCCAGTGTTCAGGTAAGTGATTTATTCTTTTACTCTCTGGTGCAGTCAACAGGGACATGAAGTTAATGACTTCAAAATGACACACTCAGTCTGCCAAGAGAAGCTAGTTTGGTTTGCTCCGTATCTGCAGCCTAGACAGCATATCTGGTGTAATAAAGGGAGTGTCCTGGCAACCAGCAGCAGCACATCCACCCGTGGACTAATCCCACAGGTAGCAGAGCCCTTGTCTGTCAGGCAGAGGTAACAACCTCATCCATTAAGAAGAGCTTCGTGACTATTAGCAACACACTTCTATCTCTTTGAGTAAGAAATTCAATCTCAGATCTTTTGCCAGATTATAATCTAAAATTTCTCTTTTAGAAAACCTAACAAACAAGAAACAAGATAAGACCAAGAAACTAACATTTTTCGGTTTTGAACAGGTTATGACTGAACGTTGTTGTTGCCAGTCGCCGTCAAGTTGAGTATGACTAACAGATGGGAGCCTGCCCTGGTCTGTGCCATCCTTAGCACCTCTGACACGCTTGAGCCCACTGTTGGAGGGACTGTGCCAATCCATCTGCTTGAGGGTCTTCCTCTCCTCCACCACCCTTCCACCTTTCCAAGAATGTTGTCCCTCTCCAAAGAATAACCTCTCTTTTCTACATGCTCAAAACATAGGAGATGAAAGCTTCATCATCTTTGCCTCCAAGGAGCATTCTGTCTGCACCTTTTCTAAAACATGTATCTATTTGTTCTTTTGGCAGTCCAGGGGTATTCAGCACTCTTCTCTGTGAGCTGGACAATGAATAAGGATGACAGAAGAACTAACATCTTTGAACAGCGGTGATGAAGAAAAGTGCTACTTGATTGGTCGGAAAATTCTATTTCCTTAACCCTGACACCAACTTCACTGACAGTAATAGTACAAAAATTTCTAGCAGGGCAGAATAGAAAACATTCAGAAAAATCCAATTAGAATCCTACAGCTACTTTTTAATTATATTTTTTAACAAGTCATTCTACATTGTCATTAAACGAAAAGTTGTTTTCAGCTACAAATATCAAATTCTTCTAAACATACATTTTCAAATGACATGCAGAGACGAACAGATCGCCATCCAGAGTCTGTTTGTGAAAACAAACCGGGCCCAATTCAAGGTAGAAGTTTCAACAGCTTCAAGAAACAAAAATGTAAAAGCAAAAGTCCATTCCGGTAATTGTTACTCTAGAAGAAATCTATAAGGATCATCCGTCTTCTGGCTGCTGGAAAGGACTTTCCCTACGTACCGATGCTCCAGAGGAGCCAGATTCCAAGAGTCCCAAGGTAACTATGACAGCAAAGCCACAATGACTTGTGAGAAGGCAGGAATTCCAGGATGGAATTTTTAAAAGGGGTAAAATTCCCATAAGTTCAACCATTTTAAAGTGTACAGTTCAGTGCTATATACTTACAATGTTGCACAGTCACCATCTCTACTTAGTTTCAAAACATTTCATCAGCCTAAAAGGAACTTTGTATCCATTTAGTAGTGACTTCCCACCAGGCAACCACTAATCTGCTTTCTAACACTGTGAAAGTTTTTCTATTCCGGATATTTCATATAAAGGATCAGACAATATGTGGCCTTTCATTTTGACTTCTTTCACTTAGAATAATCTTTTCAAGGTCCATCCACATTACAGTGTACAACAGTATTGTCATTAATTTTTATGGCCAAATGATAATGACTGCAATGATATACCAAACTTTGGACAAAAGATACTGATTGAGTTGATATACCACATTTTGTTTGGACAAAAGGCACTGATTGAGTTGATATATCACATTTTATTTGGACAGATACTGATTGAATTGCTATATCACATTTTGTTTGGACAAAAGATACTAATTGTGTTGATATACCACATTTTGTTTATCTATTTATCTGCTGGTAGACACTTGCATTGTTTCCACCTTCTGGCGATTTTTGTCAGCAGTGCTTTTATAAACATTCATAACCAACGATCTGTTGAAATATCTGCTTTCTTTCTTTTGAGTACAAACCTAGGAGTGGAATTGATGGAGCAAGCTAGAGTTGTTTCATTTTAGAAATCACCAAATTGTTTTTTAAAACTGCAGAAGGGTGACCCAACAGAGTATGGAAACTATAGAACAATATAACTGATTTCACATGCAAGCAAGATTCTACTGAAGAGTATCCAAAAATGACTGGAACAGCACATCAGCTGAGAACTGCCAGAAGTCCAGGCTGGGTTTAGAAGGGGTTGTGGTACTAGGGATATTGTAGCTGATGTTAGATGGATCTTAGCTGAAAGCAGGGAGTATACCAGAAGAATGTCTATCTGTGTTTCATTGATTATGCAAAGGCATTTGAGTGTGTGGATCATAACAAACTGTGGCTGACTCTGAGAAGAACGGGAATCCCAGAACACTTGATTGTGCTAATGAGGAACCTATACTTGCACCAAGACGCAGTCATCAGAACAGAGCTAGGAAACACTGTATGGTTCAAAATTGGGAAGGGCGTATACCAGGGATATGTCCTGTCTCCATAGCTTTTCAACCTGTACACAGAACAGATTATCCAGGAGACTGGGCTCTATGAGGACAAATGTGGTGTCAAGATTGGTGGAAAATCTATCAACAATCTCTGTTATGCAGATGACACAACCCTGCTTGCTGAAACTGAGGAGGACCTGAAGTGCTTACTGCAGAGGGTCAAGGACTGCAGCCTTCAATATGGATTGAGGTTCAATGTCAAGAAGACAAAGATTCTCACCACTGGACCAATTGGCAGCATCAGGATGGATGGTGAAGAGATTGAGACTGTTCACAGCTTTAGTTTGCTTGGCTCCACAGTCAACACTCTTGGCACCAGTAGCCAGGAAATGAAAAGATGTATTGTGATAGGAAAGTCTGTTGTTAGGGACCTCTCCAAAGTACTGAAGAGCAATGGTGTCTTTCTGGAGACTAAGGTGTGTCTGATACAGGCCATGGTCTTTGCTATCACTTGTTATGCATCAGAGAGTTGGACAGTGACTAAGGAAGATAGAAGGAGAACTGATGCCTTTGAGCTGTGGTGCTGGAGAAAAGTATTGAGGGTACCATGGACTGCTAGGAAAACAAACAGATTCATTCTGGAAAGGGTTAAACCAGGCGGCTCCCTGGAGGCAAGGTTTCTGAGACTCCGTCTAACATACTTTGGATATATTGTAAGGAGGGACCAGTCCTTGGAGAGGGACATCATGCTTGGGAGGGTGGAGGGACAGCACAGGAGAGGAAGACCCTCTATGAGGTGGACTGATTCAGTAACTGGGGTAATCGGGATGGGTGTATCGGAGACAATGTGGTTGGCATGGGACAGAGCCACAGAGTTTAGGGCTGTTTTACATAGGGTTGCTATGAGTCGCAAGCGACTCAACGGCACATAACAACAACAGCACTGTCTTACACGCAACCTGTCATGGACATCGTTCTAATGTCTCTAAATGCTGGTCAACATTTGTTACTTTCTGGTTTTATTTTATAGTATCCTAGTGAATGTGAGAGAACTCTGGTGGCTTAGTGGTGAGGAGTTGTGCTGTCAACCCAAAGGCATATGTTCAAATTCACTGGCAACTCTTCAGGAGAAAAACGGACAGTCTCCTCTCGTACAATTTACAGCCTCTGAAAAGGTGCTAGAGGATCAATTGAGTCAGTTCTGACTCAAAGACATATAACAACAATAACAACACAACAGTGAATAGGATGTACTATCTTATTGTGGTTCTGGTTCCCATTTTCCTACAACAAATAAACTCTGGTGGTGAGTCCTTAAGGAGCCATGCCTCACAGGTGTTGAACCCACCTGGGGCTCTGCAAGAGAAAAATGGCCAATCACATCCTGCACAACCTACAGCCTCTGAAAACTGGTGGCAGTGTCACCTGCGAGTTGGTTCCTATTGACAGAAATGAGAGAATGATTATAATACTGAACACCATCTCATATGTTAAGTTGTCTATTTATTTGTTGTCAGGTACTGCTGAGTCAGAAATGACCCTCTCATAAATGACCTTCGAGCCGGTTTTCAGAGGCTGTTAACTGCACACAAAGAGACTGGTCATATATATTTACAGTCTCTAAATACATATCTATTCATAATAATTCATGAGTGTTGATGCATATGTTGATAAAATATCTATCCAGATTCTTAACTGAATCTTTCTAGTTTAAGTTATAAGAGTTTTTATATATTCTGGATAATTATCTCTGGCCCAGCAGATAAACTATGCTGTCAACACAAAGACACATGATTCTAATCCAACAGTTATTCCTGGGAAGATGGGCAATCTCCTCCCATCAGATTTACTGCCTCTAAAAACCCACAGGAGCATCAGCTATGGGCAGGTCCCGACAGCACTTAACAACAGTCTCTTCTCTGGGAGCTCTGGTGCGGTCCATATGAAGTCGCAGTGCTAACGCAAAGGCCTCAGTTCAAAACCAACAGCTGCTCTTAGAAAGCCGGGCACTGCCTTCCCAGCCTTCAAAACCCACTAGAGCTTGAGCTATGAGTCAGAACTGACCCAGCAGCCAAGAGTAAGAGGGAGATTCTTGGAAGATGTATGGTTTACAAATACTTTCATTTTTGTGGGTTATCTTTCTGTTCTCTTGACAGTTTCCTTTGATGCACAACTGTGTTTAATTCAGATAAGGTCTGATTTACCTACTCTCCTTTTTTAGCCTTTGCTTTTTTGGTGTCATTTCTTTCTTTTTTAAATGAAAGTTTATAAAAAAAACTTGGGTTTCCAATCATTCATTGCTGCGCATTTTCTTTCCTGCCCCCTCCCCCCACTGCCATATAACTTTTTTTGGGGGGGAGAAAAAAGTTCTTTCATTGTTATACAGTCCCTCACCCCTGCCCCAGACCACTTTACTATACAGCTTTTGTTCTGGACTCTTGTTATGCCAATAATACCTAATCATATATTCCTTTTATACAGTTCTCTCCCTCATCTGTTTCAATTCTGTATACATTATTTATCCCCTCTTTTCTTAGTTTGCCCACAACCCCCATGTCAGTCCTGTTTTATAACAGTGCCATTAGGCCGTATTTGTGTTTTTTGCGACTGAGCGTACTGTCACTCAGCATAATGTCCTCCAGCGCCACCCATTTTGAATAATATTTCATGAGTTCCTTGTTTTTTTCAATGCAGCATAGTATTCCATTGCGTGAAAATACCACAGCTACTCTATCCATTCATTTGCTGATGGGCACTTGGGTTGTTTCCAACTCTTTGCTATTGTGAACAAAGCTGTAACAGACATGGGTGTGCATTTTGGTGTCATTTCTAAGCAGCAATTGCCAAATCTAAAAATCATAAACGTAACTGTTTTGTTCCAAAAATTTCATAGCATCTAAAATTAAAATCTCTGGGCCATTTCAATCTTTTGAATGTGGAGATCCAACTGTGCCATTTGTTCCAAATGACTGAAGAGACTATTCTTTCCCGGTTGACTATCCTTGTTGAAAATCAACTGGCCATACGTTTTTAAGTTTATTCCTGAACGTTTATGTTCTTTATACTTTCAGTATACATACAGAACACTATACAAACATACATACTGTATCCATACATTGTCCTTATGCCAGTACCACACAGTTTGGACTACTATGACTTCATAGTAGGTTCTAAAATTAGAAAATATAACTACAAGTTTGTTTTCCCCTTTCATATTATTTTTACTATTCATCAAATTTGACAATTCCATAGGAATTTTAGGATCAACTTTTCCATTTCTCCAAAAAAAAGGTCCCTGGGATTTGGAAGGAGAGCGTGCTCATTCTCTAGATACCTCGAATAGTGTTATTGTAACAAGGTGGAATTCTAATTCATCAGTAACAGATGTGTATTGATATAAGGATGTTTTAACTTTCTCAAGTTATATTTCCACAATGATCTAGTAATACCCTGGAGTACCTCACAATGAGTTTTACACTTGCCATGGAGTATTTCTGGACTGCTAAGAAAACAAAGGTTCATCCTGAAGAGGGTTAAACTGGGTGGCTCCTTGGAGACAAGGATTCTGAGGCTTCATCTGACTTACTTTGGGCATGCTGTAAGGAGGGAACCGCTCCTTGGAGACGGACCTCATGCTTGGTAGGGTGGAGGGACAGCGCAGGAGGGGAAGGCCCTCTATAAGGTGGATTGATTCAGTGACTAGGGTGATCGGGGTGGGTGTGTCAAAGACGGCGATTGGCACAGGACAGAGCAGGGTTTAGGGATGTGTACATAGGGCTGCTGTGAGTTACAAGTGACTTGATGGCACATAACAACAACAACAATAATGGAGAATTTCTATTCCAGACAAGGAGTTTCAATTATCCAAGGTCTTATTGTTTGCATTTAACTATGCAAAGAGTTAGAACTAAAAAATTTTCAACTTTTTTTTTTTTTTAAGTTTGTTGTGTGCCATCGAATCGGATCCGAATGGCACAGGAGGAGATGGCCCCTCCTACAGTGAAGCATCTGGTGGATTCGAACTGTGTGCCTTAGGGATTACAGTGCAGCTTCTTGCCATGAGGCTGCCAGAGCTCCCTAAGAATTTTCAACTTCTGATGGAGAATTAAATTTTGTAATCTTCCTTTCCATGGAGTAGAGCCAATATACATGTCAGTTAGCAGAATTCACAGAATGGTATCAAAGTGCTCTTCCATGTAGTACAAGTTCCCAGTAACTGATTTCAAAAGTTTGTTACTCTGTCTAAAATTGTGCTCAGTGAAGCCTTTGGAAGGGGAGGGAATCAGTAGGATCGTAGAGGTTAGTGGGCAGAGGAGATGTGTGAATGAATAGAAAGATTCAAGGGAGTCTTGAAAAAATGTGATAACAGATCAATAGTAATTCATGCTATAAAATACAAGGTCCATTAATTTCCAGGAGCAATAATTTAAAAAATTACTACATAACATGGGAGCGACTGGAGAGCATTATGCTGAGTGGACTAACTCAGTCTCATAAGGTCAAATACTGCCAAAGGCCATTATGATAGAAATAGATAACTAACAACAGTTCAGAATAAGAGCTGCACAGTAAGGTTGACTGGGAGGAGGAATTGTAAAACAATCAAAGAATTTTTTTTTCCCAAAGAGAAAAGTGAACTGGGGGGCAGGGGGTTGGGCAGGGAGGAAAATGTGCAACAAAGAATCAATGGAAATCCAAGTTCCCTATAAACTTTCATTAAAATCTCATTTTAAAAAAAAAAAAAGGGAAAGAGAAAGGTAATACTGTAAACTTAAGAAAAGTGGTTGCTTCTAGCGGAGATAAAGGGGAGGGGGAAGCAAAGAAATAGATAACTAGTAAAACGTGTAGAGCACCCAAGGAGGGGAGGGGGGTAGCAGAGGGGTGGAAATGGGTGGGGGTGTGGGGGAAGCATAAGGTCACACAATTTGATGGGTGGAGGGAGGGGTGGGAAAAGGGAACGGGAAAGATTCAGCAGGGATCTGGAAAGGCAGGGTGGCAAAGCTCAATAATGATTACTTTTATAAAACAATGAATAGTTTAAAATTAATATATTTTAGGGCATTATGATTATCATAAGAGTCTAGAATGAGGGTTGCAGAGTGGAGTATACCTGGGGTGGGAGTGGGGATGTGCGGGGTGGGGGAGGGATTGTGTGCCAATGAAGGAGTTTTTCTTTTGCTTTTCAAGGAGAAGAGCAAACTGGGGGTGGGGGTGGGGGTGAGTGGGTGGGGAGAAGAGGGCAACAATGAATGAACGGAATTCCAAAATCTCTGTAGAATGTTCATGGAAATTAATAATAATAAAATTTAAAAAAATGAATGGGAATGATTGTATGAAACACAATGTATATGAACTTTGTAAGTAAACCAATACAAAATAAACATTTAAAAATACAGTGTATATGGACTGATTATATAAAAATACAATGTATATAAATGATTGTATGCAAACCAATAGAAAAGGAGGAGAGCACTGAAGTTCCAACAAGAACTAAAAGATGCAGAGACTTACAGAAATCATAGCTAAAGTCTGTTCAATGACACTACAATCGCTTGAAGCTGTTGAAAAACCAAGAATAATGGGCTGTACCCGCATCTGGTTTTGCTCTCACATCAAAATTAGAATTGAAGATGATGTCCTAATCCAGGAAGAACATCATCAAATTTTTTAGACTAGCAGTTCCAAGCAAAGAATATATCACCCCAAAGTCAGGGTCACTTCTAAGTTCTGCAGATTACTAGCACAGCGACCAGGGGTTGCACAGCTCTCCGTTATCAGTGCTAATTTTTCAAAGCTTCAGTTTCTTTTTCCTGTTAGCATATGAAGATGCATTAGATGATGCAGCACCATTAGAAAAAGTTCGAACATCAATTTTTTTTTTCCAGATTCAACCAGAAAAATGCTATCTGGTGTTGAAATCAACAACTAGCAACCAAACCCCAGGGGTAAGAACTGTAGCCCCACATGTTGTGTCATCTAGAATGAAACCAAAAGCAAGAAAAGATTCCCTGGCACGTGCTCAAGGTCAGTGCCTCGAGAGACAATGCCAGTGGAGGCCAAGTCAGACGTTCTGAGGCAATGTTTTGATTAGAGGGTTTATGCCAACGAGGATAAGGGGAAAGAGGCCAAGAGGGAAAGAATAGGGCCAAGTAAGAGGTGGGGGTGGAAGATAAG
The DNA here is from genome assembly GCF_000299155.1 of Elephantulus edwardii. NCBI lineage: Eukaryota > Metazoa > Chordata > Mammalia > Macroscelidea > Macroscelididae > Elephantulus > Elephantulus edwardii. Next base: position 14,391,311 of record NW_006399765.1, read on the forward strand.
AACGTGACAGATACAAAGATGAGCAGCTCTCCAGGGAGACCAGTGCTGGAGATGAGCTATGACGTAGTATTCTATGCTCGGGGGTGGGGGTGGGAGGGAGTTTTGAGCCAAGTTCAATGTTGAGCTGTCAGAAAACCATCAAAGGCACCTATCAGCTGGTCAGTACAACCATGGGAGACTCACATGACATTTGTTTTACATTTTTCTAGAACTAGAAAGCCCTTAACGTAGCAGGTAGCAAGATCTCTTCGTTGGTTTTGCCACTAACAAGGGTCTTTTCTTTAGGGCCCGCATAATTTCCTGCCCTTTCTGAGTGTTTTCAACAAATAAACTCAATGTTTTGACTTCTCTCTCCGTGTTTTCTGAGCTCCTGCACTCGGTTAACTGGAACTCTGTGTTAAGAAGCAGGGAGGGATGGGCAGATGAAACGCAGCACCCAAGGTGATGGGAGAGAGGCCTCCTTGTCCTTGGCTGGTGGTACCACAGAGGGCAATAAACCCTGTCAGGAGTTAGGTGTGGTATAGTGTCCCCACTTGTGTCACAGAGACAGATGCTCTGGGCGACTCCGATGCAGAACTCGGGATCCATCCCTGCTCCTGGGTTTACACAGCCAATTCCTGAGCAGACGCTACCCTCACCCTGGAAAGGCAGACAGCACAGAGCCTGCTTCCAGTGCATCCTGGGGCTCCTCATCCCCGACGCTCTGCAGAAGTGGGACCCAGGCAGGCACCCAGGCAGTATTTGCTGTAAGTTTGCTGTGAGGCCAGGGTGAGGAGGCCAGACTCCCTCAATGCAGCCAGCTCTCAGCATTCCCAGCACGGCTTCTGAGCCCTCCCGCCTCAGACAAGGGCTGTGATTTGATCCAAAGCGGCAACAGTTCTCTAGATCCCTGATTGGACACTGGGGCTCTTTCATGGCTTTGCTTTTTCTTTCTTCTTCCCGCCCCCCCCCACCCCTTTCTTTCTGTAAAGGGAGCTGTTAATTGCAGGCCTGCCATTCTGTGCCCAAGAACTGAACTCCAGAGTCATGGCAGGCCCATTTTTGTTTTGCTCTCTGTTCTCTTTAGAAGGGTCCTATGCACAAGCTCCTGGAAACAAGCCCTGAACACAAGAAGAACCACTCCCTGCAAGTGCTCTAGACAGGGGAAGAGGAAGCGGGTGCACCGCCCACACAGCTAGAGACGACATACTGCTGGTTTTCAGATGACATACGGTCTACGAGAGCCCAAATCTGGACACAAGCCTACGTGTCTGTCAACATGTGAGCAGATGGACAAACTGTAGCATAATCAAGCAAGGAAACACAGTGCAGCAATGTTGTTGTTGTGGACCATTGAGTCAGAACCAACTCACAGCTAACCCTCCAGAGGGTTTAAATCTCACGGAGTAAACGTCACAGAAGGAGACTGCCCATCTTTTTCCCACAGAGGAGCTGGTGGATTTGAACCATGTGCTGTTGGACTGGCGGCACCACTGCTTACCGCTGAGCCACCAGAGCTCCCTCTTCAGCAATAAGAAGAGAAAGAACACATTTCTGCTATACCCAACATAGATAAATCTCAAAACCATGCTGAGCCAAAGATGCCAAACCCAAAAATAAAAAGAGAAAGGTAGACTATGTGACTCACTATGGGGCTTCCTTTACATAAAGTTCTAAAAAAATATATATATAGTTAACCTAAAAGCCTTAAACATCAGAGTAGTGATTACTTGTGGAGGGTGAAGATGGACATGGATTGCAGGAGGGACCTTTACTGCGGTGATCACAACACACTCACGGCCAGAAACATTTGTCAAAACTCACTGAATCATGCACTTAAAAATCTGTATATTTAACTATGTAATTTATACCTCATTTTTAAAAAAATTAAAAAGTCACAAAGACCGTTTTCTATCAAATTGCCCCATGTGTCTATGGAGAAAGACATCATGTTTGGGAAGGTGGAGAGAAGGCAAAGGAGAGGAAGATTCTCAAGCAGGTGGATTGACAAAGTGACTGCAGCAATGGCTCAAGTGTGTGAGATGCTGAGGACAGCACAGGGTTCAAGGCTGTTGTTCTTGGGGTTGCTATGGGTCATACTCGATTCAATGGCACATAACAACAACAACAACAACAATACAGCTGACATTCTAGTGAGTTTTCGAGAAGCTGTGAATCAGCACTCCTGTAAGAGGTGGCTATTTTTCAGAGGAGATGATTGCAAGTGAACGTCCAGAGAGGCACTGCCTTTGGGTTGGCAGCACAACTCCCTATGCGCTTGGGCACCGGAGCTAGATTGCTGTTGTAGTTGTGTACTGTTGAGTCAAAACACACTCACAGCTGACCCCCCAGCAGGTTTTCAGAGGCAGTGAACTGTCAGGGAGCACACTGCCCATCTTTCTCCTGTGGAGCAGCCAGTAGATTCAAACCATGTGCCTTGAGCTTGGCAGTACAGCTCCTTCCCACTAAGCTACCAGAGCTCTCTTGAGCTAGCGCCTAGAACTATATATATGGGTCAGTTCTAGTCTGTCAAATGGTGCTGCTATTACTTGGAATCAACCCAAAGCCACACGGTAACAATGTAAGATCATGAGGAAACTACTTCATAGAATCAAAACCACAAGAACAATCATTACTACCACATTATGCTTTTCTTTCAAAATACATTTTTCTTCTGTAATTGAGACACCAAAACAAGGATTTGAGTATTTCACACACACTCTTAACAGATTTCATGATCATTTTCTGCACAGAGATTTGTACACCAGTGTTCATAGCATTATTCACCCTCACAAGAACATGTAAACAGCCCAAATGTCCAACCACAAATGAATGGATTGAGACATTATGGTACATTCACATAATGGAATACTATGCAGCATGCAGGAGCAATAACTCTGTAAATTATTACCTAACTTGGGAGGGACTGGAGAGCATTATGCTGAGTGAACTAACTCAGTCCCACAAGGATAAATATTGTATAAAACTGTTATTGTAGAATGAGTATAAGGATCCAGGAGGGATGGGAGAGGATGGAAGCAGAGGGATGTGGATGTGCAGGTGGAGGGGGGATTAGTCTTTGGATTGTACAATTTGATAGGTGGGGGGGTGAGGGAAACTGAAAAAATTTGTTTAAATTTGTATTTGAGTTTTGTTAATAAACTAGTAAAAATAAATAACAAATAGTGTAAAAAATAATTTCTTTTCATATTTATTTATGTTCATAGCAACATTATCCACAATAGCAAGGACATGAAAACAGCCCAAATGTACAACAACAATGACTGGGTTGAGAAATTGTTATACATTCACATGATAGAATTCTGTGCCGCACTTGGGAGCAATGATTTAAAAAGAAAATCCTATATAACATGGGAAAGACTGGAAAGCATTGTACTAAGTGAACTAATCAAAACTTATAAGGCCAAATACTGCATAAGACTATTACGGTAAAAAAACAGAGGGATGACTAGTAAGATGTGTATGGATATCAAAGAGGAAAGGGAGAGGGCAGAGATTATCATATCAGCATACTTTTAGAGGCCATAAACTGCATGGGAAGAGACTTCTCATCTTTCTCCCAAGGAGTCACTGGTGGGATCAAACTGTCAGAGAGGTTCAGCATTTGGGTTTGGCAATCCAATTATCTACGGACTATGCCAGCAGAGAGCTCCCTCGTCTATGAACAATCACCTAACTTCCTTAGACATGTGGCACTTTTCGGAAGTACACTCGAATTTCAAACTAAAATGTATGTAAGGAATTCCTGTTCATGGAGCATCAGAACATTGTTCTCTCATCCTCCCTTTAAGTGACAAGTAGAAAATAAAGACCCATTTTAGTAGTAAGAATATAAATATAGCTCTGCTGGCCTAGAGGCAAGAAGCTCCACTGCAATCCCCAAAAGACATGCAGTTCAAGTCCACCAGCTGCTTCGTGGAAGAAGAATGAGCAATCTCTCCCCGTGTGATTTATTGCCTCTGAAAACCCACTGGAGGGTCAGCTATGGGTAGGGTCCAACTCAATGGTACACAAGAAAAGTAAAAATAAATTAATAGTATCACAGGATAAATACCAAGGATGCCATTAGTAAATGTATCAGCTTAAAAAAAAAAAAAAGAAAGAAAAAGAAAAAAAGAAATGTCATCACAACTAACTACATTAAGAACCATCAACCTGACCCACATTTGGAAGCTGGATGTGACACTGACAGTGGGCGGAGGATTATCAGAAAAATCAAGGTCTGTGGGACAGCTGCATCCTCCAAGGGCTCTTAGAAAGGCTGCACTGTGTGAGGAGCTCTCCATGAAATGAAGTGGGAGATCAGCTGGAGGGGCCCAACCCCATACATGCCAGGAGAGGAGAAGAGGAGCTATCATCACAGATGAAACGGAGTCATGGAGAGAGAACCCTACCACCTAGCAGTGGGACCAAGGCTCCCATTCTGTGGATCACAGTAATCTCCCCCTGAGCTGAGGGAACCAGCTGCAGTTACACTGAGTAGAAGCTAGGAGTCTCAACACTGGTTGCACATCAGAATCAGCTAGAGAGGTGAAGGTTTTAAAATGATAATAAACCATGTATAAATTGCATGAGTCCCATGACAATCCAGTTTGTTCATTCCATACTTATAAAGGGAACGAGTTCAGACTAAACGCTCTCTAGATAATCTAATGTCCGGGTAGGATTGAGCCAGGCAGATAAGGAATTAGTACTCTCCTAAAGCAAGATTAAGCATCTCAGCACCAGCAGATCGGAACCAGCACATGGAACACAGGAATCACTGAGGGGAGGAATAAAACGAAGCTATCACAGCAGGCCAAAAAGAAAACAAAAGGCACAAGAACATCAGCTGCCAGAAAGGCCAAACATGTCAGTGTATCAGCAATCACAAATAAGAATGGGGTAAGCCTTCTTATCCATTAAACCACTAGGACTCTACAATCTAATGCAGGAAGACACACAAAAACAAACATCAAAGATGAGAAACCATTTGTGATGGATTCATTTCGATCAGCTTAGCTTTTCCTTCAGAGTTTCCAGGTTATAATATGTATTAGGACTCTATTTCTTTTTATGGAAGAGTACACACACACACACGTATATATTGCATTTTGTTTATCTGTTCATCTGTTGATGGAAATTTCAAACTCAGAATGTGTTTAGAACATACAGCTCCTTTTTTGACCTGTAAGTGCAAAATAATGGAAAAAAGGTATTAAGTGAATATAGAGACAGACAAGAACGGGTAAATTTTTACTCTAAATGTGTGTACGTATTTGTATGTGTGTGTTTGTGTTTATTACAAGCATTTGTTTGTTCATGTGCGACTTACACCATTTTACAGGGTAGGTGTAGTTGGGTGGCAGAAGGCACGAAACCTCCACTTTCTAAATCTTTGCAATATAAGTTTCCCCGGAGTGGCAAAATAATTGTTTGCTTCAAAAAAATATTTAGATTAATGAATAAAAATACTATTAAATAAGGTCTCTCTATGTCTTTTTCCCCACAATCAAATGGATTGAGAAATTGTGGTACATTCACATGATGGAACACCAAACAGCATGTAGGAGCAATGATTTAAAACATTACTACATAACCTGGGAGGGACTGGAGAGCATTATGCAAAGTGAACCAACTCAGTTTCAGAAGGACAAATATTATACAAGACCATTATTGTAGACACAGAAAGATAACTAGTAAAATGGGTATGAGGATCCAAGCAGGCGGAAGGTAGGAGCAAAGGGAGAGGATGAGAGGGGAGGGAATCATAGGATCACACAATTTGATGGGTAGAGACAAGGGTGGGTAAAGGAAATTTGAAAAATCTAGTGTGAAAAACAATGTATATGAACTTTATAAACAAACTAGTATAAAATAAAAAAATTCTTTTTTAAAAAGGAGTATTAAATAATTCTTCTTAAAAGCATGTATCATTGATCAAAGTCATCGATATCTTCGATCCATAGTGCTGAGCATGATACTATCAAAGACATTTTCTCTCAAGCCTGTCACCCCCTCACTGATCTTATTATCTGTTTGACTGATTCAAGTTCCATCTTACATGCAACCATTCCCTCCAAGCCAGCTTTCTCTCAGCCAGAGCCCCAGTGGACATTAATCTCAGATGGCAAACTACCCCTCAACCCCCACATGCCCCAAAGCAGATCATGATCTCCTTTCAAGAGAGCCCATCTCTTCCTTTCCCCCAATTCAACATCCAACTGCCCAACCCCATCAATATCCAAGACCTGTTAGTTCTCCACCACCCAAGCCTTTCTCCAACTGGTCTGCTGCTCCTACCAATCTATCTTGGTTCCAAATACCATCCCAACCCACCAAGGCTGTAGCCTCAAACTGCTCACCCGCCCAACCTCTACACGGCTCCAGTTAAACTTTGCCACTGCAAATCTGGCTGGTCACTCCTGTTGGAAGGTCACTGGGAACCTTTCATCACTCTTGGTATCATGTTATAATCTGGGCTGTGGCCTTGCTAATGTCTCAATCTCATCTCTCATCAATCTAATCACACTCCAGGTGCTAGCCCATCCCAACATTCCAAGCTCTTGTCATACTCAATTATGTCAGTGTTCTTTTGTGCCATACTGGGGTTCCCTCCCCCCCTTAACTGTCTGATACACCAGTTGGTCCTTCTGAAAAAGATGAGCAATCTTCTTTTGTGCTTCTGAAAACCTGAAGGGTCAGCTGTGAGTTCATTCCAACTCAACAGAACAGAACAACTAAAAGACTGATAGATCCCCCTTCTTCCATACGCCCCTATCCCTTGGGAGTTTTGCACACTCTTACCTAGTTCCCTTAGGTTCCATTTAGTTACTTTTCCCAACAATCCTTGGCCTTCTTTCCCCCCCCCCCCTTTTCTCTCTTGCTCTAAATACCAGGTTAGGGACTCTGGTGGCAAAGGCTTTAGCTGGTTGCCTTGCTAACCAAATACAGTCTTGATTGTGCTCTGCAGATTATCCTGTCCTTATCGGACAGAATAGAATATGCTGAACTGTCATTTCTTCTTATTCCTCTGTATCCTCAGTAGGCTATAAATTCCTTGAGGCCAAGGAAAGGGTCTTCTTTGTTCACCACCCAATCTCAAGCACACAGAAAGCACTGACATCAATAAATCAATACATTTTCTGAAGTCCAGTTTACAGAATCAACATTTGTTTTCTCAAGCCAGAACTCTGGTTGAAACTACATGCTCAAACTTTAGAGGAATATAACTCAAGGCTGGTATTGGAGGCAGGTCTTCGAGATGCTGTTGTCACTGGTTTCCTTATAAAAGGAGGGAGGCAAACTCCCTTACCGAAATCCCTTCCACTTATAAATTCTCTAATTCTGAATGTAATCGGCCTCATGAATTCAATTTTTTCCCAACAGAACCCAAGTTTAAATCAGTATCTTATTAAGTATAATAGAGCTTTATAGCTTTATAGAAACAAAGTAATCATAATTAGACAAAGGAAGGGAGAAATTAGCACAGTAGTTAGCGCATGAGCTCCAGGGCCAGACTGGAGTCGCGACTCACTGACTGGTACTGTCTTGGCTGTTCAGCTCAGATAGGAGAGTGTTACTTACTAAGTAATGTTAATGTTGAAAAGTTCCTTAACTTTTTTTTTTCTTTTAAAAGGTACTTCATAAATATTTATTATTAACATTAGGGAAATCTTAGAGTCTGAAGAGTTTTTTTACAAATTGATGACACGTACAAGCAGTGAGAAGAGACTCCAGTAGCTTCAAAAAGGACAAAATTAGAATGCAACAAAAATATAAAATATGCTCTAGGAAAATGAAAATAATTTCTATGGACATGTTAGAAAACTCCTCCTGAACATTTTACAAGTTAGTACTAAAAAGGAGGAAGGGAAGCTTCATATAGACTCACCACAAAAATATTTACCAATAATACTTCACCTGGATTTTTCTTTTATGTTATTATGATTATCCTATTAGAGGGAGAAAGAGGCTCAAAACTGTATACAGACTAACAATATCATCCTTAAATTACAGCCAAGCATTTTCTTCTCTTGTAATACCCTAATGAAAAGGCCTTGGAGAGAATAAACAAAATCACAGGGGAAGATGTATGACTTAAAAGAAATGGTTATGAATAACAGTTGTCACAGGGAATAGAAATATGGAGATAAGGCAGTCTCTATGATACGTCTCTACTTGGATTTTTCTTTAATCAAACTTCCATTTAGTGAACAGAGGGCAATCCACTGTCTGGGGGGGGAAAGCCAGTGGCTAATGTGTTCTTGCCTTCAAGTCTTCTAAGACTGACTATCTGTAAGAGTTTGCTTGTAGTGTCAATCCCTTCATTTGTAAACTAGAATAAACCCACCACTGCTGCGCAGGACAGAGATGAGCAATCTCCTCCTGCGAACCCACTGTAAGATCAGCTATGATGGGTCCTGACTTGACGGCACACAACAAAAATCTAACAAAAAGGTGAGAATTAAATGTAAAATGCTTGGTGGTGATTGTGTGTCATGGAGTCGGAACCGACCCATAGTTGACCCTCCTGAGGGTTTTCAGAAGCAGTGTTAGTCACTTGGGAGGAAACTGCCCATCTTTGTCCCACTGAGGAACTGGTGGATTCAAACCACAAGGCTCCTAGATTGCAGTGCAATTTCTTACCACTAGGCCGCTTCACACACATGTAAAATGCCTAGGACAGAACTGCTCAACAAATGTTAACTATTGCTATGTTTTTAAACTATCGGCTAATAATGTTTTTGCACTGTCACAAATAAGAAAAATTTATAATGCATCAGAGGATTAGCCACTGTTTACAAGGAAGTTTCTTTGCATATCTGCAAGATTGCGTTTGAAAAACGAAAATGGCAAAAAAAGTATAAAGCCAAATAGAAATCACTCTGGATATCCAATACTCAAAATCAATGACTTTTAATTGAAAACCCATTTAAACATATGGAAAGATGGTCACTGTTGAGTTTACAGATTTTATATTGCATCTTGCTTCCCTGCTCCTTCCTTTCACATTAATTTTTTTCTAATTCCTCGATTGTTTTTTAAGGACTGGTTAGTAGATGGTAAACTTCTCAGGCTTTGGGAAAAACTAATCCACCCTACTCGAAAATGATTGCTTAGCTTGTTCTCAAGTAACAGTCTTTTCTCACAAAGTTTATTTCCTTTCCTTTCAGCCTCTGTTGCTGTGGAGGCTACAGCCAATCACAGCGAGGGCCTTTTCTCTTTGGCTGTTGTGAAGAACTCCTCATTGTCACTGATATTCTCCGCTTTGACTGCGGTGTGCCTAGGGGAGGGTGTGTTTTTATTTATTAGACTCAAAACTCCTTGTAATTTTAAAATATGAGAATTCACATCCTTCATGAATTTTGATAAGTTATCAACCGCAATCAACACCCTTGCTGCCAGAAGTCAGGAAATCAGGAGATACACTGCACTGGGAAAGTCTACAGTCAGGGACCTCTCCAAATTATTGAGGAGCAATGGTGTCAGTTTGAGGACTAAGGTGTACCTGATTCAGGCCATGGTCTTTTCAATTACTTGTTACGCATCTGAGAAATACAGAATGAACAGGATGACAGAAGAATTGATGTGATGCCTTTGAACTGTGGTTTTGGAGAAGAGTGCGGACTATGTGACAGACTGCCAAAAGAATAAACAAATATATCATGAAGAAAGCATAACCAGAGTGCTTCTTGGAGACAAAGATGATAAAGCTTCATCTCACATACTTCAGACATGTTGCTAGAAGAGGCTACTCCTTGGAGAGGGACATCATGCTTGGGAAGGTAGAGGGTTGCTGAAAGAGAAGAAGCCTCTCAACCAGATGATTGACACAGTGACTGCTGCAATGGGCTCTAGTGTATTGGATAGTGTGAGGATGGCACAGTTACGACACGGTTCAGATCTGTTATGATCTGCGGTCGCTATGGGTTGTACTCACTCAATGGCACCTAACAATAACATCAACTATTAGCTTTAAATATTGCTACTCTTCTTATTCTTTTCCTGCCTCTAGTCAAAACCCTAGAGTGGCTTCTCATTTCTCTCAGAGTAGAAACCAAAAACCTCTCCAATGGCCGCAAAGTCCTGCAATGTCTGGCCCTCCACTGCTTTCTGCCCTCACTTCTGCTACCTGTCTCATCTCACGGAATACATACCTGGAGCTTATTCTACTTTTCAAAGCATGCTCCTGTGTCTATGCCACTCACTCACTACTCACTCTATCTTGGATTCATTCACCCAGAATGTACTTACATGTGCTTCCTTGCCCCCAACCCACTCAAAAGGATAAACAAATCTGTCTTGGAGGAAATGCAACCAAGGTAGTCCTGAAAGGTGAGGACGGAGCATCTTATCAGGAGGGACCAGTCTTCGGAAAAGACATCATGCTTAGAAAAGTAGGTGGTGAGCAAAGGAGAGGAAGAAAGACCCTCAGTGAGATGGAATGGCACAGCAACTCGGCAATGGGCTTAAGCATAATAGAGATTTGAGGGACTACAACAGGACTGGGCAGGGGTTTGATCTGTTTTATGAAAGACTGTTAGGATTGGGAACTGACTCCATCGCACTTTACCTTCATAACAATAATCACAGCAGAGACTGTGATACTATGCATTGAGAGCTGAACAATGACTAAGGATGACAGAAGAAGAATCTCTGTCTTTAAGTTGTGGTGCTGGAGAAGAGTATTGAACATATACCATGGATTGCTAAGAGAAAAAATAGGTCTGTCCTAGAGAGAGTGAAACCAGCTAAGAGAACAAATAGGTCTGTCCTAGAGAGAGTGAAACCAGCCTGCTCCTTAGAGGCAAGGATTTTGAAGCTTCATCTCACATACTTTGGGCATGTTGCCAGGAGGGACCAGTCCTTGGAGAGGGACATTATGCTTAAAAGAGTGGAGGGATAGCGCAGGAGAGAAAGACTGGATGAGATGGACTGACTCAATGACTGGTGTAATGGGGTAGGTCTGTCAGAGACAATGAAATTGGCTCAAGATAGAGCAGGGTTCAGAGTTGTTGTACATGAGGTCGCTATGAGTCACAAGTGACTCGATGGCACATAACAACACACCTGTATTTACATGTGTACGTATATATGTGGGCATGCATATATATTCATATGTCTAATAGAGCATATTGTGCTATTAGGCACTGACAAGTCATAGTGACCCATGTGCAACAGAACACAACACAGCATGGTCCTATGCCATTCTCACAATCATTGCTGTGTCTGAGTCCATTGTTGCAGCCCCTGTCAGTCTATCTTGTTGATGGACTTTCTCTATTTCACTGACCCTCTCCACTTTACCACACATAGGCTACACGATTATTTGACTCTTGGAGATAACCAAACACCTTATAGGATATATTTTCTGAGTCTGAAGTCTTAGAACAACAGCCTCATAGGAAAACTAGGTCAACGTCAACGGGAGCAATGTCGTTCATCAAGCTTATGCTCTATATCTCACTCAAGTGAGCATTATCTGGCTTCTAAAAAGCTTGTGAGGAGCCATCCAAGAGAAAACTAGAATTATCTTCTTCTCTGGTTCAAGAGAGAAAGACAGAAACCAAACACCCAGACAAGAAATTTGTCTCCAGGATTAACAGTCAGCCGTGATGGAGAACAGAAGCACTATGGTTCCCAGCAACCATTGACAATCATTCTGATCAGGGCCACAGTATAGGAATTCAACAGAAGAAGAGAAAAACGTGCAGTAAAACTCAAAAGTCTTAAAAATCCAGACTTATTGGACTAGTTAAAAGCAGCAGACTCCCTGAGATTATCCCTCTAAGATATTCCATAAACCCCCCAAAGTCACCTTTTAGCTAAATAACTGGTTGGTTCATGTAACAGAGAATATTGTCTGCATTACTCACTTCACACATACACGATCCAACAAAACAAAACAACACACTACAATCAAGTTAACTCCAATGTATAAAACCCTTCCAGTTAAGTTTCAGAAGCTGTAAATATTTGGAGAAGTACTCTTCTTCAACACCATAACTCATACAACAAGTTCTCCTGTCATCCTTATTCATTCAGCTCTCTGATGCATAGCAAGTGACTGAAAAGGCCTGAATCATGTGCACCTTAATCTTCAAACTAACATCATTGCTCCTCAGTGATTTGGAAAGATTCCTGACAGTGGACTTGCCCAATACAATTCACCTCCAGGTCTCCTGACTGCTTGTACAAAGGGTACAATAGCCACAAAAGCAATTTTTAGTAAGACTGAAAACAACAAATGCTGGTGAAAGTGTGGAGAGATTAGAACTCTCATGCACTGCTGGTGGGAGTATAAAAACAGTACAGTTTTATACTGGAAAGCAATTTGGCATCTTTGAAAACTTGAGAATAGAAATATCATTTGATCTGGTAATTTCACTACTAAGTATATAGCTCAAAGCTAGAAGAGCTAAAACACAAACAGATCTATGTAAGTCTATGTTTATTGCAGCAGTATTTACCACAGCAAAGAGTTCTCAGTAACTCAAGTATCAACATACAAATGACTAAAGAACTTTGCCATGACACATATATTCACGTGACGGAGAATCATGCACCACTAAAAAATGATCAAGAATTTGTGAAATACTCCACAGCAAGGATAAAACTAGAACAAATTATACCGAGGGATTTAACTCGGTCACAAAAGGACAATTATGGCATAAGAACATTATTATGAAAGGCTAAAGAAAGGCTTACACATAGATAGAATTCATTTTGACAGATTAATAGGGATGAGAAGGGAGGAGGAAGTGAGTAAATATAAAACATACTTAAGTTTGGTGATGGAAAAGTCAGTAGACAATAAAGGACTGATCAGACATTGCAAGTAATTAATCACATATAATTAATGTTATAAAACAAAATCTTTAAATAAAAAGAAAACCTTTATAACTTGTAAATTTTCACTTAACTATAAAAATAATCTATATGAGACCAAATGGTCAAAAATTTATTTAAGATAAAGATGAAAGGCAAGGGGACACGGAAACCAGAATGAATAAATAAGAATATTGACACAGTATTAAAAATGTAACTCACATTACAGAACAATTTGTACAGTAATTGTTAAATGGAATTGCCTATAAAAACTCTTAATAAAAACACAGTAGAAAAGAATGATAGCTATTTTCAAGTAAGGCATTATGGTTATTTTAAAATTCCATCATTTAATTAATAGCAGTATATCCAAGTCATTCATTTTCAACTTGGATTGATTATGGGTTTTTTTGCTTATTTTTCACTGAAAATAGTGCAGCCCATTGTAGTGCCAACATTGTGTGTGCACACACGTGCATATTTGTGTGTTGTTACTGTCTTTCTCTTCTAATTGGTATTTCATAATTTAATAAATAGTTACAGGAAACTATTTTTTTAAAAAAGAAGTATCTCTCCAGAGTGCTATGTAGTATTCCATTGTGTGAATATACCATAATATCTCAATCCATTCAATTGTGGTTGAACATTTGGACTGTTTCCATGTTCTTGCGATACTGTATAACACTGCTATGAATACTGGTGTACAGGTCTCTATTTGGGCCTCAGTTCTCATTTTCTTAGGGTATATTCAAAGCAATGGAATAGCTGGGTAATATGGAATCTCTACGTTCAGCTCTTTGAGGAAGCGCCAAACTGCCTTCCAGAGTGGTTGTACCATTTTACAATCCCACCAACAATGTATAAGATTTCCTATGTCACCACGTCCTCTCCAATATTTATTACTTGTTGTCCTGTTAAACTTTGCCACCACTACTGGAGAGAGATTGTATCTTATTATGGTTTTGATTTGCATCTCTCTTATGGCCAGTGATTGTGAGCATTTCTTCACGTGTCTGTTGACCATTCGAGTATCTTCCTCAGTGAAAATTCTTTCCACATAAATTATTACCGAACTTTGGAGGGACTGGAGAGCATTATGATGAGCGAACTAACTCAGTCCCATAGGGACAAATACCGTATAAAATGATTACTGTAAAGTGAGTATAAGGATTCAAAGGAGGAGAGAGGGTGGAAGCAGAGGGATGAGGATGTGCAGAGGGGGAGGATTAATCACAGGGTCACACAATTTGATGGAGGATGAAAGAAACGGGAAGGATCTGGTGTAAAAAAACAATGTATTCAAATTTTGTAAATAAACTAGTATAAAAAATAATGTAAAATAGAATGTATATGAATGATTGAACGAAACACAATGTAAATGAAAGACTATAAAAAACACAATATATATGAATGAAACATACTGTAAAGTAGTATATTAAATTCAATGAAATATTTTTTAAAAGAAGTAATTCTTATGTAGGAGTCAGAGTTACCTAAATATATTTATTGGTAGTGATGGAGTAATTAACTCATTTAGATAATAATATTTTTTATTACTTATTTTTCATAGGAAGCTATGGTGGCTTGGATAAATGGGTAAGGAGTTGCACTGCCAACCCAAAGGTTGTTGGTTTCAATCTACCAGTTGCTTCTCAAAAGATAGGCAAGCTCGTTCCATGTGATTTACAGCCTCTAAATAACTTCTGGAAGGTCAGCTATGAGTAGGTTCCAATTCAAATGCAATGCGTGGAGGGAAAGATTTTGTTTCTTTTTTACAGAGTTAGAATAAATGTGTAGTTTGTCTATTTACAGTAAAACCTTACTTACGTTTGCCTGATTAAATTGTGACATGCCATAAAAGCCTCAAATATTTCACCAGAATAGGATTTAGAGATTAACATTGAATTCACCCAGGAAAAATTCACCAGTTAGTGCTGATAATGTTCTGTTTCTTGAACTGGGTGCTGGTTACTTGGGCTCAGTTTGTGAAAATTCACCAAGATGTACATTTATGGTATATTATTTTTGTGTGGGCACCATACTCCTTTCTTCTTTTTTAAAAAAAAGGGGGGGGCATTAAAGTCTTTCCCTGTTAAATTACATACAGAAGTATTACAGATTTAATCACAGGATACCTCGTATTTTCTTTAAAAAATTCCAGCAGACAGAGGAAAAAAGTGTGTGTGGAAGGTAGCTGGCAAAGAGTGGAGTAAAATGGGGTGGGAAATAAGTGAAACTAGACTAGCCAGGTGTTGATATTTTTGGAGGGATGTGAAGAGTTCACAGGAGTTCATGACATGCGTTTGAAAATGACGATAATAAAAACTGTTACAGCGAAGTTGTGATTGCTGCTATAGCTGGGTTTGCATGTGAGCAGCACAAAGAACAGAGAACTGGGCAACCCATACGGGCGGTGGAACACGGGAAATAACCAACTCATAGCAATAACGTATCTCTCTTACTGTTACATCCTTAAATGAATGGACTCAAGTCCAGGGTTGAGAAGGTAGAGAAAGAGGCTCACTTCGCATCAAGCGGGTAAAATAGTCACAACCTACAATACTTGAAAAAAAGCTGTTTACAGAGGGAGAAAATGTAAGGGACTGCAGGAGTTTGGGATGTGTGTTATAATCACAACACCCCAGCCCACAAACTGCCATGACATGGGCATGGGGGTGGAGGATATTTTGAAAGTGACTCAGATATCCGTCCCTGTCTCCACCTCAAGAACTTGCTGGTGAAAAGCAAATAGGAGGATGTGGATGTCACTCAAGGAAGCCCCTTCTGGACAGAATTCTGGAAAAGGCTGAACAGAGAAGGGCACAGGCTCCATGGGGCGAGGCAGGATAGGTTAGGAAGGACTAGGGAAAGAATGAAGGATGGATTACAGAAGGCTACCCCTAAGGCAGTATCTTCCCAAGTGACTGACAGACTCTTAAAACTTGCTGGAGGGTCAGCTATGGGTCTATTCCGACTAGGCAAACAACAACAATCCCAGGGAACCACTTAGGCAATGCTAACATCTCAAGGTTGGGGGATATTTGGGATCAGTTGTGGTGGTAGTGTTTTGTGGTCAAACCAACTCAGAGCTGACCCTTCAAAAGCATTTTCAGAAGCAGTGAACTGCACAAGAGGACAAGTGCTCATCTTTCTCCTGTGGAGCAGCTGGTGGGTTCAAACCGAGTGCCTTTGGGATTGCAGGCCAGCTTCTTACCACTACACCACCAGAGTGCCCTATTTTATGATTGAGATTGTGTGGAGTTGTTTCTTTTTGATCTTACATTGTTACCCTGTGTGCCTTTGAGTTGATTACAAGCTACAACAACTCCATTTAACAGGGAAGAACTGACCTATTCACAATGTTGCCTGGGCTGTAATCAAGGGTCAGGCACTGGGGTTGTATTACTAAGCGAATTAAAGATTTGCTCCAAGGGAGGAACTCTGGTGTCCTAGTGGCAAGAAGCTGCTCTGCAATCCCAAAGGCATGAGGTTTGAATCCACAAATGCTCTGCTGGAGAAAGAGGGATGACTTCTTCCTGTACCAGTTGGATCCAATTTGATGATACATACATAAAAAGTAATAAATTTTTTTAAAAAAATTTGTTCCAAATTATTCTATGTTCCAGTTAGTCTCAGAATACTCTTGAAAAATAAATTAGGCTATCAGCTAAATTCTGTATATATACGTAAAGGGTTGTAATTTTTTTCAACAAATATTTTAAAACCTAAAATGCCACACCCATGTTTATCACAGCTTTGTTTACAATAGCAAAGAGTTGGAAGCAACCTATTATGTGCCCATCAACAAACGAATGGATAGAGAAGCTGTGGTATATTCACACAATGGAATACTACACTGCATTGAAAAACAAGCAACTCATGAAATATTATTCAAAATGGGTGACTCTGGAGGACATTATGCTGAGTGAAATATCTCAGTCACAAAGGGACAAATACTGTATGGTTCCACTGTTGTAGAATGGGTCTGATATCAGGGTTGGGGTAAGACTGAGAAAAAACTGGATAAATTATGTATACTGTATTGAAACAGACGAGGGAAAGAACAGATTAGAGGCAATATACGATTGAGTATTATGGTTAGCACAGGAATCCAGAATTAAGGTTGCATAGAGAAGTGTACTGGGGCGGGGGGTTGGGGAGAAGGGATGGGGGAATTGTATACCAATGAAGGAATTTTTTTTTCTTTTTCTTTTCGGAGAGGGGAGCGAACTGGTGGGGAGGGGTGGGCAGGGAGAAAAGTGCGGCAATGAATGAATGGAAATCCAAAATGTTTATTAAAATTAATAATGTAAATGTTTATGAAAATTAATAAAAAAGGAAAAAACTTAAAATGCAATGAAAATCCTAATATTTTAATCAATAATTCTATTTAACAACTCCTTTCTTCTATAATCTTGCTCCTCAGCTACTCCTAAATCTACTGTATTACATGTTCCTTGATGTAACTTCAGAGTTGCTATTCTATGCCTGAGACACTATCCTAAAGAAAGAGTATTTCCTTCCTTCTGCCTAAAGGAACAAGAGAACAGGGCAGGAAAACTAGATGGATACCAAAAAACCGATAATATTTACAAAGAAAAAAACCAACAAAACAAATACACCAAGAATGTTCCACAAAACTGCCAATTCCTTTCATAGAAGCAGAAGAGTATAAAGAGTAAAAAATAATATCCAAAGGATGGGATGAGGGGAAAATAACAATATCCAATAAGGAGAATGTTTAAAGTAAATTCCAATATGTTGTTTTATACCATAGAGTGAGAACCAACTCAGAGCTGACCCTCTGGTGGGTTTTCAAAAGCAGTTAATCACACAGGAGGAGACTGCCACCCTTCTCCCGCACAGCAGCTGGTGGTTTAGAACCACCTGCCTTCAGGATTGCAGTGCAGCTTCTTGCCACTAGTCTACCAGAGCCCTTTAAATTCTGATATACTCATAATAAACCTTATAAATTATTATGAAATTATCTATCACCAAACATGAAAAAATATTAAAAATGACAAGTAAAAAAAAATCCAAAACCAATACTCATGCCAATTAAGGCAATGTGAAAATTATGTACCCACATGGACAAGAGCCAGAAAGAAAGAAAAAAAAATTATTTCCTGGGTTGTTAGAATTACAGCTTTTAACTTAAAATTCCTATTTGACTGTGTAGAATTTAAAATTAAATTTAAATATGCTTAATTTAAAATTATTATTTCAATATTCAAGAAATAGTTTTACAATGAATTGTATCAGGAACAAAAGCAATTGAAACTCATTATAATTGCAATAACTTGAACTTCAACAAGAAATAATCAAAGTGACAAGCAGTTTGGTTTCAATGTACAATTGGCTCTTTGTCCTTTGTAAAACTATTTAAGTTCCAAAAAATTAAAATTAAGAGATAATGAGATTTGTGTTTTGAAAAGTACTTAATGTTTGTGGAAAGTAAAAAGGACTTTGTACAGCAACCGTCCATGAACTTGGGGGAAAAGCAAAACGAAATTTCTGGATTCTATTTTGCTTTTCACCTTATTTGATCTCGCATAGCATCGCTCATGCCAAGTTGGTTTTTTTGAGGTTTTTTTCTTCTTTTCCTCTCTCCTTAATAGATTTGGAGGGGAGGAAAATACACAGTGGCTCTGTTACAGCCCTGCTCTCTTCTCCCAGCAACGCCCTAAAAGGTGGCTTTGGAATGAGCCTCAGAGCCAGACATGAGGACTATCTGGTTACTATCTGTCACCACAAGGATCAACAGGACTGAGCTGACTCAAGGCCAAGAGATCAGCACTCAAGGTTTCCACAAATCTAACGTGGAAATAATATCACTTACCCCAAAAGGTACCTGACTTGTGAGAAAGTTCTTAGCAGAGAGTGATGCACAATGAGGGAAAGAACTGTTTAAAAGGAGTTCGTGATTAGACATTACTTGCATGACAAACAGTCCAGAGTAAGAGGTGCGTAGCAGGGTGGACTGGGGTGGGTTGGAGGGAGGAAAACTGTGCAAACTGGGTGGGGGTAGGAAGGAAAATGTGCAACAACGAATGAATGGAAATCCAAGTTTTCTGTAAACGTTCATTAAAATCACAATAAAATTTATTTTAAAAAGTCTTGTCTTATCTTTTCCCCTACCTTCCATTACACACATACAAACACACAGAGAATTGTAATCCTGCCCATCATGAATATGCATGGGGAGCTCTAGGCATAGGGTACAAAGTGGCAGACTGCTAACCAAAACATGAGTGGTTTGAATCCACTGGCTGCCTAGCAGTAAGGATCTGAGCTTCCAACCCAGTGGCACACAGTTCAAATCCACCAGCTGCTCTGTAAGAGAAGAAAGATGAGCTCTTCTCCTGTGCAATCTACTGCCTCTGAAAACCCGCCGGCGAGTCAAGTATGAGTGGGTTCCAACTCGACAACACATAACAACAACAACTCCTTCTATCATCATTTGCAACCTCGGGATCCCAATGGAGGGTTGCCATGAGTTGGGATCTACCCAATGGCAGTGTGCTGGGCTTGGCTTTGCTTTACACCTCACATCTTCCTATTGCCTCTCCAGACTCTGCCCTCATCATTGCCCTCGAAGGCTGATGCTGTGGATCCCAACAATAGATTCTCTCGTCCTTGACTTCTGGTTTTGGTTCAGCCAATGCTGGGTGCCAGAAAGAGAAGAGAGGGAGAAAAAGTATGTGTTGGGGGGGGAGAGGAAGAGCTGAGGTCAGGGAATTCACCTGTACTCGCGACATCCCTCAACCAGAGATCACTACACTTCTCAAGGGGATCTCAGCTACACAACAGTCTCCTCCCTTTTGATAATCACTTCACCCAGTTGACTTGTTGGTTCTAGGGGTGACAGATAACAGCTTCACCACCACTAATCTCTCTCGTCTCACTGCAGGCTCCTTTACGGCTTCCTCTGTAACATGCCCACAACTTTTTATGTAAATACTTTTGGAATTATCCTCAATTAAGAAAGCATTTTTCCTATTAGAACTCTGACTGATAAAGAGCTGTGGTGTGCTGTGCTGCTGACCAGAGAAAGCTGTGGGCCTCCTTCCAGTGAGAAGCTCCAGGGAGAAGGATTTACAGCCCTGGAAACCCCATGCAGAATCCACGGCAGTGAATGAGTGACTGAACCAGTTGCTCAAAAGGGGTACTGTGCCCAGTTTAGTCCAGGATTTCAGATAAATGTATTGGATTGAAGGGGGTGACCCAGCTACCGCAGGACTGAGTAACTCCCACACATTGTTTCTTTGTACTGTTCTAGAAACACAGAGTTCACTAAAGGCCTTCATTCTCAGCTATCAGCGGTCACCATGTTCAGAGAACTCTTAAGCATTCTTACAGAATCTTTTCATCCTTTCTCTTAAAATTTACATCTTAATTGCAAAGAATTGGGAGATGAGCATTAATCACAGGAGAGAAGTTGGACCAGAGCTTCCCTCGGCAGAAAGGTACTAGAGAGAAGCCTTCACAATGTCATATTAAGCACTCTAGCTGAGTGCCTCTGCTGGCATGGTTAGTGCTAAGGAGTTGTGCTGCCAACCCAAAGGCACCCTGTTCGAATCCACTAGCTGCTCCCACTGAAGGGTCAGTTATAAGTTGGTTCCGATTCTATATTATATAACAACAAAACAGCTCTGTGCCCCACTGCCCGTTTTAAATGCCAGCATTCCAGCAGGCTACCTGTGGAAGATGAAGCCAAGTCCCAATCTTCTAAAATCTCAGCTCCTTCATTGTTAAAATGGGATACAAGACAGTTCCTATTATTAATGTTTTAATTTTTGACATAAGACTATTGTATGAAGCACTCTGCATGGCTTTTCCATAAGAAAAAAAAATATCCAGCTCCACTTTGGATCAAAAAGGCACAAGGATAACTTGTAGGGCTATTTGGAGTAATTAGGTAAACAGTTTAGTGTAATTAAAGTCATCAGTTTTGCTCTTAGGATCAGAAAATGAAATGCTGGGGAAGAAAAAGGTAAGAAACCTTCTCAAAATTACAACCACTGAGAAGAAAGTGATGCCATGTTTTCTTTTCTTTGTTCCATTTGCCAGAAAAGATAAAAGTGAGTTTGGAACTGAGAGTGGGACAACAGGCAAATTGAAAAAGAAATGTAGAAAAAGGTATTTGAAAGGCAAGAAAGAGGGTTTAGTGCCATCAGCCCAGGGACCTCACTGAAACTGAAAATGTGTGCCTTGCTTATCTAAGTACTTACAGCCTCATCTCTTCTGTTTCATTCACCACAATGAGCTGGTTAGCGTGAGAGAAGGTGATAAAGGCAGCTCATCTTTCATTCAAACTCTGCTGCCTTCCATGCTTATCACAGTTTGGTACAGGAGAACATTAGTGACCGCAGCCATTGGAGACAACTGTCATGTCAAATCCAGGACTGTGACATCACAAAACATGAGACATGTAACAGGTCTGGGGGTGGGAAGGACAGAATGGTGAGCAAAGAAATACAGGTCTTTGCAAGTTCTTCTGAAGCAATCCAGAATCATAAGTTCTTTCTTAGCCCCCAGAAGGTGGAGACGATAATAGAATATTTCCAGAAGATAGTACATAGCAGAATTCACAGCCTTTGGACCCAGTGTGAAGTGAATGCCTTATAAAAGGACATACAATCAGGAGGAGATAGCTTCACTCTAAAGTGTAGCTATCAGCTGAGCTGAAGAATCTTTGCCCTAGATCTGGTAACCCTACCTTTCAGGTACTATTAGACAAAGGTGACAACGAAGTAAACAGGGTGGTGCTAAGGATGTGCTTTATGCTCAAGGAGAAACAGAGGAGGAAGGATAGCATCTAACCTCATCTCAGGCATGTGGGAAGGTTTCCTGGAGGAGGCGGCACCACAAATTTACCTGAAAGAAGGTCTGGTAAAGGATGGGAGTGTCAGGGGTGGGGTGGGGGATGGGACTGTATTCTATACAAAGAGGGCACAGAAGAGAGCCAGCATGACTGAGGGTAGAATTCTGGGAATGTGGGGGTGGGGTGGGGGCTGGTGTGAAGATTCAGGGACAAGCAAGGTCAGCATGGACTCGCTTACTAATGTGTAGTGAAGGGTTGTACTTGTTTCTCTTCTCCTCCACATCAAGATTCCACTTCTAGCTAAGGGTGGCATCTGTCTCTCCCCCAGCCTAAGCCCACAGCACCTTCCTACAGAACCAAAGCTGCTCTTCAAGTTTACACTCCTTGCTAGGACTGGGACATCCAGTAAGCAAGGCAAGGGTGGGCTCACTGTATCCACCAACCTGCGGCCAACAGTTTCAAGGATTCACGCACCCACTGCCTTTGGGTTGGTTACATCTCGTAGTGACCCTCACTTTCCTGAGGCTGTAAATCACAAGGGGTCGACAGACCACCTTTCTCCAGTGCAGTTGACCATGGATTTGAACTACTAGAGCGCTGTAACCTTTGGGTTAGCAGTAAAATAAATCACAAAGAAGCCTATGTTTACCTCGCTTGTAATGGGTAATTCATCTTTTTTTTTTCAGGGACCACAAAAGGGACAAGGGATGAGGGGAAAGAGAGACAGAAGAATGGAGGAAGAAGGCAGAAAGTGAATGGCTCACCGTGTGAAGGGAGACCAGCCAGGCACTAAAGTCCTGGACATCATCGCTCACCTCAAGGAGCCGTGAGTACCCTCTGTCGGATCATTCCAGGCAAGTGGCCATGACAGGAGTCAGAGCGGAGGGCCGAGTGGCAGGAGGTGGGGAAGTCAAGACCGTGAATGAGGCTTCTCGTAGAAGTCTGGCCCAGAACAAGGAGGGAGTTAAGGAGGAATACAGGGTAGAATGCTCTTTTCCAGGCTGGACCTCTGCCCTGGGCTTCAGACTCTCCTCTTGAGTCCCTCCTTTATCCTCACCCAACACATTCAATCTACACTCCGGCTTCTTCTCCGCCCACGTTCCGTGGACATGTCAGGGGGACAGTCAGGGCAGTCTTTTTTAAGTTCTGAGTCAGACCTTTCCTCCCTCAAAGTGTATGATAACTTCCTGATCGACATTTTTTTAAAAAAATTTCGTATTGGTTCCCATATATAATTCATATACTTTGTTTCATTCATGTAAATTACATTTTACACATTCACACCATTTTTTCACAGACACTGTATTTTATAAAATTAATCGCCATTGATCTATGCCTAATAATACCCAGTCTGTTCAGGTCCCCACTGGATCTTTTCTAACTCCTTCATTGCCTCCCTTCTCTCTGCACCAAACTCTGGTATCTTAGTGATTCCTACTCCCCGCCCTCTGCTCCCCACCTCCGGCCCCTCTCCCCTTCCTCTTTTGGACTTTTATACACATCTTACTTGTTCTCCTTCTATTTTTACCATAATGGTCTTATGCAGTATTTGTCCTTATGGGACTGAGTTAGTTCACTCAGCATAATGCTCTCTGGCCTCTCCCATGTTACCCTGCTCTACATTCTTAACTTCATGCCATGTCTTGTCAATTTCTGTGGGGTTGAGCTCTGCTTCCTTCTCCAGCACTTTCTCATGCATATTCAAGTTCCGCTCACCACACATCATACGAGCCTCCTTTCTCCCAACTTTCTAGACCAGCCCCTGCCTCGGGGCTTTGCTCTGGCTGCTCCATCTGCCTAGGACGGTCCTCTCTTGCTCACCGTCCTCCAACAAAAGCAGTAAAAAGGTTATTCACCTGTAATGGAATAGACGTCACAGAGGTCCTCCCGCCCCCCCCCCATGTCTGGGGTTCACCTCAGCCCATCTCCTTCTGCGTGCAGGTTTCCCAGCTTACCAGGTACTATGTGTCCTGGCTGTCACCACTGGAGGCTTTGACATCAAAAGACACACACAAAAAAATGCCTAGGTCAACCCTCTGATCTCATAATTGAGTAGACTTTGTTAAGTTACCACCTCATCTGTTTTCTTATCCTTACAAAAGTAAAGAGCATGCACCTCCTCTATTGTTAGAGGTGCACCTCAGAAGGTGTGTGAACACTCTACTTCTCATCTCACTCACTGTGGGGGCTCTGTCCCGCCTTTGTTGTACTTGCCTCTACCAGGAACTAGACCCAGGTCCCTCGGTTCTTCCCAGGCTCTGCCCGTCAAGCCAGGAGGACTATCTCCCCCATTCTGTCCTGGGATCACACTCATCACTCCCCGCAGAGCCCCGTCTGCCAATCTGTGCAAGTAAAGGAGCCTACAACTATCCAGATGCATTCCCTACCCAGTGAACGTCTCTCAACCATCTCTCCTGTGGCCTTAGTCCCCGGCTCCCATGCTAGCAGAACCTTCTCTTCCTTCTGCGCACCCTCAGCGCCGAGTGTTCACTACTAGACAGCCTCTCTGATGCTCAGTTATAAAGAACATACATCTCCAAACTTAACTTCTGGGCTCCTCAACCACACCTGCTCTACACTGAATGGCATCTGTTAAGGTGAGGAGGCCAGGTACTTCCACGCAGGCTTTCATTAGCCCCTGCAACAGCCCTGACGGGCTCCTGTTAAGTTGAGGAACTTAAACGTGGAGAGGTGGACCTGTCCAGAGACACACAAAGAAAGAGACTGCAGGGTTAGGGATCACACGACTCCCAGTGCTGGTTTTGTCTCCAGCAGAAGACCTATCTCCAAGCATGTACAAAGTCTCAAAGGTAATGCACAAAATAATGAGAATTCTCAGAGAAGGATGTAGAAACAGTCCTGTAAACCTACAGCTTTCCCCGAGAAAATACTACTTTATTTTACATAAAGGTAAAATATTAAAGAAATCTAAGAAACCAAGTCCCAGAACTGTATACACCTACAATACACAACAAAAAACAATATTTGATTCTTCAAATGACCATGCATGAAGACTTTATTAAGACAGCAGATTCTGTGTGCAGGAGAAGTAACAGTAAAGCCTTTAAAGAAGAATAGTAAAGCCTTTAAAAGATTGTTCTAGAGAGGTGAGCTCTGGTGGCCTAGCAGCAAGAAGCTGCACTGCAATCCCAGAGGTTCAAATCCACCAGATGCTCTGCTGGAGGAGGAACAATCGCCTCCTGTACAAGTCAGATCAGATTTGATGGTACACATAAAAAATAAGAATTAAAAAAAAGATTGTTCTAGAGAGATGAATTTAAAGAAATAACATATGAGCAAGAGCCTATGGTGATGAAGGAAGAAGTTCAAGCTGCTTTGAAGGACATAGCAAAAAATAAGGCCCCAGG
>NW_006399765.1:14417717-14449982 GCF_000299155.1 Elephantulus edwardii
AACAACAACAACAACAACATATCCAGCTTGCCACCTTGCACAATGAACCATCGCAAAATACCAAAAATCTCTGCTCAGAATAGAAGAAAGATTTACCAAAGAGTAAGGCAAAATACACTTTTCAGATGTTAAACCTTTAATAGAAAAGTTAAGGATGAGTTATTTACTATTTAAAGCCCAGGAAATAATGAAGCCACCATAAAACAGACAGTAATCTTCCAATCTAGAGCTCTTCTAGAAAAGCTTCATCTCCTAAAAAAGTTCAACCCCCAGCAGGTTTTGGTTTTTTTTTTTCAAGAAATCATACACACTGCCTATGGGAGCCAAACCTG
Organism: Elephantulus edwardii; assembly: GCF_000299155.1. Taxonomy (NCBI): domain Eukaryota; kingdom Metazoa; phylum Chordata; class Mammalia; order Macroscelidea; family Macroscelididae; genus Elephantulus; species Elephantulus edwardii. The sequence continues at coordinate 14,418,050 of NW_006399765.1, forward strand.
TGTGGTTTATAATCATCTCTCTTGGGGAGGCTGAAGAGTTCCTGGTGTCTGGGTGCCGTATGGTTCAACACCTAGCCAAGACTTTTATTAGTTTGATTCCATTTCCCCCTCACATAGTGATATTTAACCATTCAAAAAGACAATAAATGCCTTCCTTTCTGTGCCTCATGGGTCTGGAAAACCCTTCCTTGTCCCTGTTGCAAACCAGGTGTGGAGAGAATAATACGTATCCTTCCTTTGAGCTGGTAGATTGACATGGTGACTGCTGCGATGGGCTCTAGTGTGCCCGGAAGTGTGAAGATGGCACAGGGTTGGACAGGGTTCAGAACTGTTGTTCACAGGATCACTCTGCGTTATACTCAACAGTACCTAACAACAACAAGGCTGAAAAGGTAGACAGGGTCTCTTTTAACCCTCCCTTATGCCCTGTAGTGTCCCTTCCTCATGAATTCTACTTCTACATTCATTCTCTTCTCCACCATTACTATTATCTTCTTCTTTCCTTGTCCTTCTGTGTTGTCCTAGGATTTTAACTACAGCCCAGTCCATCTCCTTCTAATCTTTCCCTTTTTGAAGATAACTTCTTTTTGTCAATGTGCTAAACATGAAATTTTTAAAGAAATTGGGTGGGTTTTACCCCTGGATATAACAACAATATCATAGTTATGCCCCATGTCCCCCCAAAAAGCACAGCCAATGAAGGTAATTGTTGACATAACTTGTACACCAGTAAATAGCTGAATTGGCAAAATTATTTGGTAGATCTATTTTTAACAGCAACAACAAAATAATCGCAGCTGAGGCTGCTCATATAGAACCAAATACCTCAAAGGATTTGGTTCCTTAGTTTGGAGACTTATTTTCTTATGACTTGAGTGAGAGTTTACAAAGCAAACTGGTTTTCCAGTCCACTACTCATACATTTTGCTCTATAGCATTAATTATATATAATTCCCACAATGTTGGTTTGAAGATTTAAAGCCACAGTTTCATAGGATGCATTCTACCTTTATTTGCTTCATAGTGCCCGGGGTCTTGAAAGTTTACAAGCAGTCCTCTTGGCCACACCAACTGGTGTCTATTTACACTTGTCTCCCTACCCCTCTAACAAGAGAGGAAGGAGAAGGGTGGCCTAGTGGCAAGAAACTGAACTGCAATCCCAGAGGAATACGGTTCGAATCCACCAGACGCTCTGCCGGAGAAGGAGGCGCAATATCCTCCTGTACCAGTCAGATCTGATTTGACGGTACACGTACACAAAATTAAAAAAAAAAAAAAGAATAGGAGGGGGAAAAAAAAATGAGGGGCTAATTGCCTCCATGAACAAATTCCTCCTTTGCCATGAGATCGGAAGAACTGGATGGTGACCAGCTACCATTTTGAACATTGATCAAAGAGTCTAGAAAAGAAACCCAGTCAAAAGGGGTGAAATACAGAACAGATTATCAAATTTTGATGGAATTCAGACCATTGAGGCCATGGAGACTGGATGAACCCCTGAAACTCTTGCACTGAGGTAATAATTAAACTGTAACTGCAAATTGTTTGGCATCTCCTTAAAGTCAAGGAACAGTGGTGCTAGCTTAACTTATAAAGCATGTTTGACTTGAGCATATGTTCTGTTAAGAGCTTTCTATATGCAATCAAATTGACAACAGATTCCACAGAAATCTTAAAGTGAGTCTATGATAATGTAAGAGCAATACAGAACAGGGAGGAGGGACTGCACAGCTTAAGTAACAGAACCAATATCACTGAATGGGACACAAAGAAAACTGAATAGTTATGTTTTTGCTGTTTATATTCTTAATAGTAATAAATTCTTTTCATATGTTCTTAGTGAACATACTAAAACATAAAAATGTAAAATAGACAATGCCAAGGGCTTTATTTCAACATTTCAATCAAAAAAATAAGTCAACAAAATTTTAAAAGATGACAGCTTAAAAAAAAAAAAAAAAGACCGGAAAAATGTCATTAGCTACTGAAGTTCTTTGATGGGAAAATGGGAGTTATTCTTGTTATTTGGTGTGATTCTGGAAAATTCCATAATACAATTCTTCCAAAGGTCCTCATCACAATTTATGATATATAGTAAGCTTTTATAAAACATAAAACAAACAAACAAAAAAAGCACACAACAAAACAACAAATCACCCTCTCAAAATCAATGCTATTAAGTCAGAACCAACTCAGAGCTGGCACTCTATTGGCTTTCAGGGCTGTCAGTCAAACAGGAAGAGACTGCCCATCTCTCTCTCTCTCTCTCTTTCTCTCTCTCTCTCTCTGAGCTACTGGTAGATTCAAACCACCAGAGCGCTGTGTGGCCTCTTGGTTAGCAGTCCAATTCCCTATCCATTAGGCTACCAGAGCCCCAAGATGAAAAGTACAAAATAGGTCTAACAGCATCTACAAGAGAGTGAACTATTTGTATAAAAGGAGCAACTCAGGCACACAAAGTATTTTCTTGTTCTACAACAGTGCTATTTAAGTCTGGTCCAAAGACCAGGATCTGTGATCTTTTTTTCTGGCAGTCTGTGATGAGATAAGTACAGAAACTTTCAGCACAATTTGATATTGCTATGACATTCAAGTATGTGATGAATAAACTCTATTCACTGGATTGGATATAGATCAGTTCTGGCCTTATCCAACTCTGTGTGCTTTGTAACATGAGTTATGCCCTTAGCTGTGCATAATAGGACCACATATTGGCCTGCAACGAACTGGAAATTTTTTAAAACACTAATCCTTGCCCACACAGTTTGAGAATCCATGCCCTAGAGTACTAGGGAGCTCTGGTGGCCTAATGCTAAAAACATGTGCTGCAGTCCCGAAGGCACTCAGTTCCAATCCCCAACTGTCCTGTGAGAGTAGGATAGGCCATCTCCTCCTGTGTGATTTACAGCCTCACAGACCCATTGGAAAGTCAGCTATGAGCTGTTTCGGACTCAACAGCACACATCAACCACGACCCCCAGACCCCACCCCTCAAGGAACTAGGGATATTGTTGCCTCCAAGGAGCATAGCTGGATGACTATGGGAGGAGAGTTCAACAAGATAGATTTGCATTCTGCCTTTTTAGGAATTTGTGGATTTTGAACCATATGCACTTACCACCCTTTTTGTTTTTAAAAAACAAAACCAAGATTCAAGTGTCCTGTGGAATACTTTGATAGGTGCTCTGGGCCAGGCTGGGCCCCTTCCTGGGGTGCTCCATGCCTTCCACAAAGTCCTTACTAGAAGAACTCACTGCCCACACAGATACCCCAAAGGTCCCTATCTCTATATCCCTCGCACCCTGTATAGTAATCTTGATGGCAGGAGTTCCAAAAATGTTGAAGAGCTAAGGGCCAACCTCCTATCTTGTCACATCTGAGTATCAAGTGAGAATACTATTAATTAAGAGGGTAACAAAAGTGGATGACATTTAACTGTGAAGAGAAAGAGCCACGGACCTCGCACAAGCTGTTACGAAGATCAAGACACAGTGCTTCTAGGGCATACACATATTTAACAGAACTACCTACCTGACCACCATGTCCATTCCTGAATGAGAACCACCATACAGGGGGAGCACATTCACCCCAATATTTTATGTTATTATCTCACAATTCTGTAAATTTGGTATGGCAAATAACTGTTAATATTTTAGATTGAGGTTACAATTAAGGAATTTGCCTAAGTTGCTACAGAAAATACCTACAATGGAATGCCAGTTCTTCAGGGATATGCAGCTAAGCTGTTGTTGTTGTTGTTAGGTGCCATCGAGTCGCAGACCACTCATAGTGACCCTATGAACGAAAGACCTGAACACTGTTCATAGAGTTTCTGGAGGCAAGCCATTTCGGGAGTGGATATACCACTCCTGCTTCCAAGCCTGTTTTAATTGGGGAGCGCCACCAAACACTGTCCACCATGGGTAACCATCATCTCATGTGGCACATTACTGTAACAGTGTTCAGCATCACAGCAACCACAAGATACCACACAGCTAAAAGGGACCATAAAAAAAAAAAACAAAACCAGTTTGTCAGAACAAAAAAAGAATTTAACTGGTTAAAGTTCATAATCTGTTCAAACATGTCAAAGATAAGATAGCTTTAACAACTATAAAAGGGTATTTCCAATTCTAACTTAATTGCTCATATTCATTTTTGCCTGGGTGTATTAGAAAACCATGACATATTGCAGATCATTCAGTCATATCCACTATAGTGATAAATTCCTGGTTATATAGTAAATATCTGGAAACACTACATGCTGAAATAACATCAAACTAAAACCAAACATGCTACCATCAAATTGATCCCAACTCGTACAGACCTTGCATGACAGGGAAGAACTGTCCACGGAGTTTCTAAGGCTTCATCTCTTTGTGGAAGCAATTGGACACCACTTTCTCCCACCAGGGGTTGGGAGTTCGTACTGCAGATCTTTTGGTTAGCAGCTGGGCTTCTACACCACTGCACTGTCAAGGCACCTCAAAATAATGCCTATCAAACCATATCCATTGTTGTCGACTTGATTCCAACTCAGAGACGCACAGGACAGAGCAGAACTAACCCAAAGGATTTCCAAGGCGGTAAATCTTGACAGACAGGCTTTATCTTTCTCCCTTCGAGTAGCTAGTGGGTTCAAATCATCAAACTTTGAGTTAGCCACTGAATACCTTGACCACTGCACCAACAGGGCTCCCTGAAATCCTGCCAGTATGTATTAAATATATAGTTCTTTATGATGACTAAGTAACCTATAGTATTAGCCCCAGACATTAAAATGATATTGTTATTCATAAACATTAGAGCCAGTGAATAAATTAGCCAAATATTCTATCTTAGGACACCATGGTCTTTTCCTGAAGCCATAGAGTAAGGGAAACTCCATTTAGCCATTCCTGTTAAAGATGACGGGGACTGATTACACTAGCCCTTCACATATTATGGTTGTTAGATGTCATTGATTTGATTTCAACTCACAGCAATCCCTTATGATACAGTCAACTCAATTCAAACCATTTCTGTCAGAATCAACTCATAGTTGACCCTCCCAGTGGGGTGTCTGAGGGTGTAAATCACACCTGAGGAGATGCCCACCCTTCTCTGGATCGGCAGTGCAACTTCCTACCCACTAGACATCAGAAAGTGCTGCTTTATGACACAGAACTTCCCAACAAAGTCTTCTTGCTTGGTTCAAAAATCAACATCCATGGTACCAGCAGTCAAGAAATCAGACGTACTGCATTAGATAAGTCCATTGCCAAGGACCTCTCCAAAATGTTAGAGAGTAATCATGTCGGTTTGAAGACTAAGGTGTGCCTGGTCCAGGCCAGGTCTTCTCCGTTACCTGCTGTGCATGAGAGAGCTACACAAGGAATAAGGAAGGAGGACAGAAGAATTGATGCCTTTGAGTTGTGATGCTGGAGAAGAGTATCAAATATCCCATAGACTGCTAAAAGAACAGATACGTCTTGGAAAAGGTGCAGCCAGAGTACTCCTTAGAGGCAAAGATGATGAAGCTTTGTCTTCCTTTCTTTGGACATGTAGCTAGCTCTTCCTTGGAAAGGGACATCATGCTTAGAAAGAGGGAAGGTCAGCAAAGGAGAGGAAGACCCTCAGTGAGATGGACTGACACAATGACTCCAGCAATGGAGTGTCCAAGATGAGAATGGAGCAAGACGGGACAGGGTTCAGGTCATTGTTCTTGGGGTGACTATGAGTCGTACTTGACTCAGTGGCACCTAACAACAATGTTTACAGAACAGATCATCAAAATTTCCTCCTGTAGAGCTACTGGGTAGGTTCCCACCACCAAGATCTCAGCTGTCTAGTGCTTAACTGTCGGCACCACCAAGGCTGCTGCTTTGTTCACCGGAGAGGTACTGCCTTTGGATTAACAGTGCAACTCCCTGCAGACTTGGCCACCAGAGCCAGAAATCCAAAATCAGGGCAGCAGTTCCAGGGGAAGGTTTTCTCTGCCAGTTCCGAGTGAAAGTGCTTGTTCCTTTAGTTTGTGTCCCGTTTCCTTGGTAACTCCCACATGGTGCATCTCTCACTTTCCCCACCCTAATCTACTCCTCTCAGTTTGCTCATTTAATCTCTTTTCTATCTCTGTCTCAAAAGAAATTTAAAGCCTATTCCACACTATTGCCACCTAATTAACATAACAAAGAAAACCCGTTCCCAAACAGGATTTTAATCTCAGATATGGAGTTGAGGATATACAACATATGTTTGGGAGGCCTGAGGTCTAATCTGTAATATCAGAGCAAATGAATTCTATTGTTTTTAAATGCCTTCATAATGATCCTCTGAATAACAGATCTGAACTTTGTCCTGAGCCACCCTATCTCTGACGCCCTCAAGCCCATCACTATGTCAATTCAGCTGGTTGAGGGTCTTCACGGTCCCTCCTCCTTTGCAACCAAGGTGGCCTCTCCTGCTGGCAACATGCCTAACCCATGGGAGATGAAGCTTTGCCTCCAAGGAGCACACTGGCTGCACTTTCTCCTAGACCTAACTGTTTGCTCTTTTGGATGGCCATGGAATATTCAGCACTATTGTGCAACACCACAGCTCAAAGGCATCAGTTCTTCTTTTGTCACCCTTATTTAGGGCTCAGCTCTCAGCAGCACAGCTGATTGAAATGGGCACTCTCCTACCGTGCTATTAACTGCTTCTGAAAACCCACTGGAAGGTCAGCCCTGAGTCCGTTGCAACTCAACAGTACACAACAACACACCAAGGAAGAGCAAGAAGATGCTTCCTTCATATTTATTCTAGTTCATAGGAAATTGAGGCAACATGTAATTGACAGGAGCCAAAACTAACACTGGATACCAGACCTTCAGTTAGTCTATTTAAAAAGATCATGGGTGAGGCTGGCTTAGGAGATGAGCAGAGTTCAGAGCCATAGTTCATAGGGTCGCTATGGGTTGTAGTCGACTTGACAGCACAAACACCAACTCTGTCTTACAGGGTCACTAAGAATCAGGGTGGATTTGACAACAGTGGGTTTCATTTGGTTTTGGAATCCCCTCTCCCCAGCTCTCCCACTACCAGAAATAACCACTCTCACCTGTGATCTACATTGTGACTGTACCTCCTTCATATTCCAGAGCACCATTTGCTTTAGAGGTACAGAATTTCAATAAACCTTCTTTAAGGTTTATTAAATAAATAAAATGTCTTTATTCTTATTTTTTATTATTTATTTTTATTTAATATTATTATTTCTTATTCTTTATTTATGTATTATTCCTTATTATTTTATTATAAAATAAGTGAAACTTCTTTAGAGAAGTTCTTGAGGCCAGGGACCTTCTTTTAGAACCCCATGGTATTTAGTTCATAGAAGATGAGTAAATATACTACAACTTGAATACCATTAGGGAGTCAAAGCATAACACAGCAGACCCTTGAAAGGCTCCTGAGGTCTATTGGGCAGATAAGGACGACATTAAAGTCAATGTTACTAATTGTTTAAAAAAAAACACACAATACAAAAACCACTCATTTGCCTCTGTTCATTATTCCTCAGCATTAGAAAATAAATTTCCAAAGGAAAAAATACTCTGCATTCCTTTATTTATTTCCTAAAATGGAACAGCTTTAAAAAAATCTCAATGTGAAAATAAAAAAGTTCTGGTTTACTTGCCAATGCTGACCTCCACTGCTACCTTTTCTAGGTCTCAAGATGTGCGTTCACCGAGCTCCCTGCCGTTCACTGAGGAGGAAAGACAGCCCAGTGCAAGCATGTGGTGAGTGACAGGAATTCAGTCGCGGTGGTACACCCTTGTTTGGCACACTCTTCATCAGTTTACAAGCCAGACTCCTCAGTCCTTGCAGGACCAAGAAGTAAGAAATGGGAGTATATAGTAGAGGTTCAGGTTCACGATCCATAGCAACCACTTTTATCAGGGTTGACACCATTAATTTTTCTAAAGCTTTAGTGTTCAACTATGACAAACTGAGCTGTAAGCATAGTTTTATATATTCTAAATACTGCAACTCAAACTCCAAACCTCCTTATTGGCAAGAGGGGATTCTAAGTGGCCAGCCAAGGAGTCACCCATGAATGGTTAATTCTAGCTTCCTTACCCAGAAGCCACTCTTTCATAAGATTCTCCCCCCGCCCCTTCCAGCATGGAAAAGAACAGAATTTTCATGGTGAAATAGAACGAGACAGTAGGCCTGCTGATGTCATTATATTTTAAGTATCTGATCATGTATACAGACTCATGGGTTATCATGCCTTTGACATATCGTTAAGGAAATCCTCCTTCATCCAATATTTCCAGGGGCAGAATTGTGTCATATAAGTCAATTTGATGGCTAGCTGAAGCACTAAATAAACCATGTTCACTTATGACAGACTTCTAAATTGTATTTCTTTCTCCTCAGTCTTTTGGAACAAATCAAAATGTAATTTGACCTGTACACCTATTCTTGTTGAGGAGGAGAATAACTGTGAACAATTACTTTATACAGAGATATCTCAAGTCAACAGGACTGCTTCCCAAATGGCTATACTTGAAATGATTTTGTATAGCTTTTCTGTTTCTGTCATTATTACTTGCTCCTTCTCACACTTTTTGCTGTGCTTACTGCTCAAAGAATGTTCCCTTAATTCTGCTACTGATGGGTGATGGAACCAGAAAGCCAAGCTTTTACAACTCGGAGGCTAAAGCTCCTTCCCTCCACTATCACCCCACTTCAGTCTCAGGACGTATGCTTCCAGACCCCACGTTCTTAACTACCACAGCACATTACCCAAACCTGCCTACTTATAAAGAATTTCTGGGAATGGCAATTGAAAAAAAAATACACAGTCTTAGGCTCCTCCCGCTAAAAGTTTCTAATTTAGCAGGCCAAGGATAGAGCTCTGGAATCTGTATTTTTAACAAGCACTCCCAGGTGATACCTATGGCCAAGCAACTTTAGAAGCACATTACATGCCACCAGGTACCTGAATTGGGATTCCTTCAGAAGCATAATGACCCCAGACCAACACTGATTCCTTCCACAGAAATCCTGAACCAATACATCTTCTTCTGTGCCATTGCTCTTTAACCTCCTTCCTGAAAAATCCTGAAGCACGTGGTGGATGGCAGAATCACTCTCCTTGCTGCTGGTCTATCTCTGACCTCAGGCAAATCCCAATTCTTCCTCTGATTCTCCAGGGGTTTTTAGAGGCTATAAATCCTACAGAAGGAGACTGTCCATTTTCTCTCACTCAAGCTATCCCAAATAGCCTTCTAGCCTGCTGATGGCTTTTCTAACTACAAAGATGGAATGGCAACAACTCAACTTTACTGACCTTCACACCTCAGCCTTTCATCTCTACAGCTAAGTTCAAGAACTGGTGGTGCCCTAACTGCTCCAACTCGGAAATCTTCCACTCATGCCGCCCTCTCTGATCACATCCACCTCTGACTGCATCACTCTGATTACACCCATTCCTTTACTTTGTGAAGATTTCTGAGGCCTCTCTCCTCTTTATCTAGCGTAGACCACCTTATCTATCATGTCAGTTACTCACTAGCCAACACCCTAAAATCCCATGCTCTCTGTCTTTCTGTCTCTTCTTCTGGCAAACCCTAACCATGGCTTAATCCAACTATATGCTATCTCTGATCCTAAAGCAAGGCCCAAGACTAGTGGCACCGGAATCAACCCACGAACACTGACCTCAACAGAGCTCTGCATATTGCCTGGCACCACGGGCACTGCTTGTGGTCCACTGTCCTTCCCACTCACTTCCATTTATGTCAAATCTCCTCCACTTTTTCTAAGCAGATAACTTCACCCTCTATTTCATGGAAATGATGAGAAACATCAAACTGGATTTGCTTAAAAGCCACCACATTTAAAAATGCAACTATAGCCAACTAATCCATCACAAAACTGTCAGAACTCAGAGCCTGTACTAGGCCTAATGTTCTGTTGGTGGGTTATTTGAAGCAAGTTCCCTGGTGGTAAATATTACCAAAGGATAAGTGGTGTGAACACTTTTGTAGGAAAAGGAAAACCCAAATAATGAATCCTTCTAAAGATGGGGGGAGGGGTGTGGAAACTCCAACTCATTGCTAGTGAGTCAGAAGTGATTCATAGCTGACCCCCAGTGGGTTTTCAGAGGCCATACAACACACAAGAGAAGACTCCCCATCTTTCTCCCAAGGAGCAGCTAGTAGATTTGAACTGCCCACCTTTGGGTTGGGAACACAACTCCCTACACACAAGACTACCAAGTCTCCCTAAAGATGAGAAGGAGCTTTTAAAAAAGGAAGGGGGGGGAGGTCGTCTTATCTCACAAGCTTTTAACAAGTTTAAATATAACCATAAAGTTGTCATGATAACTTTTAAGTCCTAAGTCAAACATTCAATTTCTTGACAAATGTTATAAATATAAAACCAGGCTCAGTGAAAGAAAATACATAACTTATCTTCAACTTTGACTAAAATTAATTTGTTGATAAAGGTATGTGTTTTGAGAATTATTTTCTTTCTTAAAATTATTTTACAATTATTTCTTACAATTATTTTCTTTCTTATAATAACAAGAGCTAACGCTGATTGGTTATATGTTTAATTCTACTCTGCTTGATCCATGGCCTTTTCAATTACTTGCTAAGCACCTGTAACTTGGAAAAGGACTAGGGACGACAGAAGAACTGACGTCTTTGAGTTATGGTATTGGAGAAGAGTGCTGAATATCTTATGGACTACCAAAGGGATAAAGATGTCTGTCTTAGAGAAAGAATGCTCTTAGAGACAAGGACAGTGAAACTTCATCTCACATACTTTAGGCATGTTGTGAGAAGGGGCTAGTCCTTGGGGGAAAAAACATCAGGCTTTGGAAAGGAGAGGGTCAGAAAAAGAAATGACCAACGTGTGACTGTAACAATGGGCTCAAGTATATCAGAGGTGATGAGAATAGCACAGGATAGGGCAGGGTTCAGATCTGTTGTTCAAACAGTCCACTATGAGTGGTAGTTGACTTGACAGTATCTAACACCACCAGTTCTACACAAAGACTCCCTTTGGCAGCAAATATCCCTTTTCTCCACTCAAAGAGTTGACAAGAGTTATGGGAATAATCTGACCAATGACGTGCATCTATAAAGGGGCAAATATAGAACACAAAGAGCCTATAAGTAAATTAACCTGTGTGCTTTGGCATAATGGTCACTAAGATATTTCCCAGAAAACCGCAACACCCTAACCCAATGCTCTTATTTCTTATACTTACAAATATGCTTAGAAATAAAAACACAAGGACCTATCATGAATATATTTCATAGTAGAAGGGAGTAGGAAATCATAATAAGGAAGGTTGTATAGGCCTATTACGGAGATTAAAATCCTAGTTCTGACATGTTCTTAGCTGTGCAACTGTAGAAATTAAGGATTCTGAAACTTCGTCCGACATATTTTGGGCATGTTCCAAAGAGGGACTGGTCCTTGGAGAGGGACATCATGTTTGGGAGAGTGGAGGGGCGGCGCAGGAGAGGAAGACCCTCGATGAGATGGATCGATTCTGTGAGTGGAGTGGTGGGAATGAATGTGTTTGAGACAGCGAGGTTGGCACAGGACAGAACGGCGTTTAGGGCTCTTGTACATAGGGTCACTATGAGTCGCAAACGACTTGATGGCACATAACAACAACAACAAGACTAGTCATCTTGATTAACAAACCCTAATCAGAATATACATAGGTAGGGTTTGATACAGGCCATGGTCTTAGCAATCACTTGTTATGCATCAGAGAGTTGGACAATGACCGAGGAGGATAGAAGGAGAATTGATGCCTTTGAGCTGTGGTGCTGGAGAAGAGTATTGAGAATACCATGAACTGCTAGGAAAACAAACAGATTTGTCCTGGAAAGGGTTAAACCGGGTGGCTCCTTGGAGGCAAGGATTCTGAGGCTCCATCTAACATACTTTGGACATGTTGTGAGGAGAGACCAGTCCTTGGAAAAGGACATCATGCTTGGGAGGGTGGAGGGACAGCGCAGGAGGGGAAGACCCTCTATGAGGTGGATTGATTCAGTGACTGGGGCAATTGGGATGGGAGTGTCAGAGACAGTGAGATTGGCACAGGACAGAGCGGAGTTTAGGGCTGTTTGTACATAGGGTCGCTATGAGTCGCAAGCGACTCGATGGCACATAACAATAACAACAATCAGAATATAATCATGAGCACATCACTGCATCCTTGTAAGGGTTCAAAGCATGTGAATACAGCACGGTACTGGGTACACACAAGAACTCTAAGTTAACCTACTGCTATCAAGTTGGTTCCAGTTTAACAGCCTTAGAGGAAGAGTCGAACTGTAGCGCACAGGCTTCCCACCACTATACATCTTCATGGGGACAGACTGCCTCATCTTTCTCTCAGGGAGCAGCCAGTGCGTTCAAACCACCACTGTTTCAGTTAGCAGCCCAACACAGCTCCAGCAGAGATCCTTTGTATATACAAGGTATCTAAAAAAAAGATAATTGTTACAAATATATTCAAAATATATCAAGGCCCTGAATCCCTGAATACTAGGGATCCAGATGGAGGCTAGAGTTGTAGACCTAAAGAAGGCAGAGGATAAATTGTGTCTACTGCATTGAAACAGATGAGGGAGGGAACAGCTTGAAAGCGATGTATGTTTGGGTATTATGGTTATGACAAGAGTCCAGAATGAAGGTTCCATAGTGGACTGTACTTGGGGGGGGGGAATTCTATACCAATGAAATAATTTTTCTTTTACTTTTCAAAGAGAAGAGCGAACTGGGGGAAAAGGGGTGGGCAGGGAGAAAAATGCAACAATGAATGTACGGAAATCCATCCAAAATCTCTGTAAACTCCTTAAAATTAATTTTTAAAAAATAAATTTAAAAAAAAGAAGGCAGAGGGTTCCTCTCCGCAGAGGTCTTGTTATTTGTTTGTAAGAACAATGCTTAGAATTGTTGTGAGATGGGGAAAGGATCCTCAAATGAGGGAATATATGTCAAAAGCACTGTGCATGAGAATCAGCACAAATCCAGTCCCCACTTTCCCACTTTTTAGTGGTAGCTGACACACTCTCCCTGACTCTAGCCACTGGTACTGTTGTTGTTGAGTACCATCAAGTTGGACTTGACTCATAGCTTGATTCTCCTCAAGATTTCAGAGGTGGTAGGTGCCATGGGAGGAGGGGGCCCATCTTTCTCCTGCACAGTGGCTAGCCGACCGGAACAACATACCTTTGGGTTGGCAGTTACAATTACGTACCCTTACCATTGAGCCACCAGAGGTCACTAGCCAATGATACTAGGAAGTCACTAAGAAGGAGAGTGTGATGTGATTGAATTTATTTTTGTTAGGATTCCTTTGGCTGCTATAAAAAAGATGGGTTAAATGAGAACAAGAGTAGGAGCTGGGAGACTAGCTAAGAGATAAGAACAATTGTCCAGCTGAGAGAAGATGATGGCTCAATTAGGTGGGAAGGAATGATTTAATATGTCCTGGAGGTTAGGTCTTTGCAAGGATTGAAAGTAGTTGACTATACTTCGTACTTGGTATATATATAAAAACCAAAACCCAAATACACTGCCAGCAAGTTGGTTTCAAATCATAATGTTCCATAGGACAGAGTAGAACTCCCCATAGTGTTCCCAAGGCTAAAACTCTCTACAAGAACAGACTGCCTCTTCCTCTCCCTGCCTTGTAGGTCAAGGAGGTTCCCAGCAAAGAGGCTCCAGGTCCAAAGGCTGTGTTTTGCTCCTACTCTCTTCTTTCTGGTGATGAGTTCCTTCCTTTCCTGCCTCTAGGATAGCTCATTTTAAGCCTGACAGGATGCAAAAGGAGCTCTGGTAGCCTAGTCGGTCATGAGCTGCACTGTCAAGGTGATGGCAAGTGGTTCAAATCCACTAGCTATTCTGGGGGGGAAAGATGAACCATCTCCTGCCAGATGATTTACAGAAAACCTGCCAGACGGCCAGTTGTGAGTCAGTTCCAACTCGAGGGCACACAACAAGAAGAGATATTCAAGAGTGACAGGTCCCTTACTGAAATTATTAGCAAGTTGCCAAGTGCCCTGTTAACAAGTACCTCTTTTACACAAACCTACTTAGTCATTTGGTAGGAATTGCAAAGAGTACGGCTAGACAAGCCAAACTGAGTTAAGTCACTGCAGTGCACACAGGAGGAATCAAAGGCCACGCTCAGGTGTCTGGCCTGCACAATGAGGATGGTCATTACAAGGAGGCAGGCAAGGCTGGGGCGAGGGGTGGGAGGGGGGAGGAATAAGGAATGAGGAACACAACCTTGGCAGTTTGAGGAGATCAAGCTTCAGGAGATGCACAGTCTGAGAGGCCTATGAGACAGCAAACAGGGATGGCCGCTGAACAAAAGCCTGGCATTGGAGAAGTCGGGGTAGGAGGTGTAAGTGAGCGAGTCATCTCCATCCAGAAGACATTGAAGTACAGAGAACAGACCAGATCAACTGAGGGAGAGAAGGTGATGAGAGAAGGAAGGCAGCCAGTTGAGATAAGAAGAAATCAGGTTGGTAATCAGCATGGGAGTGTAGCCCACACAAAACCACAGAGCCACCATGAGTGCAAGCTCCATAAATGCCTGTGAAAGAAAAAACAAGTTCTTAACACATTCTCCTTAAGCCTTTGAAAAAAAATGGAATTTTTTGTTAGTATTTTCCCCCTAAGTTCTTGTGGATCTGGGCCCCAAAGACAACAGGCTTTTAAAGGTCTCCTCTTGGGTTGTGTTCAAAGACCCTTTTCCATAAAAGCTTTTAAAAAAGCAAATGGTTTGGTTTGAGTTTGGTTTTTACTTTGTTTTTCAAAACCTCATGAAAAATTTAAAATAGCCTACCTAAAATGTAAGCCTTTAAAATGCTTATGCTGACACTACACTCACTCTGCAAAAATTCTTCCCACAAGAGACAACTTTTACCATTGTTATAAATGAAAATGCAATTACACATTTTACTACAGATGGTGTTTCATCTTCAAAGAAGAAACTGGAGCTTTTTAAACAGTTGAGAGTCACATGGGATATGCAAAATACTCGACAGGTTAAGGATTTCTTTTAAAGTGTGACACTTTTTAAAATACCCTCGGTATACCTGCTAGGTTATCCATAAACTGATAAGCAGGGAGTTGAAGAGGATAGAATTGCCAAGAAAATAATACAATATCACTCCTCAGATGAAAGCACAATAAAGCTGTAATTATATATGTCTGAGTATCTGTTCACACATACACACAAAAGTACCCACTATGCTCTTGAACTAAGATGTACAAATCACAGGTGTAAACATAAACCAGGTTACTTTATACTTTTCAAAGATTCCCCATGAAACACAAAGGCTAATACATCATAAGACGGAGAGCCAGTAACATTTACCAAAAATGCTCCTTCCCTCAGTTCAAGTTAAATCAAGACTAATTCTTTTTAAGACCTTAAAGCCTCACTGTGGAAAATTCTTCTCTGATATATAAAGGAGTAGAAAATCCTGACTCTTGAGGAATTCTTATTCCACTTTATGATACAGCTCTCTGAATGCCAGGGAGGTCTAGTGGCCTAATGGAAAGGAGCTGCCCTGCCGACCCAAAGACACGCAATTCAAACCACAGCTTCTCCAAGGGAGAAAGGTGGGCAAGCTCCTCCCTTGTGATTTCCTGCCCCCTGAAAACCCACTGGAGGGTTGGCCATGGATGGGATCTGACTCAACAGTGCATGACAACAACAACAACAATCGAAATGTCTAGGAGGCCCCAAGGAACAACATGTGAATGGATAATAAATTGTCATTCAGTACCATGCACCTACTGTGTGCCAGCTAGCGAGCCATGGCACTCAAGAGAGTTACATGTTAGATGACCAAATTGAAGGTCAGCAGCTTCAATCTATGCTGCCCTCCCATAATGCTTTACCGTTTGGGGAACCCCCTGGAGGATCTTTATGGCCAAAACTGACTCAATGGCAGAGGATCCAGTTTGGATTTAGATGTGCCAGGTAATGTTCTATATCCTGAAGACACGTAATGAAAAGCCTTCCAAATTAATGAGGGTAGAAAGAACATAATACATGTGTATTTGATCAAGTGGAATGTTATCAAGAAAAGGGAAGGGGGAAGAGCCGAGGGATGCGACAGAGCATTCAACTGTCAGGGAAGTCGTGACAAGACGGTACCGATTGAATTAGGCTCCTCAATAGTAGATGTTATCAGTCCTACTCTCTACATCTGTGATTATAATCCCATTTAGGAATGGATTGGTTTTGTCCTATTAATGACGCAGGAGCAGGGCCAGGTACATGTCAAACACAGCAACATGACAGTGAGGAGGGCCTGGGGCCAGGCAGTGCTACCGTCTGTTGTACAAAGGGTCTCTTTGAACAGGAACCTTCGTGATGACACGTAGCAATGCACCGAGACGATGCAAAGGTATTAAACAAAACATCAGCAGACCCGGGCCAAGATGCACGGTAAGCCACACGGGGATCGCCAAAGAAGCAGAAACCGAAGTGACAAGGACCTTTCTCAAAAGCTAACAGAGAAAGCACGCCTTCCCACAGAGTGGGCACCCCAGATTTTAACTTCAGCCTCCTGAACTGTGAGGAAATAAATTTTCTGTTTGTTAAAGCCACCCCCTTGTAGAATTTCCATCATGGTGGTATTTGGTATGCAACTAATTCAGAAATTGGTAATAGGTACCTACAGCGTGGAAGTGGTTTGGGGATCTAACTACAGATCCAAGCCAGAAGAGTTTTCTTCTTTTTTTTTTTTTCCTTTTTTTCCCCTGTGTATTGTCAAACCAGATCTGACTGGTAAAGAAGGAGATTGTCCCTCTTTCTCCAGCAGAACATCTGGTGGATTTGAACTGCTCACCTTTGGGATTGCAGTGCAGCCAAGCTGGACGAGTTTTCAGGTGTCTAAAAGGAAACTAGAGCTCTGGGGGCCAGCTGCTTCTGTGCTACAAGTCCACAGGGGCTCCAATCCACCTGCTGCTCCACGCGAGAAGGATGGGTCGTCTCCTCTTGGGTGATTTATTGCCTCTGAAAACCTGCAGGAGAGTCAGCTATGAGTCAGTTCCAACTTGATGGGACGCCGCCACCACCACCACAATAGTGAGCAATGATGCCAGTTTAAAGACTAAGGAGCACATGATTCAGGTCGTGGTCTTTCCAATGACTTGCTGTGTAATAAGTAAGGATGACAGAAGACAAATGGATGCCTCTGAGCTGTAGTGCTGGAGGAGGTTACTGAGGATCCCATGGACGGCCAAAAGAATAAACAGGTCTGTCCTGGAAGAGGAGCAGCCCGAGGGCCCCTTAGAAGCAAAGATGGTGAAGCTTTGTCTCACATACTTTGGGCATGTTGTTGTTGTGTACCCACAAGTCGGGACAACACATAGCAGACCCACCATAGCGGACCCACCAGTGTGTTTTCAGAGGTAGTGACTCGCCCAAGAGTTGACGGCCCCTCTTTCTCAGAGAAGTTGGGCAAGGTTTAGGGCTATTACTCGGAAAGGGACATCCTTCTTGGAAAGGCACGGGGTCGGCAAACCAGGAAAACCCTCCATGAGATGGACAGACACAGTGACTGTGGCAGTGGGCTCAAGGATACTGGAGATGAGGAGGAGGATGGCACAGGACAGGACAGGCCTCAGATCTGTTGTCCACAGGGTTGCTGTGAGTCACACTTGACCCCACAGCACACACCCATAGTAACAACAGTAAAGGAGCTCTGGTTGCCTCGTGGTAAGGAGCTGCACTGCCAAACCCAAGGTTCAAATGTACCAACTGTTCTAAAAAAGATGGGCAATCTCCTCCCCTGCAATGTACAACCTCTGAAACCCTGTCGACTCAGTTATCAGTCCTTTCTGACTCAATGGTATAAAACAACAGCAAGTAAAGTAAGAATAAAAGCCTACCCTGTCATGAACAGACTGTTGGTAGGATAATGGCTGTCAAGGAAATTCTGGGGAGAACTCAGAAAGGAAGAGAGTCATAGATGAAGTCTCTATTTTAGAGACACTATTTTATATGACACTAGCAACAGAATTTTTCTAGAAAACATGTATGTTAAATATGCTTCTCATGATGCTTGAGAGGAAATGATGAATGTCTGACAGGACCACAGATGAAGCGTGATGTTTTTTACGTAGTGGCAAAGGACCTATCTGAATAACATTCTGAGTTTTATGAAAGGTGGGACTTGTAGGCAATACACGTGAAAATCTGAGGAAATTTCTAAGATCTTAAAGAGGCCTTGTGGTTTCTGCTTGTGGCTTACAGTAAAATGAGGGAACTTAAAAATGAACTGTGCAAACAAAAAAAAATGAAGTGTGCAAAATGAAAACTAAACTTTATGATCTGGAAAATTCTGTTGAACAAACCTAGAGTGTTATACAATCTTTTGTTAAAAAGATTAAGGTTGTGCTTGATGGATAGAACCAACCACAGCTCAGCACCCACCAGCCTAGATTGAAGGGGACAGAGAAAGAACGAAAAAGATGCTGTCTGCCTCTTGGAATTCTGCAGGCAGGAAATGGGCTACAGGAGGTACATCTGTTGGTCTCCAATAAAAGCAGCTTGGAGATCAGTGGAAGGGTTGGAAGCAGGATGCAGAGCTGGGCCATCTTGGTTTCAGAGGGTGGAGCCCAAGCTTCCTAGGTTCAGAGAGTTTGCCCTCCATTCACTTGTTTTCAGAGTGAGGTGGGAATGGTCATTAAGTTGTTCTAGGGGGATGGGGCTGAGGCTGCCACTGAGGTCCTGGATCAGGAGAATAAACCACCTCAAACAGGAGCAGAGTTGTCATCCTAGAGAGCTCAGTACGTGAAACTAAAGATCAAGGTCAAGGGTCTTTCACTCTGAATTCAGAGGATTTGCTCACCAACCAAAGTCTAGAGGGCAAAGCCGTCATCCATTTGATCTCAGAGACATGAGGACTATCTTGAGAGCTACTTTCATTTCTGAGTGCTAATTTCTTTTGCTGGGCTTTGGTCTTGGTGCCTGTAATTCCTTCTTTCTCGCAAACATAATCCAAATTATAATGAAAATACCTACTTTGTGCCTGTTCTACCGCTGTCCTTTAGAAACTGTTTCCTAGTGTTCAGAGATGAAAGAGGAACCTTGCCCCAGGATAGAAGATGCCTAAAGACTCACCCATATTTTAATTAGTTGTTTCAGAAAATACATTTGGAGTAAGGGTTCTGTAATGATGTGAATATGATGTTGCGTTTAGGGGTGTGGTGGAAGACAAACGACAAATGGTGGAATGCCATGACTTCAATTATGTTCCCCTCCAATGTGTAAATCCTAATCTCTAACCCTGTGCTTATCATCTCATTCTTCTTGTTAATTAGATAGGATTATTATTGTCAGCTCCTCCTCACAGAGATATGTACAAAAGAATGAAACTGCCTCATCTGAGACCATCCTCACAAACCCTGTCCGTTATGACAGGCAACTGTGTCCACCCATCGGATTAGGAGATTTCCTCTCTTTTGATGGTCTTCCAACATGTTTTGCCCCCCCTCCCCCCA
Source organism: Elephantulus edwardii (assembly GCF_000299155.1). Taxonomy (NCBI): domain Eukaryota; kingdom Metazoa; phylum Chordata; class Mammalia; order Macroscelidea; family Macroscelididae; genus Elephantulus; species Elephantulus edwardii. The sequence continues at coordinate 14,437,589 of NW_006399765.1, forward strand.
GAGAGACTGGATCCTCCTAATAAAGTGTACAAAGTATCCAGCACCAAGTCTCACTCTTGCATCTAAGGAGCTCTCTGGCTGTACTTCTTTCAATAGAGTTTTGTCCTTCCGGGAGTCCCTTCAACTACCTTCACCACCACTAGGATTTGAAGGTATGAGTTCTTCAGTCTTCCTCATTCATTATCGAACTTTCACATTTATGTGAAGAGGCTGAAAAATCATGACTTGGGTCAGATCTTTGACAGATATAAGGCCACGGCAAAACATTTCATTTCTTGGAGCTCTAGTGGCCTATTAGCAAGAAGCTGCGCTGCAATCCCAAAGACTCACAGTTTGAATCCACCAGATGCTCGGCTGGAGAAGGAGGGGCAATCTCCTCCTGTGCCCGTCTGATTTGATTCAGTGGTCCACAGCAAGAAAAATCCTTTCTTGACTGCTGTTCCCATAGGTGTTGGTTATGGATTTGAGTACAATTAAATCCTTGATAAATTCAATCTCTTCTCCATTTATCACAGGGTTGTTTATTGGTCCAGTTGTGAAAACTTCTGTTTTCTTTATGTTGATGAAGACTAGTCTTTGAGCATAATCAATAACTGTTTCAGATCTTCTTAGTTTCCTGCAAGCAAAGTTATATTACCTGTACATCAAAGGCTGTTGATGAGTCTTCCTCTAATCCTGATGTCATATTCTTACAGTCCAATTTTCTTATTATTATTACTTGCTCCATGTACAAAGTGAATATACAAAAGGAAACAATCCTGGTATACATCTTTCTTGATTTTAAACTATGGGTTTCCTCTTGTTCTGCTCAAACAAGTGCTTCTTGCTCCATGTACAAGTTCTGAACAAGGCCAAGAATCCAGGAATTCCCATTCTTTGCAATGTCTTTCATTTATTATGGTCCACACAGTCAAATGTCTTTACAAAGGCACCGAGCAGGATTAATGAAGGATATTTCTGGAACAAATCTCTTTCCAGAGACAATAAAGACAACCGAACAGAGATGGGGGTGCAATAAATGCCAAGAAACCTAGGGACCTCCAAGGATCCAGGAAGCAGAAGCTGAAATGACAAGAACCCTACCCTCTTTCACAGCTGATAGAGAAAGCCTTTCCCTAGAGTTGGCACCCTCACTGCGTCTGTCAGAGCAGCATTCATCAGATAACTAAGACACAAGATAACATTTAAGCCAAGATCTGGGTTGAGTGAGGCAATCCATCATGATAACATCTAGGGAATAGGATTCTAGGCACTGGGAACAGTCAATCAAAGGTCTTAAGACCAGATAATGCTTAAAATTTATTTTTTAAAAGTAACAAAGAAATGTAGGAGAAAAAAAAACAAACAAAAAGGTTGGGAGTAAAGACTTGAGATTTTATTTTGAGACTTTATTGGAGGACTCTCAAGCAAAGGTTTGATGTGATCAGATTTACCTATCAAAAGAAACACAAAGGGAACACAGGTGCCTAAAACCAGGAAATATTTCTCACTACTTACATGTGTGTGGTGGGGGGAATACAATAGAACAGTTTTATAGTATTGCAGCATTTCTTGTGGGGAAAAATAAAAAATACTTATATACGGGAGTAAAAGATTAACATGATCAACACCCAACTAGAGTCTGGTTTGTGAGATCCCAGCACCCCTCCTCCCCTTTTTAGGTTTTTGTTTTTCAGGAAGGTCGTCTTCTTGTTGCTGTTTTACATGAAACATAAATTAATGTCTGCAATTTTGGGTGCTATCTAAAAAAAAAAAAAAAACCACAACAAAAAAAAAGCCCACCCCACCCCACCATGAAAACTGTCCTGGTTTGAAACCTTAAACATGGGGAGAAATAAAACCAACACCAGGAGTATTATCCCTCCAAAAATTACCACACTTCCCATGCAATGTTTGCCTGTCATGAACCACTGCACAAATTAAGCGTTGCTCAATGTATCAAGGTCACAAAACCAACTTGGTTAATGTTTATCATTACATAGCAGCTCTGTTCCCAGCAGCAACTTTGATACCATCTCTTCCAATGCAAGGGAGGAAAAAACACCCCCACACCTCATTGCCATAAAGATGATTCCACCTTACGGTGACCCTATGTGACAGGCTCAAGCGACCCTACAGGTTTCCAAGGTTCGCATTTGTAAGGGAACAGCCTGCTACATTGTTTTCCCTAACGGTCGCTGGTGGAGTCAAACCACCACGCTTTCCAGTAGGGGCTGAACTACTTTAATCACCGAGCCACCAGGGGTCCTTAAGACAGCAAATAAAGGCGCCCTTTTCATTCATTTCCTAAGGCCCTTTGATTACTCGTCTGAGGCTTCTGGATTTTTCCACTGTATGTCTCCCAGAAACAAATTAAGCCCGAATAAATTGTTCCAGCTAATGAAGCACTTTTGGCTCTTTCCCCGTGGTTGAGAATTATCCGGCAAAACACCAATTGTTTTAGGACGCGTTTTCTCTTAGTTTTGAAATACTGCAATACTAAGTCACCGCAAATAAAAGACAGCAAGAAAACTACAAGAAAAACATGTATAAATGGAAACTACTGTAATCCTTTTTTTTTTTTTTTCAAATTGAGGATGTGTGGGGGCGGCATGAATAAACATTTAGGATAGCTAGATAAATATATGCCATGTGCTCTCTCCTGACAGATAAAAACAGACGGGAGTATGCCCCCCTCTCCTCCTAACACCCTCCCACTCCCCCTCCTACCCTCCATCACACAAGCGCTTCTCACAGGGCACCAGCCCAGGGCAATCACTGCTCAGAAATGCAAACCACGCAACTCCAAATTACTCAAGCTCTCCAACACTTTCCACCCAGCCCCAGTCACTTCTGACAAGCCTTTCTGAATGAACATCCCCAATTTGGGAAGGCTTGACAAGCCCCAGATTCTGCTCACGCCCTATTCTGAGCACCTGGGCTCACTGGGCCCATGTTTACAAGTTTTGCTTGGGGAAAATGAGTGCGCAAAGCAGGGGACCCAGTATCTGCCGTACCCCAAATGGTTCGAGTTCTGGATCCACTGGGGCGAGCCCTTGCTCTTCACAGCGGAGACACGGGCCCCCAAGAGTGGCAGCAAGTGGCCCTCAGTCGCCCAGCATCTCGCTCCCCTGCTGTCAGGCCCTCCTCCTGTCCCTGGGGCACACACGCGGTGCTCACAGGGGCGCACACGCGGACACCCTCTCCACTCTGCGACTCTCCTTCCCCACCACCTCCCCGTGCAGCTCCTTTCGCAACTGTGGGGGCCACACTGACCTCCAGCAGACCCCCCTCCCAGGACCCCAAGCCCCCAGGCCGGGAGCAGGGAAAGGGGGGCGATGACAGATGGGCGAGGGCGGGGCTTCGGGGGGAAGGGGCGGAGCCTCCCAGCAAGGGGGCGCTGGCGGCTGACAGAAAGCCGAGGGGCAGCGGGCGGGAGGGGTGGACGGCCACTGCGGGCAGGGCTGGGGACAGGCGTGGGGCGAATGCGCTGGTGCACACGCAGGGGGCTGACAGGCAGACAGACACCCAGACCCGGGGGACTGACAGCCGCGGGGGGCACCCGGGGCCGGCGGGCCGCGGCGGGCGCTCACCTGGCAGGGGCGAAGGCAGCTGCGTCCGCTGCAGGGCTGCTCCTCTCCGCGCTCCGGGCCTCCCTCCCGGCGGGCGGGCAGCCGGCCGGCGAAGGTCCCGCGGAGGCGGCAGCGGCGGCTGCGCCGGAGCCGCGCACTGCTGAGCGGCGGGGACGCAGCTGCACCAACCGACTCTGGGCCGCTCGGCTGCGCTCGGCGGCGCTCGGCCGCGCTCGGCTCTGCTCGGCTCTGCTCGGCCCCGCTCGGCTCCTCTAGGGGCGTGGCCCGAGGCCCCCCGCCCAGGTCGCCTCCGGCGCTCGGGGGCGGGGCTTGCGAGCGGGCACGAGTCCCCTGACGTCGCCGGAACGGCTCTCCCTCCTTGCGCATGCGCGGCGCCTTCCTCCCTTTCCCTCCCGGGCAGGCGGAGGGGGCGGGAGAGAAGGGGATGCGGGGGCGCGAGGGGGCGGATCCTGGGGATCCAGAGGTCCCGGCCTTTGTACTCCATATCCTGGACTTTCTAGAGTACCACTTAAGGAAGGCCACAGCAGGCTGCACTGTGAAAAGTGGCCCTGGCCCCTGTCAGTCTTCGCAAGTTCAATGTTTCTCAACCAGCATTGCCAGGGGTTTGCTCTATATAGCAGCCGATGCTTCGTTGCGGTTTTTAAATCTCTTATTTTTTTTCCTTTAAAACAAACTTCTGATCACCACTTTAATGCTAAATCCTCCAGTACTTGAAAACTTTAAAACATCCAAAGCCACCTCAAGTCCAATAATCATGACATTTCTTCACAGCTGCTATTTGCAACCGGTATTACCTCGCATCACCTTAGCTGGGGGTCATATAACCCTTTTTCTCCAGTCTTAATCACATATCGAAACTAACTTTTTTCCCCCCTATGCCAGTACAAAGTATGCTTTGAAAGTAGTTCGTACTTTTCCAAACAGTAATAAACAAGGATTCTGTAGTCTGATGGAGATGGGTTGGAATACCACATCTGCATCTTATTGGCTCAGTACCTTGGGTCTGTAATTCATCCGTAAAAGGGTGATGAGAATTTTGCCAAGGAATTCAAAGGGACTAAGAAGCTCTTGTGGATGGCATGGTGAAATGCATGCTGCACTGTTAACCCAAAGGTCAAAAGTTTGAACCCACTGCTAGGAATATACCCCGAGAAAATTGGAACGGAGGCACATGCAGATATTTGTACACCTATAGTCATACCAGCATTATTCACAAAAACATGAAAGCAGCCCAAATGTCAAACCACAGTTGAAAAACTTAAGAAACTGGTACATTCACATGATGGAATCCTATACAGGACCCAAGAGCAACGATTTCAAAAACTACCATAATTTGGGAGAGACTAGAGAGCATTATGCTAAGTGAACTAACAGCCTCATAAGGATAAATACTGCATTACACCATTATTGTAAAAATTGAAGGATAACAAAACGTGTATGAGGATCCAAGGGGGGGGGAGGTGGGAGCAGGAACAGTGAGGATGGGCAGCAGGGAAATCATGATGTCACACAATTTGGCAGGGAGGGTAAAGGAAATGGAAAAGATCCAGTAGGGACCTGAAAAGATGGGGTAATAGTGGACATAATTCAATGGGGATTATTTATAAAACACAATGTAAGACAATGATTGTATGAATCCAAATGTGAATGAAGGAAAGTATGAAACAATGTATACAAATTTTGTATGCAAACCAATATAAATTAAAAAAAAAAACAAGCCACAAATGTTTGAACCTATTACCTGCTCATAAAGACTTAGAATCTGAAACCAAGGCAAGGTTTTCAGGACTGACTAGAAGACAGAGAGTTTGGCTTTCTTTGGACTTAGGAGTATTCTTGAAAGAATTAAATGATAACGCAGTTAAGCTTTTTACAGTGGCTGATACATAGTAACTTTTCAGTTAATATGGCTAACTTTAACCTCAGGTTGCATGATAACATTTAGACTCTGAAAAGCAGTGAACATATACATACATGGAGAACTAGGTCAAATTTAACAAGCCTAGAGTCAGACTCCTGAACTTGGCCCTCAACTTTCTCCTTTCAAGGTTTTCCCTACCTCAGTTAGTGTCAATGCCACCATCTGGTGGTGTAGGCCAAATCATTGATGTCATCTTTAATTCTTATCATACCCCACATGATGATGTTGTGTGCCATTGAGTTAGAAACAACCCAGAGCTGACCCTCTAGTGGGTTTTCAGAGGCAGTAAAGCACGTGGGAGGAGACTGCCTTGGAGTCCTTCTCCCTTGGAGCAGCTGGTGGGTTAAAACTTCATGCTTTGGGGGATTGTAGTGCAGCTTCTTACCACTAGGCCACCAGAGCTTTCTACCTATCCCACATAAAATCCATTTTAAAAACTCTGTCAGCTCTCTCTTTAAAATGTATTCTACATCCGATTGCTTGGCACTACTGCTACTGCTTTCACGTGAGCCCTCATTTTCTCTCACCTGGATGATTGTGACACCTGGATGATTGTGACAGCTCCTACCTGTTCTCCCTGATTTCACTCAGCTCCAGGGCTTTGAACCTGTTTCAGTCCAGTTTGACCTCCTGATGAAAATTCACATTCAACCCAGGTAGACTGAGTCGTGTTAAATGCCAGGTTGGCTCCTTAGAGGCAAGGATGGTGAAACTTTGCCTCACATACTTGGACGTGACATGGATTGACATGACAGCTGCATCAGTGAGCTCCGATGTGACAAATGAGGAGATGGCGCAGGAGAGGGCAAACTTTCCATAGGGTTGTTAGGAATTCAGATCTGCAACTTAACAAGATCCCCAGGTGATTCTTATGTATACGTACGAGGAGCTTATTAGGTGCCTTCACGTCCACTCTGACCCACAGTGACCCCAATGAGCAGCAAATCTAAACTTTGCCCCATCCTGAACTATCTTCATGATCTCCAACATATCTGGAGTGATTGTTAGTCATTGTGTCAACACATCTTGTTGAGGGACTTCTCTTTCCCTGACCCTCTACTTTTTCCCAACATGATGTCTTTTTCCCAAGGACTATTGCCTCCTGAAAGCATGCCCCAAGTATATGAGATGAAGTTTCACTATCTTTACCTTTAAGCAGCACCCTTGCCACACTTCCCTCAAAACAATTTTGTTTGTACTTTTGGCAGTCTATGTTATACTCCTCAATATTGCTACAAGCCAAAGGCATCACTTCTTTTACTTTGCAAGCATAAGAAGCAATTGAAAAGACCGTGACTTGGCTCAGGTGCACCTTAGTCTTTAAACTGACATCCTTCCTCTTTAGCACTTTAATGAGGTCTTTGTCAGCAAATTTTCTCAGTGCAGCATATTTTTCCCCAACCGTGAGGGCTGATTGTGGACCCAAGTAAAATGAAATCATTGACAATTTCAACTTTTGCAGATTTTCTGAAAATTAAACTGCAACGAACCAATATGAAGCCCTGTACACAACACAACAGCTAAAAGGACTTCTAAATTCTAAGTAAAACTGTATTTTTATCTGTTACAATAGAATTGCAACCACTACACTAATTTTTGCATCAGTGTCCAGAGGCAAAGAATATGCTCCAATCTGGAGTTTTTCTGATTGCAAGTACCAGTAACTAGTAGCTAGTTTAATGACAATAAACAGGGAAATTGATCTTAAGGTTTTGGATAAGGGAGGTCTCTAAAGACCTCAGCTAGCTTTCTGGGATTTGGGGTATCCAGAAGCAAGAAGAACCAGCAGGACTATCTCTGCAAATGTATTTTCTCTACTTTCAGTTAATAGAATGGAAAATATGGCTACCAAGCAACCTCAATACAGGACATAATTGTGTAGTTGTTGTGTATCTTTGAGTCAGAACTGATCCACAGCTGACCCTCCAGTGAGTTTTCAGCAGTAGTAAAATGTTAGTATTTAACATGCATTTCTTTAATTATGAATGTGATTGGATACTTTCCTATTTCTATTCCATTTTCTGCCAACAACTCATTTCACCTGCTTATGTCCCTGTTTTCATTCTTATTCATTCTAAGTCAATTTGATTGTTGTTGTATATGATGCAAAACCTTCAATTTGCACATTTTCATTTTCCAAAGTTCTTTATTTTGGTCTTCTTTCTAATCATTTAAGGGCAGTTTCCTCCTGGCCTGCCAATATCCCAAGGGCAATGTGTGGATCCCCTATCACTCTTCTTATTTATCTGAATCTTGACAGACCCTCAGCTGGACAGTTGACCCCTGGAAGCCTGCAGACTCCCTTTTCTCCTTCAAGGTCTTAAATCGGTCCAGAAGGAGTATGAAAAATGAACTGGAGCAGCAGCATGCTGGTCGTCTGTCTTTATGTTGTCTTTGAACACTTTCTCACTGGGGCTGACAGTTCCCCTCTGCTGTAAGGTATGGATGGGGCCTCTCCTTGGATTTCCTCCATTACTCCGAGAGGGTGACCTAGGTCCCTGGCTGCTGAGAAGGCAGTGATCAAAGAGGAAGTTGAATGATCAGTCATTCTGTAGGTCAAAGTTTCTCAGCGGTCCCTCTTCTCCCTTGGCCCACCTACACCTTGGGTCTTTCCAAGTAACTCAGTTTAATGCTGTTAAGTTGGAACCCACTCATAGCTGACCCCACCAGTGGGCTTTCAGAGGCTATGCATCACACAGGAGAAAACAGCCTTTCTTCCTCAGAGCATCTGGTGGATCCAAACCTCTGGGCTGGCAGTGTAACTCTTCAACCACTTGTTGTTTGGTGCTGTTGAATCCACAGCTCATTGCAGCCCTATGAGTAGCAGACCTGAACCTTGCCCTATCATTTCCTGTCCTCACCATCCCTGATATACATATACTGTTATCACTCCAGCAATTGTGTCAGGCCATCTCATTGAGCAACTTCCTCTCTTTCGCTGACCCTCCCACCCTTCCAAACATGTCCTTTTCCAAGGACTGGCCTTTCCTAGAAACTTGTCCAAAGTATCTGACACGGAGTTTCATCATCCTTCTCTTTCAGAAGCACCCTGGCTATTGGTGGGCCACCAGAGCTCCCACTCTGTCCTCCAGGGTTACTATATGTTAGAACTGAGTAGCTTGCAAGGGATTCTGTTGTTTGGTTTTCTCTTCTTAAAGATCTGAGCAAACTTTCTTCAAGGTAAATTTCTAGGAGTGAGATTGTGAGGGACTCATGTGCCCTATGATCCTTTAATGAGAACTACCAGTATACTTGAATCCCTGGGTGGCATAGGAAGTTTGCAATTGACTACTAACCTAAAGGTTGACAGTTCAAACCCACTCAGTCTCTCAGAGGAAAAAAGGCCTGGAGGCCTGTTTCTGCAAGGAAAATCACCAAGAAAACCCTGTGGACAATCCTGCTCTAATTCGTAGGGTTGTGATGAGCTGGAATTAGCTTGATGGCTACCGCTTTGGTTTTTGTTTACCAGCTTATTTTAGAGACTTGCTAAGAAAGTTACCTTCCCATCAGAGGGAGAGCTCAGTCCCCCTAACTTGAGTTTCAGATCCTTCACTTTACAAAACAAAGGGAAAGCCTGTTAGTTCTTCGTTTGGCCCCGCCTCCTACCCTTGAATTTGGTATTGACTTTATGGTCGCTGACTAATAACTCTTCAAGCTGTGCCACAGGCCTGCAGCCAGCCCCTAGTGACTTAACAGATGGCATTTCTCCTCTTCCCCTGCCCCATTTATTTCTAAATCATGTTTTGGGGAGCAGTGTGGGTTAGAGATTGGAGCTCTACCCTGGCAGCCTCTGAAGGTCCCCCAAACTTAGATTGGTCCTTGGTCCCTCGGCCAGTGTTTTAAGCTGCAAAGAATGCAGTGACTCAGCTGGTCGCTCAGGGACATCTCGGTGAACAAGGCCGAGGGAAGGAAGTCATTATACAGACAGCTGGCCTGTAAAAAACAAAAATACTCCACACACCGAACTCGATGAAGCAGCCAGCGTGTGTCCCATGACTCAATGGGGCTGCTCCTGCCACGTGGCTCACAGAGTGGGACCACGGCTCTCGCCCTCTGCCGGCTGCTTCTCTCAGTCACTAAGAAAGCGGATGAGGTGGGATCCCAGGAGAATCTGTGGCCATCTTCTCTCACCACTTTGACCATGGCTTCTTCATTATCTCACTTCTCTTAGATAGACCATACTCCTAAATCCAGGATTTAGCCTTTCACGCATACTGGATAACTACCCATTAGACAGGGAGGCCAGCATATTACCCAGTCAGGCACATACCAGACAAGTCATACAATCTTGGAAAAGGTCAAGAACACTGGGGGAAGAGGCCAGGAGTAGATGAACCAACAGGAGGAATGTGCACTTCAAGATGGAAACAATACCAAGAATATGAGGACTCAGAAATCTTTATTGAGAGCCTACTATGTGGGAGCCAGTCTTCGGAAAGGGGCATGATGCTTGGGAAGGTGGAAGGAAAGTTTAAGAGAAGACGACCTTCAACAAAGTGCATTGACAGAGTATAACAATGAGCTCAAGAATTTCAGAGATGGTGAGAATGGTACAAGATAGGGCAAAATTCAGATCCGTTATTCATAGAGTCACTATGAGTTGTAGTCAACTGTACATACCACCACCACAGGTCAACACTGCAACTATTACTATATACAGGTAGTCTCAGAATATCAAATATACCATAGACAGCTAGAAGAACAAACATACTGACTCGAAAGAAGTAATCAGAATGCTTCTTAGAAGCAAGAATGGAGATACTGTATATCACATTCCTTGGACATGTTATCAGGAAGGTCCAATCCCTGAAAAGAGGACATCGTTCTTGGTAGAGGGTCATCAAAAAGATCACCTTCTTACACAACATGGATAACTCTGGAGGACATTATGCTGAGTGAAATATCTCAGTCACAAAAGGACAAATATTGCATAATGCCACTGTTATGAACCAAGATTGACATGGGGGCTGGAGGGAAACCAAGAAAAGAGAGGATAAATCATGAACACTGCATTTTAATAGATGAAGGAAAGAACTGTCTAAAAGAAATATATGATTGGGTATTATTTGCATCACAACAGTCCAGAATGAGAGGTCCATAGCAAGGTGGACTGAGAGGTGGGGAGAGAAGGGAGGAAACTGTGCAACAATGAATGAATGGAAATCCAAGTTTTCTATAAACTCTTATTAAAATAACAATTAAAAAATTAAAACAATTAAAAAAAGATCACCTTCAATGAGATAAATTGACCCTAGTTGCAACAATGAGCTGGAACGTAGCAAGGAGTATGAAGATTGTATAAGAGCGAGCAGTATTTTATTCTACTGGACATCGTGTTGCTCTAAGTTGAATCGACTCAGTATCACACTCACTGCAACACTATGTGCCAGGCACTGTGAAAATAAACAAATGCCCTCCTGGGTCGACATTCGCAAATTAGTAAACCAGACAACATTAGCAGGAGATTGGTGCCATTAGAAGTAAAGCTGAAGAAAGTGGGATGGATTTGCCAGGGCAGACCTCACTGAGGGTGACATCTGAGTAGTCCTGAGATTGGTGAGGGCGAAAGTCATGTGGATATCTGCGGAAGGGCATTACAGACAAAGGGCATAGGTAGTGCAAAGGCTGGGATGTGCTGAGTGTGTTTGAGAGTCTGTGCATCTGCAGAGTGAGCTGGGGAGCCTAGGGGAGAGGTGCTTTGAGAGGTGGGAAGGCTGGGATGTACCTGGTGTATTTGAGCATCTGTGCAGTTGTAGTGTGTCTTAGACAACCCATTAGAAAAATTGGTCTTTGGAGGGGAGTTGAAAAGTTTCTGCTTTACCAAGCACCCCACTGCCAGGTGACCTTGACCCCTGACAAGATAATGAAAGTAGAAAACTAAGGCACACTTCAAATTTTGCCAAAGATGTAGAATTTTTTTCTTTTTTTTATTATTCATTTCAATGAAAATTTGCAGAGACTTTGGATTTCCATTCATTCACTATTGCACTTTTCTCCCCTCCCAACCCTCCCTCCCAGTACACTACCCTCTTAGAAAAGTAAAAGAAAAATAAAGATGTAGAATTTTATGAAGTCAATAAGACTGATGTTGGCGAACATCAGGAATCATGTGAAACATCAACAAATGAAGATCTAGTAGGGCTAAGTCAGTAACAGGGAAGGCTTTCAGGAAGTATCTAGAGAAGGCTCCGAGAAAATAGAGGGAGACTAGTATTTGTCAGGGCTTCCAACAAGTTAGAACTGTTGTTGTTACGCACTACTGAGTTGAGTATGACTCATAACGACCCTCTGAACAAAGGATCTGAAACCTGCCCTATCTTGTGCCACCCTCTCCACAAAAACTAAAAGACTCGTTGACATTGAGTTGGAACCAACTCACAGCTGACCCTTTATTGTTTCCAGGTCTGTAAATCAACAAGAGGAGATTGCTTATGTTTCATCCATGGAGCCACTGGAGGATTTGAACTTCCTAAGAGGCTTGGCCTTCAAGTTAGTTAACAACATGTCTTCTTAGAGACTTCATCACCAGAGCTCCCTGATAGAAGCAGCTCGGTCATGTCCACTGTAGCAAAATCAGAACTGACTAAAATGTTTCAAGTATGGTTGTACTGGAATGATAAATAGAACAGGAAAGATTATGAGTTGAAACCCTGAAACAGGAGACTAAGAAGAGACATCATCAACCGTTCCAAGTGCCTGATGTGGGAGACTGGGTTATTTATTACCAGGATAGTTAAAGCAATACGTTCAGCTCTCATCTTTGCGGAAAGCACTGTCTATTCTGACTCTATATGTCAAGAGATTTGGTTGCTGTGCAACACACATGCAGTCCTTGTATTTTAGGTGTGAGATTCAATTTCTAGTTTTGTTGTTGTTATGTGCCATCGAGTCACTTGTGACT
>NW_006399765.1:14451422-14453631 GCF_000299155.1 Elephantulus edwardii
GCCTCAATCCATATTGTAGGCTGCAGTCCTTGACACTCTGCAGCAGGCGCTTCAGGTCCTCCTCAGTTTCAGCAAGCAGGGTTGTGTCATCCGCATAACACAGATTGTTGATAAATCGTCCACCAATCTTGACCCCACATTTCTCCTCATAGAGCCAATTTCTAGTAGGATACATTTTTCCCCCATTCTGTTTATCATTACCGTAGGACCTATAAATTTCCCCCATTTTGTTTATCATTCTAGTTTACCCATACTTTATAAATTTTGGTCTATGCCAGTTTTGCTTTGTCAGCCAGGCCTGGACGGGGAGGAACCAGTTTGAAGCCTTGGTACATCTTGCAAGAAAGTCACACTTGAGACAATACTATGGGAAAGATGTTATACCAGGCAATCATGCAGTTTGCTTCCTCTTGTTAAGATTTACAGCCTTGGAAACCCAAGGGAGGGTCACCTTGAGTTGGAATCAGCATGATGGCAATTGGTCTGTTCCCTCCACTCAGTGACTTAAATTTTCCTTTGGTCATACTAAAATTTAGAACAGAGTAAAACATATAGTCAAACTTTTGCTAAATATAAGATTTTAAAATATATAGCTCAGGATTCCCTTTTCTGAGCTGTAACAATGGCTCACATTTTCCCATTGTTATAAAGATTTAAAAAGATCATTCACTAACACACAGAAACAACTAAGACTTGAAGATTTATGTGTCAGACAGGGGGTGCAGCGACAAGCAAAAAGGGCCTTGATGAAGACACATCACGGATTACATGGATAAATGAAGCAGGAGCTCTGGTGGCACTGTGGTTTAACTCAGCTGCTAATGAAAAAAGGTTGCCAGTTCAAATCTATCAATTACTCCATGGAAGGAAGATGAGACCAGCTGCTTCTATAGAGAATTAAAGCCTAGAAGGTCCTATGGGAGAGTTCTATTTTGTGCTGCAGTCACTACTAGTAAGGGACAGATTTGATGGTACAGAGTTTGGTTTATAAATCAAATGACATAAAAAAAACACCCCACATTACTATAAAAAGGCACAAGATGTTATGAGAACCAACTCCTCCTCCTCTTCCTCCTCCTCCTCCTCCTCCTCATTGCCTTTGAGTTGGTATTGACTCATAGTTGACCCTCTATTGGGTTCCAAGGCTATAAATTGCATGGGAGGAGATCACTCATTTCCTTCAGTGGAGAGATAGGTAAGTGAGTGTAGTGACAGGTAATGATAAGAGCCAAGACAAGGGAGATTTAGCCTCATTTGATCTCAAGTGTATCTGTCTTGGAAAGAGTAAAGCCAGAATGATCCTTGCTGCAAGGATGGTGAGACTTCATCTCACATAATGTGGGCATGTTAACAGGACAAACCAGTCCTTGTGAAACCCCCAGTGAAGTGGACTGACCCAGTGAGTGGCTGCAGGAATGGGCTCCAACATATCTACTACTGTGAGCATGGCACAGCCACAGACAACGATTTATTCTATTTTACACCGGCTTAGAGTAAGTTGGAACTAACCTGATGGTACCTATTAACAACAGCCTAGTTAAAAGTATCTTAACTCTGTATAACTAAACATTACAAACTGAGAGCCTTTAAACAGTGCACATTATTTCAGTTCCTGTAAGTTTCTAGCTTTCTAGGGAGCTCTGGTGGCCTAGGGGTAAGAAGCTGTGCACTGCAATCCCAAAGGCAGGCAATTCGAATCCACCAACTGGTCCACCGGGAAGGATGGGCAGTCTTCTCCCATGCGATTAACTGCCTCTGAAAACCCACTGGAGGGTTAGCTATGGGTCAGTTCCAACTCAACAGTACACAATAACATCACCACCACAGACTACTTTTTTTACTACTTTTTGTTGTTTTGTTTTTATTATTCTTTATTTTAATGAACATTTACAGAGATTTTGGATTTCCATTCATTCATTGCTGCACTATTCTCCCTGCCCTCCCTCCCCCAGTTCACTCCTCCTCTCAGGTACGAAAACTATGAGTCCCAGTAGCCTGTGGGTCAATGCCATATTTAAAAGCCAGAGTTTTTGCTACTTTTGAAAGCCTGCTGGAGAGTCAACTATGAGTCAATTCCAACTTGACACCACACAACAAGAGACACATCTTAGATGAGTGCTCCACTTAAGGACATGCCAGCTAAGCTGTATCTTCAAATGGAAGCTCAACTGGGGAGGAATCTGCTTCCAGGTGGTTGTTGTTGTTATGT
>NW_006399765.1:14454049-14459927 GCF_000299155.1 Elephantulus edwardii
CCCTTACTAGCTGGAGGCCACAGACCTTGAAAGCCAGTGATACCTCTTTCTAATGTGACCTTCCTCTACATGACCGCTTATTTCATCAAGTCAGCAAGAAGCCTCTCTAGTAGTAGAAGACGTCTGCCAGCGAGATAGGGTCTTACTAAAACATAATTGTGGGGATGACACCGATCAGTCTTGCCACGTTCTGTTGGTTAAAGGAGACACTCAAAGCGAAGAGACTACACAACAATATGGACACAATGTCTGGTATCGTGGTGAGAAGCATCTTAAATCTATCTCCCTCAGGAAGCAACAATAGAGTCCAACAACAATAGCAAAAAAAATACCCCTTGTTTTTTGGTAAGATACAAGGTGACGTTAACTAGGTGGTCAGGGGGAGGGAAGAAGTGCCCTGAAAGAAAGAACAATGTGAGGACAAGCACACACGGCATTTACAAGAGGTCTAGACAGTGGCTGGTGGGTCTGTGCTCCACTCCTGCTCCGTAACTTTCTAAAAAAAATATATTATTGTGGTTTGAGTGAAAGTTTATAGAGCTTTCGACCCAAAAATTTACACACGTCTTGTTTCATAACTTTAGTGACAGTTCTCTCAACAAACAACAAGCTCCCCACCTCCTCCCTCGGCTCCCTATTTCCCTTCATCCTCTCTCCTGCTCGTTCCGACCTGCCAAGCTTCGCTTTGTTAAAATGCTGTCCGTTACGTCCCATGTGGCTGATTATTCTGCAGAATTTGTTCCTCAAGATTACTAGTGTTCACTTTACAGGTCTGTTGTCTGGTTTGGAGAGTTCCCTGGGGTGGGATCAGTTCCAGGCTTGAAGGGTGTCTCACAGTTACAGTCTCAGGGCTTCCACCAGTCAATCGTGCCATAAGGTTTTTTAGGATTTTTAATTTTTTCTACATTTTTTTCTCCCCTTCTGTCCAAGACCTTCTGTGGTAGTAGCTTACACGGCCTATTGTGGTTATGTACCGTTGAGTCGAAACCAACCCATAGCTGACCCTCTAGTGGGTTTTTAGAGACAGATAATCGCACAGGAGGAGAATGCCCACCCATCCTCCACAGAGCAGCTGGTGGATTTGAACCATGTGTCTTCAGGATTGTAGTGCAGTCTCTTTAACACTAGGCCACCAGAGCTCCCTACATGGCCTATTCGAGCTTTAGAATTGTTTCCTTGAGTGTCTTTTTCACTCTTCTTTCTGCTGCATGAGGACAGACCATCTTAGATGGCCACTTGCTAACTTGAGGCCCCCTTTCTCTACTCACCATCAGAGGATATGTAACCATCTGTCTGAGCTCTTTTGTACTGATTGACTTAGCTGTCCCCAAGACTATAGCCTCAAGTCCCCAAGCCCAGGGCCTCACTTCCTCAAGGAAGCTGGTTATAGCTCAGACGTTTTCAGACCTTTGCCCATTTGCTCTACTCGAACTCAACTCATTGCCTTCAAGTTGTAATTGACTCATAGTTGACCCTCCAGCAGGTTCCTGAGGTTGTAAATCAAATCAGAAGAGATGACCCATCTTTCTCCCAAGGAACCACGGGTGGGTTCAAACTGTAAGAGCCGTGTGGGTTTTGAGGTAGCAGTGCAACTGCCTACACATCTATGCCACTAAGCCCCCTACTTTATATGTAGATATATTCCCAGAATATACAAATACCTGAGGGAGCTTGGATGGTGTAGTGGTAAGGAGATGCATTGCTAACCTAAAAGAGGCTGGTTCGAATCCACCAACAGCTCTTTAAGAGAAAAATGGGCAATCTCCTCTTGTGCAATTTACAATCTTTGAAAACCCGCTGGAAGATAGTGAGTTAGCTCTGAGTTGATGGCAATGAGAGATACAAATACCTACATAGCAATACCTATGTAGCCTCCATCAGCCCCGTGTGCTAATGGGTGTTCTCCCATCTGCCTACCCACACCTGTTCTTGCATGTCTGCCTATAGAGTCACTCGAAGTAGTTGTACCTCAGAACATCAGATGCTATCCTGACCCTTGTCCCCCTTTGTGGTAGGCTGTGCATCAATTATCTACTTGCTACATTTCCCTCCCCTCAATCTCTGGTAATCATCAAATGTTTCTTTCCATGTGTTAATCTTTCCAAGGCTTTTTATAACAGTGGTCTCATGCAATATTTATCCTTTTGGGATTAACTAATTTCTTTCAGCCTAATGTCCTCCAGATTCATCCACACTTTGATCTGTTTCTTGGGCTCATTATTCTTTAACATTGCATAGAGTTTCATTGTGTGCATGTATCATAGTTTATCTTTTCATCTATTGTTGAACACTTAAGAAGTATCTCTGTGTTATTGTGAATAATGCTGCAAAGCATATGTTGTTGTTGTTGTTGTTGAGTGCCATTGAGTCATAGATGACTCACAGCGACCTTATGAAGAAAAGACCTGAACACTTGTATAACTTTGATCATTTCTCCAAGTTCATAGAATTTCCAGAGGCAAGTTTTCGGAAGTAGATGCCACGTCTGCTTCCAAGCTTGTTTTAATTGGGGAGCTCCACCAAACACTGTCCACCATGGGTAACCATTATCGCATGTGACACATCAGTGTCATGGTATTCAGCATCACAGTAACCTCTGTACAGCAAACGGACAGACCAGTGCTATACCACTTAGAAGAATGTTTGACCAAAAACAATTAAAACCATATGTTGTTTGTTGTTGTTATGTGCCGTCGAGTCGCTTGCGACTCATAGCGACCCTATGTACAACAGCCCTAAACTCTGCTCTGTCCTATGCCAATCGCACTGTCTCTGACACTCCCATCCCGATTATCCCAGTCACTGAATCAATCCACCTCATAGAGGGCCTTCCCCTCCTTCGCCGTCCCTCCATCCTCCCAAGCATGATGTCCTTCTCCAAGGACTGGTCTGTCCTCACAACATGTCCAAAGTCCAAAGTATGTGAGACGGAGCCTCAGAATCCTTGCCTCCAAGGAGCCACCCGGTTTAACCCTTTCCAGGACAAATCTGTTTGTTTTCCTAGCAGTCCATGGTATTCTCAATACACTTCTCCAGCACCACAGCTCAAAGGCATCAATTCTTCTTCTATCCTCTTCGGTCATTGTCCAACTCTCTGATGTATAACAAGTGATTGAGACCATATAGGCATGTTAAACTTTAAAGAAAATGTATGGAATCTGGATCAAGACTGCATTGTATTTCTAAGATGCTTTGGGTAACTGACATTTTCACGATGTTAAGTCTTCCTGTCCATGTCTTGCTCTGTAACTGTTGATGGCTCTCCAGTGCTGTGGTTTTTGTCTCATCTTCAAGATCAAGTAATCTACTTCCCTGGACTCACTTCTCCCAGCATCTATGCCTTCATTCTCCATTTTTATCCATTCTGCCTGTTACCCTTGTAGATACATTCCTTCTTTATTTATCTATTTTAATTAGAAGTTAACGAATATATTTAATAAAGATTAATTAGATAATGAAAGAAGTTCAAGCTGCACTGAAGGGATTGGCAAAAATAAGGTCCCAAGAATGGTGTACAAATTGATGCCAAAAAGTTTGTGGCCAAGGACCTCTCCAAATTATTCAAGAAGCAATGATGCTAGTTTGAACACTGAAGTGCTCCTGATTCAATCTCAATCACTTGCTATGCTGCTGAGAGCTGAAAAATCAATAAAGACAACAGAAGAATTGATGTCTTTGAACTGTGGTGTTAGAGAAAGAGTACTGAATACCCCACGGGCTTCCAAAAGAATGAACAGATATGTCTTGGAGAAGGTGCAACCAGAGTGCTCTTGGGGGCAATCACAATAAAGCTTCAACTCCCATACACTGGGCATGTCACTAGAAGAGGTGATTCCTTGGAGGGGGGGCATCATGCTTGGGAAGATGAAAGGTCAGAGAAAGAGAGGAAGGTCCCTCAATCCGGCGTATTGACACAGTGACTGCAGAAATGAGACCAAGTGTGTCAGAGATTATGAGGATGGCACAGGATAGGACAGGGTTCAGATCTGTTGTTCATAGGGTTGCTAACAACAATAGGTGTCTATCTAGCCATGCATGCATGCATGCATGCATCCATCCATCCATCCATCCACCCACCCATCCTTCCACTTATGTATTTCAAACCCAGCATAAATTTACTTTCTCAAAGCAATCTAACGGATGCTCTGTGGCATAGTTTGCATGGAGTTGCACTGCTAACACAAAGGCAGTGCTTCTCGGGTGCCTCAAATCCTCCAGTGACTTTTCAGGAGAAGCACAGGCAGTCCCTTCTGTGTGCTTTACAGTCTCAAAAACCCGCTGGAGGGTCAGCCATGGGTTGGTTCAGACTTAAAAGTAATGAATGAGCTTGAAGCAATATTTTCAAATGTCTACTTCAGTGCATTGAGTTGAGACACATGAGACACAGTCTAGCTGACCGTTGGAACACAGGGAGCTGAAAGCTTACCCAAATGAGAAGAGGAAAAATGGGAGGTTCCCAGGCTGAGGGCTAATCCTGTCTTGTAGCCAGGAATGCCGCAAGGAATTTTGGACAAACAGAAAGCTTCCTTTCAGCAAGTGGTTAATAACGATCTTTGGGTATTCCTCCCTAAGCTAATAATCTCAAATAGTGTCCAAAAAGCATTGGCCAAACTGACATCTTACTGAGGACAGTTGGAGCTGGGAGCATCTCCATGTTGCCAGGCATCTTGGCCAGGCTGGATCAGGCCTCTGCTGGCATCAGACACTACCCTGGCAGGAACTGGGGTAGCAACTGATGAAACCCAACCAAGGGTGTTTCTGACCACACCCAGGGCCTGTCCCTTAAGGCTGAGGGAATGTGCAAGGGAAAATTAACCCAGGCTAGTAGCACAGAGCTTGGCCTCCTCTTGTAGGTAAAGGGGTTGTGGCTGGAGCTAGCAGAGAGAGTGGGCTTGGACCTAGAGAGCCCTTGGCTTTGGAAATAAGCACCATGCCCACTGCTGACTGCTGAATCTGTGCAGAAGCAGCCTGAACTTGCAGGGGTGAAAGAGGAAGGGCTAGGCAGACAGGAAGCCCCTAGGTCTCCTCATCCTTCATCATCCTCTCCATTTGGGCAGATCTTTTTCAGTTACCCATAAAAGGCTGCAGAAACAGAAGACCCTGCACAATCCCATTCTTCTCACTTGACCATTCTGCCTCTCACCTCCATGCCCTGCAGGACTTGCAATTGCACCCCAGGGCCTTTGCACAAAGTGGTACCTCCACCTGGAGCACCCTCTCCACCTGTCTTCATCTAGCCAAGTCCTATTCTTTTGCAGGCCTAGAAGATTTACTGTCCCTTCTGATCCAGCTAGGGTCTCCTGGGCTTGCCGCAACTCCTCTTACAGTGCAATCTCCTCATTGCTACCTGTCCCTTCCCTCCACGCCCGCCCAAGGCTGTGGCTTGCAGAAGCTGCTCCATTTCCAGTGCCTTGAGCTCGGTTAAGATCAACGCTTCTCTGCCTAGATGGAGCGTTCACTCTTGCAGTCAGCTCTTTCCACAGATGTAGTCAATCTGATTCCAATGTAGTCCATCAGGTGAGGTCCATGTGTACAGTTGCCATTTGTGTTTTCAAAAAAAAAAAGATGATGGGGGCTGATCGGAGGAGGCAGCGCGAGGACGCCGCGTGGGACCGGACCTGCGCTCGGCTCGGCGGCGGAGTCCCGTGTTGCGTTCTGGTTCCTAAGAAAGGAAGAGCAAGGAAGCCCTGGAGTGGCTTTACTTTACAGTCATTTCAACAGAAGGGCGAGAGATGGAACCCGAAGAAGAAAGGATTCGCTACAGTCAGAGACTGTGCCGACAAGATGGTGGACGGGGAGCTGAACGTGGATAGTCTCATCACCCGATTGCTGGAGGAACTCTACTATGCTTAGTGGTAAAAAGATGCACTACAGCCGG
>NW_006399765.1:14460638-14495224 GCF_000299155.1 Elephantulus edwardii
AAAAAAAAAGGATGATGAAAGACCAGAGAAGTTGTAGGAGGACATCATTCACGAAGAAAGAAAAAAGTCATTACAAAGACAGGAAAGAAAGTAAAGGCCAAAAAATTTTTTTTAAAAAGCTATAGTTTGAGCAGCAGGTCTCAAACTAGACCACCACAGTCACTGAGGCTGAGGGAAGAGCTTGTTTAAATGCAGATTACTAGGCCCCACTCTTAGTTTCTAGTTCAGTTAAAAAGGTGGTGGTTGTTGTTAACTGCTGTCAAATCATCTACATCTTAAAGCAACTCTATGAACGGCCAACCTGCCCTATACTGCTCAATTCGCATCCCCTCTGACACACTAGAGCCCGTTGCTGCAGTCACCATGTCAATCTTTCTCATTGGGGGTCTTCCTTCCCTCCGCTGACCATCTTTCCGAGCAGGTTGTCCCTTTCCAAGGAACAGCCTTGCCTCACTACATGTCCAAAATACAAAAATCAAAGCTTTCCCATCTTTGCTTCCAAGGAGCACTCTGGATGCACTATTTCCATGAAATATCTGTTCGTTCTTTCGGCCGTCCATGGGATAGTCAGTACTCTTCTCGGCACCACAGCCCAAAGGCATCAATCCTTCTGTCATCCTTATTCATTGTCCAGCTTTCAGATGCACAGCAGGTAATAGAACAATGACCTGAATCAGGCATACTTTAATCTTCAAACTAATATCATTGCTCCTCAGTATTTTGGAGAGGCCCTTGACAATGGACTTGCCCAGAACATCACCTGATCCCCAGACTGCTGGTACCAAAGTTGTTGATTGCTGATCCAAGCAAGATGAAATTATTGACGACTACAATCCTTTCTCCATCCATCATAATGTTGAGCATTGGTGCCGTGGAGGAAAACCTTTTTTTTTTTTAAAATAGCATTCAGTTTATTACAGGTATTTAGTATTGGCTTCCCAACCTTTGTTTTCTTGATGTTGAGATGTAAAGGCTGTAGTCCTTGATCTTCTGCAGCAAGTTCTTCATATCCTCCTCACTTTCAGCCAAGTTGTAAGACCTCAGAATTTGCATCCTTAACAAGCTCCCAGGTGATGCTGCTAGTCCCGAGACTGTACTTGGAGATTCACTGAGAGAATGTTTCTTTTTTGATAAAAATAGGACCAACTCTCTTCCTATCATACTAGGTTTTGAGAGGATCCAATGAGATAAATGCACCCAAAGAGGTTCAGAGGTGCTTGGGCTTCAGAGATTGTTCCTCAGAGTGGGCAGCAGATATGAAAAGGGGAAAAGGTAAGAAAGGGTCCAAGCAGGTCAGATGGGCTGAGAGGGCAGCCAAGGCCCAGCACAGCAGCCAGCTGGGTCAGAGTTCTGCTGTGGGAGCAGCTGGGAGCCACCCAAGGTTCTGGTGCAGGAAAGTGACAGATGGAAACAGAACCTGGCCGTGCAGGGCAAGAGGCCACTGACTTGGTTGTAAGTTCCCGTGTTGGGTTCTCCTCGGCTGTTTGGCCAGTTACAGAGCTTCCGGCTGAAATTGAGAACTGGTTCTTAAATGCAGTTGGTACTAGACTCGAGGTCATATTTTTGTCCTAGTGGATTTGTATGTGTCACATATGATAATGATTACCCATGGTGGACAGTGTTTGGTGGAGCTCCCCGATTAAAACAAGCCTGGAAGCAGGAGTGGGGTCCACTTCCGTAATAGCTTGCCTCCAGAAACCCTATGAACCTGGAGAAAGGATGAAAGTCATCCAAGTGTTGAGGACTTTTGTTATAGGGTCACTATGAGTTATCTATGACTCGATGGCACTTAACACAACAACTTTAGTTTGAACTTGCACATGAGTAACTGGTGGTCTGGACCATAGTCAGCCCCTAGTCTTGTTTTGACTGTTGATACTGAGCTTCTCCATCAGCTCTTTCCATAGATGTAGTCAGTCTGGTTCCTGTGTAGTACATCAGGTAAGGTCCATGTGTTCAGCTGCCATTTACGTTTTCAAAAAAAGGAGACGGGAGACCAGAGAAGTTGTAGGAGGACATCATTCATGAAGATAAAAAGCATTACAAAGACAGGAAAGAAAGTAAAGCCCAAAGTGATATTAGAAGAGACTCTGAAATTTGCACTGTAAAGTAAAGAAGCCAAAACAGGAGAAGAAATGCTTGCGAGTGGGAGCTGAAGAGAAGACTTCAAAGGGCAGCCCGAGAACACAAAGTACTATTAGTGAAATATGAAAAGAACTGAAGTTAGAAAACCCAAAGTGAAGACACAGTTGGCATTTCTCAAACTGAAAAAACCTGAAGAACAAGTTAAAACCTCTAGGTGCAATACTGAAGAATTCCATGGCCAACATATTAAATGATGCAGGAATCATCAAAAGAAGATGGAAGAAATACAGTCACTGGACCAAAAAGAATTGATTAGCAATGAACCATTTTAGGAAGTTCAAGAACCAAGAAAATGAAGGAAGAAATTCAGGCTACACTGAGACATTGCAAATAAATAAGGCCCCAGCCATTGATGGAATATCAATTGTGATGTTTTGGAAACAAGCACAGCCCTGCATGGGCACACTAGCCTATGCCAAGAAATTTGGCCAGTTAATTGGAAGAGATTCACATTTGGTCCCATTCACTCAAAAGGTGAGCCGACATAATGTGGAAATTATGTAACAATATCATTACTATCACATGCAAGTAAAATCTTGAAGCTTATTTTAAAATTACTAAGAAAGTACACGGAAAGGAACTGCCAGAAATTTAAGCCAGATTCAGTAGAGGTCAATGAATGAGGGATATCATTGCTGATATCAGATACATCTTGGCTGAAAACAGAATACCAGAGAGATATTTACTTGTCTTTTATTAACTATGCAAAGGTATTTGACTTCTGGATCATAAAAATTAATAATAATATTAAGAAGAAACATTTAATTGTGTTCATGTGAAAACCATGCATAGACTGAGAAGCAGTTGTCCAAGCAGAACAAGGGAACACTGCAAAGTTTAAAATGAGTAAAGGTGTGCATCAGAGTTTCACCCTTTCTCCAGACTTATTCAATATGTAGGCTGACAGATAATTCAAGAAGCTGAACTATATGAAGAAGAGTATGGCATCAGGATAGAGGAAGACTCATCAACAGGTTGCTCTACGCAGGTAACACAACCTTGCTCGCAGAAATTGAAAACTTGATGCACTTACTGCAAAAGATCAAAGACTACAGTCTTCAAAACGGATTACACCTCAACATTCAAGAAAATAAAAATCCCCATCACTGGATTTATAGGAAATATCATGACAGATGGAGCAAAGATTGATGTTGTCAATTATTTCTTTATATTTGGATTCCCAACCAACACCCATGGTAGCAGCACTTAAGAAATCAAAGGATGTTGTCAAGGGCCTCTGCAAAGTGCTAAAGAGTAAGGATGTCAATTTAAAAACTAAGGTGCACCTAATCCAAGTCATGGTATTTTCAATTGCTTCCCATGCACTTGAACGTTGGAAAGTGAATAGGGGTCACAGAAGAATAATTACTATTTTTGAACTGTGGGGTTAGTGAAGAGTATTGACTATACCATGAACAAAAAAGAAAAAAACCAACCAAAACCCAATCAACCACCCACCCAAAAGAAATCTTTCTTGTAGAAAATACAAGCAGGGTGCCTCTTAGAGAGGCAAGGATGGTAAAACTTCATCTCAAATACTTTGCCCACATTTTTAGGAGGGGCTAGTCCTCCTTGGAAAAAGACATCATGCTTGGAAAGGTGAAGGGTCAGAGAAAGAGAGGAAGACCTTCAACAGCTTGTACTGACACAATAAATGTAACAGTGGACTCGAGCATATCAGAGGTCATGGGGCGGGATAGGTCAAGGCTCAGACGTGTTGTTCACAGAGTTTCTACGAGCTGTCGTTGACTTGATAGCATCTACCAGCCTAACAAGAGTTAAAACTAAATTTCAGATTAGCAACTAACAATATTTTTAGTATAACTGCTGTATTTCTATATACATAAAACATGTTACATGGGTCTGTTTTCAAATTATACACCACTTCCCCCAGCACAATATGCATAGAATATGCAAGGACACAGTATTTAGACGAGTGCATTATTTTTAGGAAGGAACCATGCTGTGCCCTAAACATTGCAAGAGATCTCCTTGCACTGAAACCTCTTTTTAGCTGCCCTGATCACCTCTGATTCCTTTCCTACACTCACCTCCTCTTGAAGCCATCCGTCTTCCTACCTTCAATGAGTGGTTGAGAAGCAGCTTCCAGCAGCCAGTCTTGTTTCCCATGACAACTGTAGGCCTGGGTGAGAAGGTCCCCCGCTTCACTCAGGTGTGCCCAGCAAGCCAGGCTCAGGTGGCGGGCTGCAGTAATGACTCACTGGATCTGTGGGTTAATGAAATGTATAAAGCTCTCAAGGTCCAGACAGCAGGAACTTGCCAGCTTCACCCTAGCTAATGGCTCTAGTTAATCAAGAGAACTGATAAGCTGCAGGTGTATATGCTCACCTAGTGAGTGGACACAGTAAAAAGGAGGTGGTCCCTCCATGCAACCTCAGAAATGAGCAGCCAAGCATCCTAGGGTCTCAGAGATGCTCCTGGTGACGTGAGCATCACTGGCTAGAGCTAGAGATCCCTGCCTTGTTTCTGCTCAGCCAGGACCAGCTATACTGTCAGGACCTCCCTTGGTTTTTCCCTTCCCCAAAGCCAGATGCTGCCATGGAGTCCATTCTGGCCCACAGCACCATGTAGGGAAGAGTAGAAGTACACCATGCAATCTCCAAAACTATAAATCTTCACAGAAGCTGACTGCCCCTTCTGTTCCCCATGGAGGGTTTGAAACGCTACCCTGGTTAGCAGCTGTGCCTTAACCACAACACGACCAGAGCCCCCTGTCTTCTTCCCACAACCTTTAAATCCCTGATAATGCACAGTTCCAGAAACAAGCTGTAGGAAACCCACTTTTGGCAACAACCTCTATCAACATTTTCTCCCTCTAGCAAGGAATCAGGAAAGCAATTTGGGCTTAATCTTTAAAACTATTTGATAAACATTTGAGAGCTTAGTGGTGGCCTGGGACCTCCTCACGGAGTTCTGGTAGCCTAGTCCATAGAGAATCGCACTGCTAACCCCAAAGCCAAGCCTCTCTAGTTGTTCAAATCCACCAGGGGCTCCTCGGGAGAAAGACGGGCCATCTCTTCCCATGTGCTTTACAGCTTCAGAAACTCAATGGAGGAGCTGAGTCAGTTCGGACTCCAAGGCAATGATCTGAGTGTGTGCCCGACAGTTCTTCAGCATTTCCTATAGCTCAGTGGTTCTCAGCCTGACTTCGAGTTATAAATACTTGGGGAGTTTTTTAAAAAATTCTCAAAACCCAGGCCACACCCTGTTTACTACTTAAATCAGACTCTATGGGCGGTGGGACCCAGGCATCAGGAGACAAAGCTCCCAGGTGATTCCAATGTGCTGCCCAGCCTGAATTGCTGATTGAGTTCACCCTGTTCAATCCTTATTCATCCAGCAAGGTTTTCTCTCCATGTAGATCTGAGACTCAAAAAGGTACAAGTGATTCTGCTTTCTGTAGCCCCAAACTCTGTCCTCTCCTTTCCTTCCCAGACTACCTGGACGAATCGTGATGTTCAGAAGACTCCAGTGTTGTCCTGTAATACGTGGTGTTGACACTCGACTTCTTTGTGCGATGGGACTGCCCTCTGCTCACATCTTCCTCTGATGACAGAGGACCCCTATCTGATAAGAGCCAGACATAGCCGGGGCTCAAACCATTTGGCCCCACCCGGGGCCATTCACTTCCAAGCAGGTCCTGTTACCTTGGATCACAAGCAATAACAGACATCTCTCTCTCCTCCTTGCCCACCACGTTCTCAAGCCTGGCTCGTCTGTCACCCCTGTCAACCTCTCGCTTTATATATTTGTTATATACGATATATGATATATTGCCCTTCCACCTCCCCAGGGATCATCCTTCAGCTACCTCAGCTTCCCAGGGACTGGGGGATCAAGTGTCGTTTCTCACTCACAGGTTGGCAGAGGCGTCCAGAACTTCGGATCCAAAGGGAAAAGCCATTCTGCAGCCCTAGGGCCTCTCTGGTGAGACTGACTCACTGGCTGGAAAAAGCAAATGAAATGCTGGCGCAGGTTGGGGACCAGGTTGGGGGAGAAAACAAGGTGGGGGAACAGACCGCGGAGCCAGGTGGAGGGAAACAAGGTGAGAGAGAAAGGCGGGCGCCGCTTGCCCTCTGCTGGCCAGTGCGGGTACTGAGCTCGCTGTCCCTGCACCAGCGTGTCCAGGAGGCCCCGGAGGAGGCGGCATTTAGTGGCCGCAGGTGCATCAAGCCAGGCACTGCAGTGGGCGTTGACGTGGACAGATGAAGGTGAGCAACCTCATGCCTGCTGTCATGGAGCTCAAGTTCAAGTTGGGGGTCGGAGGGAGCCCACTGCACCGAGGAGATTCAGACTCCCGGAAACCCTCCATCGTTGTCCGAGGCTGTAAATCGTCAAAGGGAGGGGATTGCTCAGTTGCTCAGCTTGCTAGGCAGAGCCGCTGATGGATCCGAACTGCTGACCTCTGGGAAATACTCGTAATGCTCTGTGCCACCTAAGCTCCTTTCGAGTGGGGAGGCAGACGTTAGTCAATAATCAAACACACCTTACAACATGCAGGTGAGGGTCTTTTGAGCGCACCAACGTCATTTCACATGGTGGTTTTCATTTATTCCCCTTCGTCAAAGCAGGTGAGGAAAGGAAGAACTTATCTGAGGACAAGGAGTTGAAAGGAGAGCCGTAAGAGGATTTCGCGGCTCTTGTTTAGGTGACCCTGAGTCTGAGGGCGCTGGGCGGGGCCGGAGAGGGTGGGGCCTGAGCGGGCGTGGTCAGGAGACAACCCCGCCCCCGCCGGTAGAGGCGAAATGGCGCTCTTACCGCCGGAAAGGACGATGAAGGGCGGAGCCTGCGCTGGAGGGGCGGAGTCTGTACGGAAGGGGCGCGTGATGGGGGCGGAGTCGGCGTTGCAAGGGGCGGGGCGTGGAAGGGCGGAGCCGGTGCTGAAGAGAGGTGGCTTGGAGGGGAGGAGCCTGCAAAGAAGTAGTGGGCGTGGAAGGGCCGAACTGGCGCTAAGGGGTGCGGCGTGGAAGGGCGGAGCCAGCATTGAAAGGGCGGAGCGCGGAGGGGCCTCAGCCAGTGTTACAGGGCCTTGGTGTGAAGGGGCGGAGCCTGGTTTGAAGGGACGTCGTGGGGGCGGAGCCGGCTCCGAAGGGGCAGGTCGTGGAGGGCGCGGTGGGGCGCGGTGTCGTAGGGGCGTGGCCTATTCCAGGAGAGGCGGAGCCTGAGCTGATAGAGCCAGAGGAAGCCACACCAGCCTCCTGGAGAGGGCGGGGCCCGGGCTTCTGGAAGGAGGCGGAAGCACCTGTGTGGTGTGAGGCCGAGGACGTCTTACGTGCAGGACTTGGACTTGCAGGTAAACGCGGCAGCTCTGGGTCCAGTAAGTCCAATAGGAAGTGCCCCAGGTAGTACCCAACCTGAGCCTGGTAAAAGTCCTTCTCTCCTCCCAGATACCCTGCCACCCCCTCCTCGTTCCATTCTGTTCAGGCCTGACTTCACCTTTGCCTTCAGATGTCTCTCCCTGGTCGGTCTCAGCCCCCAGTCCACGGTGGTAGATCTTAGGGACCCCGAGAAGGGTGGGGCCTGGAGAGGCATGCATAAGCCCTGTCAATCAGAGCAGACTGACCTGACTTCACCAAAGACTGTGACTTTCGAGAGGCCCTCACTCTCTCTGCTTCAGTGGCAAAACAGCGGCTGACCGCTGGCCCTGCCTGCCCTGGGTGAGTCTGTCTCGGGGCTGAGGTCGTAGAGAGGGACCCGGGACAGGGCAGTGCTTGCTTCTTTCAGATCAATAGGAGTGCTTACGCTCCTGCTCCCTCTGACCTTAGATGGATGACCGGGCTCCCTTCCCCAGAACTGGGACCCCTGAAGGGCTGGGAGCTCTGAACCAGGACAGCTTGTTCTGTGTCACTGTGGTGATCTTGTGTGTTGGCCTGGGAGGTCTGTGATGTCCCGAAGTGGAAGTCTGAGGCTTGTACCAGACACGACTGATACCTGCCTGGAACCCATTAGCCCACTTTACATAGATAATGGGCCACCATCATGCAGGGTCTTGAGTGGCCAAGTTAAGAAACCAGAACTCTCCACTTCTAGTGTAACCTGTGGTGTGACCAGTGGTGACCTCAGGCCCTGCCTGGGTGATGGGGAGCATCGCAGGGGGACAGTCATGATGACGAAGATGTTGATGGTGCCATCGAATTAACGGTGACTTATCGGGACCCTGCAAACAACACATTAAAACCTTGCCCTGTCTTGTGCTGGCCTCACAGCCTCCAACATGCAAGACCATTGTTGTAGTCAGTGTGTCAGTTCATCTCTCTAAGGGTCTTCCTTGTCTTTCAGTGACCTTCTGCTTTTCCCAGAATTATGTCCTTTCTCAGGGACTGGCCTCTCCCAACAACATAGCCAAAGTATATGAAATGAAGTTTCATCATCCTTTCCTCCAAGAAAGATAGCTCAATTTGTAGGAAGGTGCACTGCCAAACCAAAGGTGGCTCCTCTCTGGTGGTTCGGATCCACCAATCACTCCAAGGAAACTCCCTGGAGAGTCAGCTATGAATCATTTCTGATTCAGCAGCACTAAGTCTGGGTTTTGTGTTTCCCAACAGACACCTGTTTGTTATTTTGACATTCTATGGTATATTCAATACTCTTCACTAACACCGCTGTTCGAAGGCATCAATTCTTCTTATGTTTTACTTATGTAGTGCCCAGCTTTCACAGACATAGGAACACTTGAAACCATGGCTGTGTCGGGCATACATTAGTCTTTAAATGGACATCCTTTCTTGTTAGTACTTTAAAGAGGCCCTTGACAGCTGATTTTCCCAATGCAACGTCTTTTGATTTCTTGACTGTTGTTACCATGGGGAATTGATTGTGGATCCAGGTGAAATGAAATCACTGACAAGGTCAATCTTTTCTCCATCTGTCATGAGGTGGTCTGCTAGTCTGGTTGTGGAGATTTTTGTTTTCTTGATGTTCAAGTGTGATCCATACTGAATGTTGGGAGTATACTGATCAGTGCTTCCCAAGAGTTATTTATTCCTCACATCTTATTGGGGGCAAGAATCTCTTGTTACCTCTGGTTTAGAAGCCCAAACAGGCTCAGAGAGGTGAAGTGACTTGGCCATGGTCTAACAATTTAACAGCAGCGTAGGAGTTCACACCTGAACAATCTGGTGCCTGTATTCACTCATCGTCTGTTGTTGTTATTGTTTATGTACCGTTGAACCAGAACTGACTCATAGCTGACTCTCCAGCTGGTTTCCAGAGGCTATAAATCACATAGGAGGAGACTGACTATCTTTCTTCTGAGCAGTTAGTGGTTTTGAGTTGCGTACCTTTGGGTTGGCAGCACAACTCCTTACCAGTAAGCCACGAGAGCTCCTTGCGCTCATGGTCTAGGTGTCTGATAATGAGGTCTTGACCTAGCACAGCAGGATGAATGAGGAGGAGCCAGAGAGCAGAAAATTGGGGAACAAGATTCAGGGCTTTGGGAAGGGGGGTGTTGATGACTTTTGAGAGGGAGTTAGTGACCAGAATCCCCAAGAGGACATTTAGGGGAAGAGAAGGCATTTGCCATTTGTTTAGGGGAGAAGGGTAATACGGAGGAGGCAGAGCGGGCTACTCCTCCATCTGGTGAAAATCCTGGAGATGGACGTGGATCCTTAGGACAGAAGATGCCCTCAGTGGGAGACAGGGGGAATGGGGAGCAAAATGCTGACCAAGCTGATGTGGGTGCAGGAAGGAGCCTTGGGAGGACCGTAGGCCTCTGGAGTGTTAATGCCGACAAGAGTAGGAAAAACCGAGGTCTTACTTCATAGAAGAAACCAAAGTTAGCAAACTACTTGCCTGACAACACCTCAATGGGAGGGGTCTTCAACTGGACTGAGTGTCCCCTTACCTCCCACCCCCGGCCCAGGGCCTATTCTACCTTTGAATCTTCCAAGGCAAATGGTTAGATTTCTCCAGCTTCTCCGTGGGAGAAAGATAAGCAGAGCAGTTTCCTCCTGTGCGATTTACAGCCTCTGAAAATGCTCTGAGGGTCAGCTATGAATCGGTTCTGACAGCACGGCAATGACTTTGACTGATTAGACCATTACAGGGAACCTTGATGGCCATAGTGCGTTACATGTGAGGCTGTTAGTTGAAAGGCCGGCAGCTCAAGCCCCCCAGTATTGCTCTTCCGAAGAAAGATGGACAGTTTCCTCTTGTACTGATGTACTGCTTCAGAAATGCATGGGAGGTTGGCTGTCAATCGGAACTCATTCTTCAGTGGTGAGGTTGGGTTGTTGCTGTTTGTTTATTAGATCCATGGCTCTCAGCCAGGGTCTGTTTTAACCTCTTCAAGGACATTTGTCAATATCTGGAGGCATTTTTGGTGGTCATCTTCTGGGAGGGGTGTTAGTAGCATCTGTTGTTGTTACATGCCGTCGAGTATAGGCGACTCATAGCGACCCTGTGAACGAAAGACCTGGACACCTGTATAACTTTCATCCTCTCTTCAGGTTCGTAGAGTTTTTGGAGGCAGGCTGTTTTGGAAGTGGATGCCACTCCTGCTTCCAAGCTTGTTTTAATTGGGAGCTCCACCAAACACTGTCCACCATGGGTAACCATTCTCGCATTTGACTCATCAGGGTCACAGTGTTCAATTTCACAGCAAGTGGACATAACAGAGCCATACGACCTAGTGGGTGGAAATCGGGGATGCTGTTCTGCATGCTACAGTGCACAGCACAGCTCAGTACAATGAAGTGTCACAGCAGAGGTGGTGCTGAGCCAGTCACTCTCCTCGTGTACCCCACGTCTTTCGTCCTTAGCAGGGCAGACAGCTCAGGTGGGGCCTCCACCTGCGTAGGCCTCCAGCTGAGCAAACCTTTGCCCCAGTCCTCACTTACTGCTCCCATGCTTACTTCTTGATTCCTGGAAGCTTCCAAAGTTCACTCTGCTTTTCTTGGGTGCAAGTAATGGTTTAAAGCCCTGCCCCCCACACACACACCCCAAAGTGTTAGTCCTCATCAATCTGTCCATCCAGACCTCTGTTCTTAGTATTTGGTGTCAAGCTCTGAGAAACCAAAGTCGAAAATGTCATGTAGCACACAGAGGATGCAGTGATTATGTGTTCACCTGCTAACAAGGAGGCCAGATGTTTGAGCCCAGCTCTATGGAAGAACGATGTGGTAGTCGGCTCCCTTAGAGATTCTGTAGAGACCCAAATGTGGGCCAGTTCTGCTCTGTCCTGTAGCATCGCTGAGCCAGAAGCAACTATCTGGTGCTGGTGTGTATTTTGTTTGTTCTGTAGGTGCAATATGTATTGAAAGTGAGTGACATTTTAAGGCTCCTCTCATTTTAGCCATTGTAACTGTGCCCTTTGGGAACAAGAGTGGCATCCACTTCCAAAATAACACACCTCCAGAAACCCTATGAACTTTGATAAATGTCAATAGTTGTAGAGGGGCTTCAAGCCTGTTGTTCATAGGGTCGCTATGAGTCATGCTCGACTCGAAGGCAATAAGCAAATTGTGCCCTGTGTTTGTGTGGCACTGAAGTAGACCAGAAGAAACTCACTGGTCCATCCCATCTCTCAGGACAGGCAGTTGTTGTTATGTGCCATCAAGTCACCTGCGACTCATAGTGACCATATGTACAGCAGCCCTAAACCCTGCCCTATCCTGGGCCAATCTCAGTGTCTCTAACACATCTACTCCCATTAACCAGTCACTAGATCCATCCATCTCATTGAGGGTCTTCCTCTCCTGCGCTGTCCCTCCACCCTCAGGCAGAGTTTACCATTATCTGAGAAGTGCTGTCTGGGGCAGTTCTGATCACCAGGAGCAAACACCAAGGCGATTCTTGAAAACTGAAAGGTAGAGGAATCACCTGGGAATCTTGTTAAAAAGACCCTTATTCAGAAGCTTATTGAGGCTGAGTGGGCCCAAGGATTCTGTGTTTCTAATGAGCTCCCAAACAATATAATGATGTTGTGTCTCAGTGTGACGAAAACAAAAATTCTTACCACTGGACTGATAGGCAACATCATGATAGATGGAGAAAAGATTGAAGTTGTCAACCATGTCATCTTACTTGGATCCCTTGGTACTAGCAGTCAGGAAATCAGGAGATGTGTTGCACTGGGAAAGTCTGCAGTCAGGACCTCTCTAAATTGATGAGCAGTGATGTCAGTTTGAGGGCACAAAGGTGCGTCTAATTCATTCAAGGCCATGGTCTTTCCAATCACTTGCTATGCATCTGAGAGCTAGACAAGGAAGAAGGATGACAGAAGAAGAACTGATACCTTTGAGCCGTGGTGTTAGATTACTGAATGTCTCATGGACTGCCTAAAGAACAAAGACATCTTGGAGAAAGTGCAACCAGAGTGCTCCTTGGAAGCAAGGATGATAAAGCTTCGCCTCACATACTTCAGGCATGTTGCTAAGAGAGGCTGTTCCTTGGAGAGGAATATCATGCTTGGAAAGGTGGAAGGCCGGCAAAAGTGAGGAAGTCCTTCAACTAGATGGATTGACCCAGTGGCTGCTGCAGTGGGCTTTAGGGTATCAGGAAGTATGGGGATGGCACAGGATAGGACAGGGTTCAGATCTGTTGTTCTTAGCATCACTGTGAGTCGTACTCAACCCGATCGATGGCTCCTAACAACAGCTATGAGCTCCCAGGTGCTATGGATGCGGTTGATCCACAAGCAGCTGTGTTTCGAGTGACTGGCCAGGGGTCGCTGTGGGCAGGCTGCGCTCCCTGCGGGTAACTCTCGTGTGTAAGACCATGAAGGGGAAGGGACGTGTGATGTGGAGTCACAGATATATATTTGAATTGTCACCCCTTCCCACCCCCTTTCTTAGGGTCCTATTAGTTTAATAGGGCTTAGTTCCATCCCATAATCTCTTTGAGGGATGATCTTGCAGGCTGGACAGTCCTCCAAGGCTGCTAATGGGGGTTAGCAAGAGGGACGTGCGCCACGGAGGTGGCAGTCGTCAGGATCCCAGCAGTCACTGGCCTGGCCAGCATGGTGAGGTGATGAGCGGAAGTGGGCAGGACGGCCACCCTGTCAGCGTGGAGGCGGCTGTTATGATGTCCCTGGCCTCTTCCTTCTTGCTTCAGGCTCACCCAAGCCTGGGAGAGCTGGAGAGACTGGTCTGGCTGGGGAGGGAGGGCCAATCTGTGGCCTGAATCTGGACCCAAGTGCTTGACTGGGTGAACCAGCCCCAGTCTGAGGGGTGGGGT
Source organism: Elephantulus edwardii (assembly GCF_000299155.1). Lineage (NCBI taxonomy): Eukaryota > Metazoa > Chordata > Mammalia > Macroscelidea > Macroscelididae > Elephantulus > Elephantulus edwardii. The sequence goes on from NW_006399765.1 coordinate 14,473,980, forward strand.
CAGAGCTGAGGGTGGGAGCTTAGAACTATGGCCTTGGGGTCAGGTGATGGCCCAGGGATTGGGGGCGGGGGGGCCTGGTGCTCTCAGCTATGAGCTCCTTCTGTCTCGAGCACCTGACTTCAGGAGTGGGACTGGGCAGAGTCTGAGGTACTTGGTGTATCCCACTCCTCCTTCCCCACAAATCAGTCAAGATGACTCAGCAAGACTCTTCCCTATTCCTCAGACTGAAATGCAACAAGACAGTTAAACCCATTTCTCAGATGGAAAAAGAGAGACTTCCCACTTCCCATCCACAGTTGGATCAGCCGAGCAGTTTGGACCAGGGGTTCTGCAGCCAGGCGGAGCTGGAGTTGAAACCTGGCTCCTCCGCTTAGAAATTGTGAGAACGCGAGCCAATCTGCCTCTCTGAGTTTGTCTGTAAACACTAATAACACCCGCCCAGACAGCTGCATGGGTGATGGTGAAGATGAAGCGAGCCATGCTCACTGGGCACTGTGGTCATCGTTAGTCACAGCATTTAGAGACGTGACTAAGGGTAGAATCTCACCCGGTGCCTCACTCTACAGATGTGACGCTAGCACCTGGAGGCGGCTGTCCACAGATCCTGCAGCGGGACGCAGGGCCTGAACACACGTTTATACCTGCTCGCCGAGGCCCTCATTGCAGGAGCTTGGAGGTTGGCACACAGGTAAGCCCGGGGGGTTGGGTGGTCAGCTGTGGGAGGGTGCCCCCAGCTGCGCTTGTCTTTGCAGGACTGGCCATGAATTACGTGGGGCAGCTGGCGGAGACGGTGTTCGGGACGGTGAAGGAGCTGTACCGGGGCCTGAACCCGGCCACGCTGAGTGGGGGCATCGACGTGCTGGTGGTGCGGCAGCAGGACGGCTCCTTCCGCTGCTCGCCCTTCCATGTGCGCTTCGGCAAGCTGGGCGTCCTGCGCTCGCGGGAGAAGGTGGTGAGTGCTGGCCCCCAGGAGTGGCCGTCACAGTGGGCGCTCGCTAGAGGCTGGGGCTGCCCCTTTGTTCTCTGGAGAGGACTTAAGGCCTCTCTTATGTAGGCGGGCATCCCTTCTTTTGTATTTTCCTTGGAGCTTTGTGGAGTACTTTGGCATTTGGAGGTGGTCCTCATTTTCCCATGACAACTGCATCGTGGGCCAAAGATCACCTTTCTAAGAGCAAACTTGTTTGTACCTGTGTTCTTAGTGACTGCTTCATGTCCAAGCCTACCTCACCTGTACAAAGGAGACATTCTCACCTGCTTCATGGGGGGGCATGGCTTGGGGGTTTAATGGGAGCAGATCACATTGTCACAGGACAGATATATGGTGGCTATTCCAAATGTCTGTTTGTAAACACCCCCGTAGCAAACTCTTTCTTCCCTGGGCACAGGGGCAGTGACATGCTTGTCCCCTGAGACCTTGTGTGTGAAGAGAAGTTTGATGGCAGCTGTGAACCTTCCCTGAATCCTGATAGGAAAGTCTAACCTTGTCAAAAACAGTAGAAACAAGTGATGAAGAGCCAGAGTTGTGTATGCAGACTTTCTGGGCTCCTGCCTTCTCTTGGCCATTGCCCAGAACATTGCTTACTCATTCCAAGCCTCGACTTCCTCATCTATAAAATGGGGATAATGATAGGAGCTACTTTAAGTGGGTTGTTGTGAAGACTAAATGAAAGGATCTGCACAGAACACTCTATAAAGTGCTCAGTAAATGGTCATTCTTCGCATTGTTCAAGTAGTTGTCAAATGTTTGGGCATAGCCTGGGGGGGCAGGGGATTCAGAGGTGACAAGGTCTGTGAGGAGGTGGGAGAGAGAGGAACTCTGGACAAAAGAATGAAAGAGTTAAGTGACTGAAGTGCAGTAAAGCCCAGAAAATGGGGGGGGGGGGAGGTGTCAGGGGCATGGCCAGCGAGTACAGAGTGCTCAGGGGGAGGAGAGGTGGAGCAGAGACTCCCCTGGGGGACAGCCAGGCCCACAATGGTCTTCAGGCAGAGATGACCACAGACCACAGCGCAGACCTGGGAGTGAGGCCCCGCCCCCCGATCCCCACTGCAGGTGGACATAGAGATCAATGGGGAGCCAGTGGACCTGCACATGAAGCTGGGCGACAGTGGAGAGGCCTTCTTCGTCCAGGAGCTGGAGAGCGATGAAGTGAGTGCCGCTTCAATCCTACCCGCACCAATGTCCCTGTGCCCTCTGGTCAGCTGGGGCTGGCCGTGGGTACAGGTGAGAGGATGTAAAAGTCCAGAGGAGGAGGATGGACTGAGTACAGGCTCGGGAAAGCTGAGAGCTTTCTCCTGGGAAGGCTGGGAGAAGTTTCTCAAGGGAGGGACCACCTGGGCCAAGCCCCTGGATGATGAAGAGGAAACAGTTCCCCGGGGACTTCGAGAGGCGGGCACCCAGGACGATGTACTGTGAGCTGGTGCCATCCAGGTGGCTTCCATAAGGACCCCTGTGTACAGCAGGACGAGGCCCTGCCAGGCCTGCACCCCTCCCAGTCGCTGCTAAGCTTGAGCTCATTGTAGCCACTGTGTTCATCTCCTTGAGGGTCTCCCTCTTCCCCACTGACTATTGATTTACGCTGGAGTTGGTGCTGGAGAAGGGGTGCCGGGAGAAGGAAGACAGAGCCTAGTGTCAGCCAATAGAAGTGTTGAGTTTGACAGACTGGATTGTAGGCCAGACACTGGGCAGTAGATTTGGAAGAGCCGTGTCCCTGGCCTTCAAGAAGGTTCCCAGGCTAGTCCGGGAGACAGACGCATAAGCAATGGATGATGCCATAATATGACCCTCACAGCAAAGGACGTTGATGAGGAGTATTGGGGGTGGTCAAGGCAAACTTCCTGGAAGAGGTGACACCAGAGCCTAGTCTCAAAGGAGAAGTAGGTGTCACTGTGATATTCATCACAGTGGAGAGGCTGAGGCGCAAGGGTCTACCTGGAGCAAGCAGTGTGAGGGTGCAGCACCCCGGCCTGCTGGGTTAGGGGGTGATTCCCTGAGATTGGGGCTGCCTTATCCCTATTAGGGAGCTTTGAGACTGCAAAGCTGTGCTGCTGCCGCCCCTCTTCCTTATCCTGCACCTGTTTTCCTGACCCCATGTGCACTCACCCCAAGGCCCACAATGCAGGGTGACTACATGACATGTGTGGTCCCCAAGCTCTGGTTCAGCTCTGCCTCTGCTCTGCAGGAACACGTGCCCCCCCGCCTCTGCACCTCCCCCATCCCGTGGGGGGGCCTGTCTGGATTCCCCTCAGACTCCCAGTTGGGCACAGCCAGTGAGCCCGAGGTCCCGGCTGTGGCAGGAGTGGGCTCCACAGGGCGGAAGAAGAGACTCCGCAGGAGGAAGCCCAGGAGAAAGGAGGACACAGTGGCCACAGACTCGAGTTCGGAGGAGCTGGAGGCAGGCACTGAGAGCGGGCTGTCCCTGCTGGAAAAACCAAGGACAGAGCCCGCAGGGTATGTCAGGGGTATGGGGACTCCAAGCTGGAATTCAAGTTCCTGTGCCAGTTGCTCTGTGACCTTGAGCAAGTCTCTTGACCTCTCTGAGCCCCAAGCCCCTCATTCACAGGCACTGTTTGACTGCCTGGAGTGGGGTGTGACTATTTCCCATGGTATCTCAGCAGTGCCCAGTTGGAAGAGGAGTCCTCACCACAGCCCAAAGACATCTACCCCTACTCGGATGGGGAGTGGGCCCCCCAGACCAGGTGAGAGTCTTCAATCCAAGGTCTCAGTGTTTTAAATTTGCAGTGTTCTGTATATGTGCTCACCTGCCATCTAGATTTTGTTTGTCAAGTGTTAAAGGCTTTTGTCCTTTTTTTCATTACTCTTCTACCTTCTTATTGTTGATTCGTGGTTGCTTTTTATATACTACTTTTTTTTTTAATCTCTTTACATACAGTATGTATTGTGGATCTAACACAGCCTAGGAGGTGGGTGGCAGAGGGTAGCAGGCCAGCTTGGGATCACTGAATCTTTGTTTCCTGCAGCCTCATGTCAAGTGGACTGACTTCCCCCAAGAGTGACTCGGAACTGGAGCTGCGGGCCTCCGAGCCCAGCCCCCTGAGAGCTGAGTCCCACATGCAGTGGTCCTGGGGACGGCTGCCAAAGGTGGGTTCATTTATGTCAAAGCCTTGTTGCTGCCTTGCAGGGGTTCTGTAGCCCCTGTGGGTCAAGGCGGAAGTGGCCATGGCCAGGCTGCCTCTCCAGAGTTTTCCAGCTAGAACTGACCCCAGCCTCATCTTCCTCCATTTGTTTGACTTAAGGTGGCCGTAGCTGAACGGCTTGAGTTCTCAGTGGTCCCTGAAGGCAACAGCAAAACCACCTCTCCCCAGAGGGGAGAGCCCAGTGCCCCCGCCGTCTCTGTGGCTGGCGTGGACACCTCAGGACCAGTCCTGCAAACAGAGCCTGACAGTGCCCTGCTACAGTGTGACACGGAGGCTCCAGTGCTGGTGGACGCCCTCAGCCCCACCCCAGAGAGCAAGGAAACCAAACAGGAGAGCGCTGGGGATGCGCGCCACCTTCCCGCCTCAAAATCATGGAGTTGGGCTGCTCTGGAGGGCCCAGCCCCCCCAGGACCACCAGCAGAGGTCTTCAAAGGGAAGGGTGAGTGATGGCTGAGCCCGGGCCAGGCTCCCTGGCCTCAGATTCTCCCCTGAGAGACTCTGGGAGGTGGAGCACATTTTGTTTTATTATTTTAGTGTTTATTAACACATTCTTCTAGTATTATTATTTGTGTGAAAGTTTACAAATAATATTAGGTTTTCATTCAATCTTTCATTATTTTTTAAATGAAAGTAAAGATAGTTTTATTAGAAAAGATACACTCCATAGAGTGAGAAGAATAATTTCTCCAAAGTGTAGTGGTAGAGACAGACCTCATCTTCCATATAATTTGTTTTAGAACATTAATTACCATTGGTTAATGCCATTAATTAATCAAGGCCTTGTTATATATTGCCTTTCCCTTCACCCACCATACCTGTTTATTTTTAGCCCCTTTCCCTCTCATCCGTGGGAGATCCAAGAATGACTCTATCTGCATATAATCCTATCCTTAGCTTGGTTTAAGAGTGATCTTATAATATTATTTTGGGGACTGAATTATTTTACTTAAAATAAGGTCCTTTGGAGGCATCCGTACGATGTAGTGTTTCATGAAATTTTTGTTTTTCACTGTTGCATAGTACTCCATTGTGTGGCCGTATGACAGGTTCTTTATCCATTTGTCTGTTGATGGGTGTTGCAGACCGAGGGTCCCAAAGAATAGAATAATTTTATAATTATTAATAAAGAGACAAACAGCCAGGAATGAGATAGAGCAGAGAGCATAAAACAGAGGGTCAGCAGTTCAACTGAAGACCTCAAGCCATGCTTCTCTGAGTATTTATTTAGAATCATAAGATAATAAAAGTAAATTCACAAGGAAGTACAAAACAAAGGATAATGGTGAAATCTTTTATAGATAAGGCCAAATTCCTCTTTATGCTAATCTCAAGAGGGAGGGGTTCATTTGACACAAACTAAGAACAATGTTAACTCCTAGCGAATGCCTCATTGCCACAAGGTGGCCTTCAGTTTGTATCAAGCTTCTCTCATTTCCCGAAACAGCATTTGGTCTATTATTAAATTTGATATTCGGCTTCCCTTAGATGGGTCCTGTTCCTCTCTTTGGTATTGTAAATGGTGCTGTAAGGAACACAGGTGTGCATGTGTCTGCTCGGATAGCAGTTCTCATTTCTTTGGCTGTCCACTTAGTGGTGGGGTTGTTCAAGCAGTTTGGAGCACTGACTGTGAGACAGGCACTGTGCTGGTATCAACTTTGATGGAACTCAGGGTCCAGGTGAGAGGTGAGGCGAGATGACACCTGCATAAACAAGGAGGAGCATCGTGTGGATAAGGTGGGAGAGGGTGATGAGTAGGGTGGGGGAGTACTGAAATCATGTGGTCAAGGGAGACCTCTGAATGGTGGCATTGAAGCAGAAATGTGGAAGATAAAAATCTACCCAAGAGAGACAAATCTTGTTAGCAGTTGATTGTGATTGAATCATCTCTGACTCAGGATGATAACATCTACCAAACAGAACCCTGCTCAGTCCTACGCTGTCTTTATGATTTAGTCCATTTTTGTGCATTTTGAGTGCCAGCACTACGCCGGATGTTGTTGTTTTGTGAGTCATAGGGTTTCCATTGGCTGATTTTCAGAAGTCAGCCACCAGGCCTTTCTTCCTCGTCTGTTTTAGTTTAGAAATTCTGCTGAAACCTGACTGCCAGGCTGGTGACCCTGCTGGTATTTGAAATCCCATCGCTTCCGGCATCATTGCAACCTGCAAGTCACCACAGGATGGCAGGCTGGCTCAGTGAGGAAGGAACAGGGGAAGAGAATTTCAGGCAGAGGAGACAATATATATCAGGGACCTGAGCTGGGAGAGAGGTTTCGTATTCTAGAAACAGAGGCAGGATGAGATGAACAGAGGCCAGGACATGCCCGCTTACAGCTGGGGTTTATTCTAGGCCAAGGGAGGGCCCTTAGTCTGCGCTGCCCAAATCAGTAGCCACTGGCCATATGTGGCTGCTTAAAACGTAATGAAAATGAACTACAGTTAAAAATCCAGTCCCTCCGCCTTGTACTTGCTGCATGTCAAGGACCCGGAATCCCCAGGAATCTTCCATATTGAACAGTTCAGATCTGCAGCTTTTCTCGTCACAGAAAGTTCTGTCAGACAGCGCTGCATCAGAGGTCTCGGGGGGGCGGGGGGGGCGGGGAGGGAGACACAGCTGCCTGCTGTGCTGAGCACGTGTCAGCTCTAAGGTGCCCCTTCCTCTTCCCTCAGGTCCCCTGAAGAGAAGCCAGCACCTGGGCCCCAGTGACATCTACCTCGAAGACCTGCCCTCTTTGGACTCCAAGAACGTGGCCCTTTACTTCCCCAAAAGGTGCCCAGGGCTTGGGACATGTGACCAGGACACGCAGGGTCCCCCATCCTGGGCCTGGGAGGAGTAGGGACCCTGCTAGCTTCCTTCTATTCATGTCACCATCGGCTCCTTTTGTCCCCAGTGACTATGGGCTGGGGCCCAGGAGGTGGAGTGAACCCAGCCATCAGAAGCTCCTGGGGGAGCCCGTCCTTGAACATGTGCCTGAACCCACTCTGGACGTGGTGGACACAGTAGTGCTGTCCCTCTGCGGGGGACTGGCCGACAGCCGGGACATCTCCCTGGGTATGGGAGATGGTGGCCTGGTGACTTCTGAGGCTCAACACTAAGGCCAGGACACTAGGGGGTGGGGGGTGTGGTCAGAAAAGACCCTGGGGTGTGGGAGCAGCCGAAGGTGTGAGGCCAGCCCAGGTGTCCCTGCCCGATGGCTCTGTGGAGCTTACTCTCGGCCAGCGAGGGTGCGGCGTCCCCCAGTCACCACAAAGCAGGTGCTCAATGTCAAGTGGTGACCATGCGAATCCAGGAGGAGCAGGTGGCCAGGATGGGGACAGCATAGTGAGGGTCCTGCTGGGCCAGCCCCTCTCCGGGAGGACGTCTGGGTGGCTTGAGGGGCTCTCATGCCAGCCTCACCCTCCCTCCTGCCTCTGTGCCCAGAGAAGTTTAGCCAGCACCTCGTCTCCTACCAGAACCTTGCTGAGAACCCCAGCCTCCTGGATGACCCCAACCTTGTAGTGAAGATCAACGAGAAGTGAGTACAGGGCTGGGCTCCTGGTCACCCCCCTCCCAGGCTCTTGTGACGGCAGCCCCCCACAGCCCTGTGTTCTCTCTCCAGGTATTATAACTGGGCTGTGGCTGCTCCCATGATCCTCTCAATGCAAGCCTTCCAGAAGAATCTGCCCAAGGTAATGATGAATCACCACTGGGCCTGCTTGGAAAAGTGGCCATAGCCTCTGGGTGGGGGGCTATTGGGAAGGAAGTGGAAGATGGGGAGAGGTAGCCCCTGGGGGAGACAGTCCCCCGAGCCTGTACCTTATCCTGTAAATACTATTGGGTTGTGTTTGTCACTTCAAAGAGATGTAGGAGAAACCAGAAGGGCTTAGTCATGCAACAGGGACTAACCAGGGGCATGCCTTCCACAGGAGGCTTCTCGGTCAGAGAGCTAGAGGCCATCTCTTGGCATCTGGCCCCAAGAGCCCTTCCTGGCTGGGCTGCAGGTGTTTGTCACTGTGCATTGTTGAACATCTCCTATGCGCCAGGCCCAGGCTGGTGACAGTCCTGAACTAAACAGAAACAGCCCCGGCCCTCACAGGAAGATGCGGTTGTTTATAAGCACGGCAGACAGGCTCCGGTAGCCCAGTTGGTAGGGAGTTGCTCTGCCGACCTGAAGGCAGGCAGTTTGAATCCACTAGCTGCTCCTCGGGAGGAGGATGGGCTGTGTTCTTCTGAGCAATTTATTGCCTCTGAAAACCCGCTGGAGGGTCAGCCATGAGTTGGTTCCAACTTGACAGCAGAGAGTTGAGTTTGAGTTTTGGGAAGAAGATGTCTGCAGAGCTTTGAGAACCGCAGTGGGTGGGTTTGCTGAGGACATGTCCTTGGACTGAGACTGGAGGATGAGTGTACTGTAACCTGAGGGTCAGGAACCATGCACACGGACGCTTAGAGGTGGGAAGGAGCTTGACCTTTTCAGTGGCCCCCAAAAGCTCCATCTTGGTCCTCCTGGGGCACCTTCTCTTTCTCTTGGGGAATGGTGCCTTCCAGCTCAGCAGGAGCCCCTACAGATCTGTCCTTGTCCCTTCTTTCCCCCTGGGAGCCACTCAAAGCCCCACTCTGGTCTTCCCCATTGTTCTCAGCTTACCTGAGCTTTCCCCAAAGACCGTCACCAACCAGCTGATGACAGCTGCTGCCTCTTTGGTGATGTTCAGCTCCTTCCTGGTTTTCTGGGTCTGTAGGGAATGCCTGGCTTTCCTCACCTGACCCAGACTGACCAACTATTATTTAAGGGCTCCAAGCCCATTCCAGCCTAGATGAGCCCTCTGGTCCCTGAGCCCAAGCCCATGTCTTCCTCCCTCTCCATCTGCATCTGTAGAATGCCATTTCCCAGATGGACCTTGACCTTGGCTCTCCTGGAAACTAGTTAGTGCCTATCTAGTCACACATTTCATACAGTTACATTGCCCCAGCCGGATAATGATAGCATCATTCAAAGAGGGAGGCCATTCAGGGGTAAGGTCATTGACCTTAAGAGGTTCAGGGTCGTGCTGCCCAGAGACCATCCTTGCTGCCACTTGGTGGCATCGTGCAGGGAGCAGCAGCTCTCAGGAAACTCCCATGATCTGGCAGCCAGGTCAAGGCTTGATCTGGCAGCCAGGTCAAGGCTGGGCTAGAGGTAGGGGGCCAGGCTGAGCTGACGCAGCCATGAGCTTGTGGGTCACTGCTTAGTCCTAGGATGGAGGTGAGTGAGTCCCTAGCCTCCACTTGGTGGCACCACCTTTCTCCAGGGTTGCCCTTGACCCTGGGCATTCAGGGGGGCCTCGGAGGCAGTGTGAGGTGGGTTTGTGTTGGGCAGGGAACACCCTGGCTGCCGTCTGCCTGCAGAGTGCTGTGGACAAGCTGGAGAAGGAGAAGATGCCCCGGAAAGGCGGGCGGTGGTGGTTCTCCTGGCGACGCAGGGACCTCCCTGTGGAGGAGGTAGGTAGTTGTGACCATGGGACGGGTGGGGGCAGCCCAGGCAGGGCCAGAGGCTCATGTGGTGACGTTCTTCTCACAGCACAGTGCCCAGAGGGGGAAGACCACAGCCAGGGAGGAACAAAGGTGAGGTGGGGCTCCTGGCGGGGACAGGAGCCTGAGGAAGATCTCCCCGCACTTGCACACACATACTTTCCCCTGAAAGAAAGTCTGTTCTGCAGATGGGACCATGTGACAGATGAGTCCCTGAGTTAGGAAGTAGCAGACCTGGAGCAAACAGGAGTCCAGACTCCTGGCCACACACTATTCAGGGGGCTGGGGTTGACCTCTTGATCCAGCCTGCAGTTGCCAGCTGGCCTTTTTCTGAACCCCAAGAAACAAAACCTATGGCTATGGAGTCAATTCTGACAGCAACCCTGTCGGACAGTGCAGACTGCCTCGTGGGGTCCCCAAGGCTGCAAAGCTTGACGAAAGCAGACTGTCACGCCTCCCACGGAGCAGCTGGTGGATTTGAACTGATGGCCACTGGGTTAGCAGCAGAGCAATCTGTCAGGGATCCTTTCACCTCTGGAGTGATCCAGAATTGCTAAGGTTGGGTGGAGCAGGTCTGTGGCCAACTATCAGCCAACTGAAGGCAAACCCAGTGTGTCTGGGAGGAAACCCTCAGCAGCACTTGGGGTCCTGGCACCTCCCTGGCTGGGGAGGGTGCAGACCGAGGGCTGGGAACCCAATATTTTGGCTCCAGCTCTGCGTCAAACTGAGTGTAGTCTGTGGGCCAGCCCATGGGTCTGCAATGGTACCTGGAGGGAGGAGCCTCTGCGGGCTTGAGTTATCTGGAGAGACAAGCCAAGGTCAAGTCCCCACAACCTCAGACATTCTGGTCACTCCAGAGGTAAAAAAGGATCACTGATGGAGCCATGGTTTAAATCACTCTGCTGCTAACTCAAAGGTCATCAGTTCAAGCCCACCATCTACTGTGTGGGAAAAGACATGGCAGTCTCTGCTTCTGTGTCTCCTGGGAGCAAAGGGCCTTCAACGGGAGGGAGGTGGCCTGAGAGCCTGGGCTGTCCGTAGGGAGAAGACGGATGTCCTGAGCAGTGAGGATGATGGCCCAGACAGCCCTGTGATCCTCGAGGTCCCCTCCCTGCCCCGCTCCCCTCCAGCCTACACTCCCACCTACAAGAAGTCCCTCCGCCTCTCCTCCGACCAGATTGTAAGTGTGTGAATGTGTGTGTCCTGGGGGTGGCGGCGGTGGGCTGGGACTGAGTCCCTCAGAGTCCATGGAGCTGGTCACCAAAGGCCAAAAGCCAACCCTTGACAGCCTCCCTGATGGCCTCTGCTTAGATACCGCCCAAGGCGAAGGACTCACCCCTACACAAGCCAGCCCATTTCTCTGACACATACTCTGGAAAAGCTTTCTCCCGTATCATCTGGACATTTCTTCCTTCAGCAGGCCAGTTGGCTCAGGTCATCACACTTTAGGAGTCAAAGGCTGATGACAGCCCCTCAGATGGGTCCCCCAATTTTCTCTCACCTCAGTGGCTGGTGGCTCACGGGCAGCGAGGTGCTTGGGGTGTGGCCAGTGTGACAGAGCAGGGTGCCATCTGCCTGGCCCCGTGGGGTCTCACACCCAGCCGAGGGTCCTGAAGCCTGGCCACCTGGTTTTGGCCGAGTGCTACGCCAGCCCTCATCTATGAATGGTGTACAAGGTTTTGTTAGTGGAGGAGCATTTGGTTGGTCTAACACAGTCCCCCCACACACATACAAAGACGTACTCATGAATTCCCACAGACACCCATCTACAAAGTGGGGCTTCTGCCAAGAACAGTGCTCCCCCGTGTGGCTGACATGGGAACCCTGGGCAGGGGGCCAGGACAGCCTGGGTCAGGGAGCTTCACCTTGAAGGAGGCAGAGGCAGGTTAGGCTCCTGGGCCCCAGCACCGCACAGGCCAGTGGTCTCATGCTGCCACCTCATGGCCACCTTCTGCCCCCGCAGCTGTCTGCATAACTGTCTCTAAGTTCAGGAAGTGTCTCTGAGTTGGGAGATGGTGACGAGTGAGAGGACAGAAACCCGCAGCATGGGCTGTTGTAGTTGTTTTGTACCATCAAGCTAAGACTGACCCATAACAACCCTTCAGGGGGTTTTCAGAGGCAGTAAATCACATAGAAGGCTGTTCACCTTTCTCCAGTGAAGCCTCTGGTGAATTCAAACCACATACCTGTGGCTTAGCAGTGCAGTTCCTTTCCACCAAGCCACCAGAACGCACAGCTTGGGCTAGCTTTCAAAATCAACAAAACCCAGAGGGTTGGCCGTGCCTGGCTCCAGGCAGTCACAGTGCCCCCTCTCCCTGGCCCCAGCGCCGGCTGAACCTGCAAGAGGGCGCCAACGACGTGGTGTTCAGCGTGACCACCCAGTACCAGGGCACCTGCCGCTGCAGGGCCACGATCTACCTGTGGAAATGGGACGACAAGGTGGTCATCTCCGACATTGACGGCACCATCACCAAGTGAGGCCCGCTGACCACAAGGAGGGGTCCTGGGGGCCATGTAGATGGGCGTTAAGAGGGCTGCACCTGGAACAGGAGGGCAGGTGCTGCCTCGGAGTAACACGTCCTCTCCGGCTCTAGGTCGGACGCACTGGGCCACATTCTGCCCCAGCTGGGCAAAGACTGGACACACCAGGGCATTACCAGCCTCTACCACAAAATCCACCTGTGAGTGTCCCCAGCAGTGGGAGAAGTGACAGGAAGCGGAGCTGGGAAGGACAGGGCCAGGCCCCTATCCTTGGGGAAGGGTTCTGAGCTATGGTCTCTGAAGGGCCACCCTAGTACCTGGTCTAGAAAGGTGGCTGTGTTGACCAGCAGGCCCACCCGGGGAGAACGCGGGGCAGGTTCCTAGAGAGCCCAGCTGTGCCTACTGGTCCTCAGCTCTGTGAGGGACCCATTTCCTTGGGACTGTGTCTGGGACTCGAGTCTGCTGGCCTTCTTGCTGTGGAAGAAATTCACAGGCTGGCCTGAGCCATCGTAGTCCGCAGGACTCCGTCCATGCTCTTTCCTACAGGGACAGCTGTTAAGGGACCAGTCAGGCCTGGCTTAGCTTGTTCCCCCCAGACTCCTCTCCTGCCAAAGGCCTCTGGGTTTGGAGGCGGCAGCCCCAGGGAGGGGTTCAGCTGACCCAAAGCCAGGAGTGGGGCTGGGGTGGGGGGAAGCTGGGCTGTGAGGAGCGAAGGCTGGTCTCATGGCTCTGTGTCACCGTCTCCTCTAGAAACGGGTACAAGTTCCTGTACTGTTCTGCACGGGCTATCGGCATGGCGGACCTCACCAAGGGGTACCTGCGATGGGTGAGCGAGCGGGGCTGTGGCCTCCCCAAGGGCCCCATCCTGCTGTCTCCCAGCAGCCTCTTCTCCGCTCTCCACAGGTAACCACCCGAACCTAGGACAAACCCACCACCTATGCAGGGAGGGCTGGGCCTTGGTCTCGTGGCCCTGCCTCCTCCTCACTCCTTCCCTGCCTCTGACCCCGTGGCCCAGGGAAGTGATCGAGAAAAAGCCTGAAGTGTTCAAGATCGCCTGCCTGAGTGACATCCAGCAGCTCTTTCTGCCCCACAGACAGCCCTTCTTTGCCGCCTTTGGGAACCGGCCCAACGTGAGCTGCCCCCTCCCTGGCAGCTGAGCTGCTCCCTCTCCACCTCCCGGCAGCCTCTGCTAACCCGGTCCCCTCCTTGTTCCCCCTACAGGATATCTTTGCCTACCAGCAGGTGGGACTCCCAAAATCACACATCTTCACAGTCAACCCTCGCGGGGAGCTCATCCAGGAGCTCATGAAGAACCACAAATCCACGTGAGGCCCCCTGCCCCGACCCTGGGCTCAGGGCTCCCAGATGGGGCAAGCAAGCATCTGCCTGATAGGGCGGAGGCCATGGCCATGGCCTTGGTGGCCGCTGGGTCTCAGCAGCATGTGTTCTGCCTGCAGGTACGAGCGGCTGGGCGAGGTGGTGGAGCTGCTCTTCCCGCCCGTGGCCCGTGGCCCCAGCACAGACCTGGCCCAGCCCGAATACAGCACCTTCTGTTACTGGCGGAAGCCCCTGCCTGCTGTGGACCTGGACGACCTGGCCTGAGCCTGCAGATGAGTGGGTGTCTCAAGGCACAGGCGTGGGATACCATGAGGCAGTGCGCTGAGGGGGAGGTGGCGGCTGTGGTTTGGCTGGCTGACAGAGACCCCCCACTCTCCCAGACCTTATGCTGTGTTCTGTCTCTTGCCTCTGATGGCCAAGCACCAAGGGGTGAGGCATATGCTCCAGCCGTCAGCATGGCCCTGGCCTGTAGCAGCTAAATGCCTGTCACCTGGGCCCTTGTAGAGGTCCCCGTGTCCCCCTGGGCCATGGCTTAGCTACTGACGGGGCAGAGAGAGGAGGGGGCACCATGGATACTCAGCAGTGGGGACGGCACTCGTGTCCCAACCCCGTCTCCTCTTGATGCCAGCCTCCTCCACGAGCCCCAGCTCCTTCCCACTGCCTCCTCCTCGCTGGCATCTCAGCACATGAGGCCCCAATCTTGGGCATGCCGGTGCTCATCCTACCAGCAGCAGGGAAGTGGGGTCTCCCAGAAAGTGTAAGGGATATGGGAATGTGTCCCCACTCAGCTGCCACCCTTGTTACTCCCTGCACTTTTCTCTGAGGGTTCTGCCCTCGGCCTGTGGAGCCGGGTAGTGTTGGCCTGGTGGCCCTCGTCAGGCCTCTGTGATTGGCTCCCTGCTCTTTTCCAAGGAGCTGTGGGACACAGCTTCCCCACCCCCCACCACTGCCGAACACAGTGCTTTTAGAAATGGGCTAGAAACTTTAATCTCAAACCCGCCCGCCCCCAACATTTCCAAAGTGGAGACCACCACTGAGGCAGGGCTGTGGGACCCGCAGAACAGCATACCAGGGCCTGCTGTGGGGGAAACGGAGGCAAAGGAGCCTGAGCGTGAAGTCTCTCTGGACACCTGCATGCAAACTGTCCATGTTTTCACACTTGAACTTCATACCACGGAGTGACCACCCTGGCTGAGCTGGAGCTTCACACAAATGCTGACAGCAAAGCCTGGGACCCCTTCCCTTCGGTTACGGCCTCCCTCCCAGGGTCTGGCCACCGTCAGGTCATGATGGACACAAAGACCTGAGAGGGGCCCTGACCTGATGGAAGAGCTCACTCCAAACAGGAGGGGGGAAACCAACCACATGGGCCCAAAAATACGTCTGGGACAGGAACAGGATCAACTGACGTGGGCCTCCCCAAACTTCACCTGAACGCCATGCTTTCTGCTAAGATTCTACAGCTGCCTCCATCCTCACACCGGGAGCGGACCGAGGGAATAAAGAGCACGAAGGGTCCGCCTGTGTTCTATCTTGTCATCCTTGACGTTGAGCGGGAATGCCCCCCACCCCACCACAGACCTTGCTCAGAACAGCAGCTCTAGACTGCCACGTATGGGAACAGTTCTGGGGGCCTGACCTTCCTGTGCAACCCCAGGCCCCCTCAGCTGAGGAAAGAAGCCAAGGGGAGAAGGGGAGAGTCGGGAGTGTGGGGCTCAGGGAGCCCAAAGTCTCCAGGAGCTGGGAGCAACTGCTCAGGGGTAACACAGCTGTGGGCAGAGCCACTGTCCCAGCACTGACCTGTGGGTCCGCAGTTATGGGGCACAGTATGTCTGCAGAATCACTATCACCAGATGAACTGATGTCTCTCTAGTTCCCTCCTGCCTCCGGGCCCTGAATTCCTGGCTTGGCCGCTATGCCGCATTACCCAGTTAGTACAGCACCGTGCATGTGGACTGTGGTGGCTGGGACAGTCCCAGTGGGTGCTGGACCAGGCTCACTTCTATGGCCTCTTAAGTGGCAGTCACCCTGGAGAGAAGTCTGGGAGGTGCTGCTGTGTGAGGCATGCTCTGGGGTGCGTTCTCGGCGCTGGGGAGCTTATTGAGGTGGGTCTCATCCACCCACCTAGTTGGCTCGCCCTTGCCTCGCCCTCTCGGCCAGCTGGGCCTGGCAGTCCAACAGGTCGCTCTGGAGGCGGGCGATGTCCTGTGTGTGCTGGGCCAGCGTACGGTTCAGCTGGTCCACATGGCCCCACAGGCCTTCCCTGGGCTTCAGCGGCTCAGTGGACGAGTTGTCCAGACTCGCGGCCAGCAGGCCCAGTCCCCCGCAAGCACCCTCCACCTGGGCCACCCTCTGGTCGAAGTGGTCCACTGCATACTGGAGTTCCTGGGCTGTGTCCTGGCAGCGGCTGAGCCCGCTGGCCACAGTGGCCACACCAGCCTTGAGTCGCTCCAGCTCTCCCTGCAGGCTCAGGACCTGCCTGTGGCCAGCCCGAAGCCGCGAGCCCTGGCTGCTGACCTGCTCCTGGATGGCGTGGACCTCGGCCTCCACCCTGCGCTCTCGCTCGTCCAGGGACATGTTGGCAGCCGAGAAGGCGTCGGAGTACTGGCTGATGGAGTCACTGAGGCCCGTGAGCGACTTGCTCACTGAGTTCAGGTTCACCTTGAGCAGGGTGATCTCGCCTTGGATCGAGCTGCCTGAGGCTTCGGCCAGCTGCCCCTGGACCTCAGCCACGGTGCCATTGAGCTCCCGGAGCAGGGCCGCGTGGCTGGCCACCTGGCGCAGGAGGGCCTCGCTGCGGCTCTGCCAGGCCTTCACCTCCGTCACGAGGCTGTCCAGGATGGCTGAGCTGGAGCTGGGGGCGCATGAGGTCTCCAGCGAAACCAGCCGCTGTTCCAGCACGGCCAGTTCCGTCTGCACGAGAGGCTGCGTGGACCTGCCCGGCAGGGCACTGTCCTGGCTCAGCTCCCCGGCCAGTGTCACCAGCCGCTCCTCCAGGCTCTGCACTCGCTCTTCCAACAGGGCCCCAAAGCCTCCCACACCCCATCCTCCCTCCTCTGCCCCCAGACAGCAGCCCCGTGCCCCACTCTCTGTCCCATTGAGAGTGTCCAGGCCCTCGAGCATGGCAGCAGAGAGCCGCGTGAGCTCACCCCCAGAGGGGGCTTTGGGACTCCTTTGGCCCTCAGTGACCATGTGTAGGTTTCGCTCCAGGCTGTCCACTCGGGCACTGATAAGGGCCAGCTGGCCACAGCAGCTGCCCCCGCCAGCCACACTGAGGCCCTGAAGGCGGGTGCCCAGTTGAGAGAGTTCCCGGCGCAGCGCCAGCTCCCGGCCATCCAGGCTCTGGTGCAGCCTCCGGCTAGCTGCCTGGCCCTCCTCACACTGCTGCCTCACCTCCTGCACCCGCATGTCACACTCGCTCTGGACCCCTTGCAGCTTCTGCTCAAAGCCGTCCAGCAGGCCGCCCCAGAGCCGGTGCAGCCGGCGGTCCACGTACTCCTCCAGCAGGGCCAGCGAGGTGAGCGGGGACGGCGGGGCCTCCCGCAGGCGCTGCAGGTGAGCCTCGTGGCCCAGGGCCAGCCCGTGAACCTCGTCCAGCAGCTGCATCTTGGTCCGCAGCATGTTGCTCACCTCTGTCACCTTGCTCAGGACCTCGTCCAGGGGAGGGGTGAGCGGTCCTCTGGTTCTGTCTCCCGGGCCCACAAACCCCTCAGGGATGACCCCAAAGCCCACAGGGGAGGCAGGAGCCCTGGGGCCACCTGTCATCCTGTTGACGTTCTCGCTGGCCACTAGGCCACTGAGGGGACCATATGCTTGTGTCAGATGCTTGACATCACTTTCAAGGCGTTCCAGCCGCTCGCCAAACAGCCCCAGCCCTTTCCTTCCTGTGACAAAGGAGAGAACCCAGGGCGTCTCCACGCTTGTCACTCAGCAGCCCACCTCTACCTTGGGAGGGGTTCTGGGGTTCAACTTCAGGCCTGCCGATGGATGCATCTCCTCCCTAGAGCCCAGCCAGTCCCCATGCACCCCACCACCACTGAGGAGAAACATCAGCTTGGTACACTCACCGTGGGAGCTGGGGGTCACTCTGCTGTAAGGAGGGGGCCTGGGGCCCACGCTGAGCTGCCCCGAGGGTATCTGGGGCTCAGGCTCTGGCTGGGCTGGGGTGGCTCCGTGGTCTGTGAGGTGCTCAGGGCAGGCTTCTCCTGTGATGCCAGGGCAGCAACGCCAGGCGAGGTCTGTCACTGTCTTGTAGCCAACCTTGTATTTGGGTCTGAGCACCGTGCGGTACCTGAGTCCGGAGGGGAAGTGAGAAGAGGGCAGGGGCTGGGTGGAGGCAGCCTAGCTTGACCCCAGTCTCAGTCCTGCCTGGCCTTGTGACCTAAGGGCCCTGTGAGTGGCCTGAGGGGTCTTCCCTCCACCTAGATGACCTGGACCTCATTGGTCAGTCTTCAGGGCCGCTCAAATCTGCTTCCAAGGACGTTTTTAAAGTGCTAAAAAGCAAAGGCATCTCTTTAAAGACTAAAGTGTCCCTATTTCGAGCCACAGTACTTTCAGTGGTTTCATATGCATGTGAAAGTTGGACAATGAATTAGAAGAACTGATGCCTTTGAATTGTGGGGCTGGTAAGAATACTGACTATACCATGGAATGTCAAAGGGACAAATTTCCCTTAGAAGAAGCAAAGCCTGATAAGGATGGGTTCATCTCACATACTTAGGTGTCTTACCAGGAAGGGTCAGTCTCTGGAAAAGGCTATCATACTTGGAAAAGTAGTCACAGGTCAAAGTCATTGCCATGAAGTCGGAACTGACTCATAGCTGACCCTCCAGCAGTAAGCAACAAATTACACAGGAGAGGACTCATCATCTTTCCTCCAAAGAGCTGCTAGAGGATCTGAACCACCAAATGGGCGTCAGCACAACCCTCTACAGACGAAGAGTTCCCTGGAAAGTAGAGGGTCAGGGAAAGAGAGCAAGCCCCTCAAGGAGCTGGAACGACACAGTGACTGGAATGGTCGGCTTAAGCAAAGCAGAGATTGTGAAGCCAGCTCAGGACTGGGTGGGTTTCCTTCTGTTGTACACAGTGTTATAAGTTGGGGTTGTCTCCATCAACAACAAGACCCCTGTATGAGTTCTAAATCTTTCTCCACCTCCATGCTGCCCCCAAGCTCTTTCCTTTTTCTATGCTTATGGTGAAGAGGTTCCTAGCATCCAGAGATTTGATGTGGAAAGCTGTTGGTAGAAACCCCACCCACCCCATTCCATGTGCTGAGGGCAGGAAGGTTGGCAAGGCTTTTGCTCCAGTACTCCAAAGACCATGTGCCTCTTGCCACCAGGAATTCCACTCTGGTTTCTGTAGTTCTTGGAGAATCCTGGCAAAGCTCCACCCCTCCCTGAAGAGGGAGTTTCATCTTGGAGCTGGGAAGGGGACCCCTCTCACTCCAGGAAACCACTCTTGGCTCCTATCATCTCCAACTAAGTTCTGCATGAGCTCAGCTCAAATGATGCTAAGCATGGAGGAGAAGGTAGTCCGCAGAGCACAGGCCAGGCACAGCCACAGGGCCTCCTCACCTGTGGAGCCGGGCACCACTCGCCCACTGATGCTCTGCAGCAAATGGGTCTGTTTTCAGGCATGCATTTGAACCTCTCCAGGCAGAGCATTGCAGGGACCTGTGTATCGCATACCTCAGCCTCCGCACTCCTCCCACACGGCCTCACCTGTCTGGCCTGAGTCCCCCACACCCTGGTACCCACACTCTTCCCCGGAGCCAGGGTGGCCCTTCCTGGGCTTCCCAGGATCACTTTGGCACTGGCCACTGCTAGTGCGACCCCCATGGAGTTCTGGAGGGCTAGTGAAGAAGGAGTTGGTGTGCTGCTAATCCAAAGGCAGGTGCTTTGAATCTACGAATTGATCAACAGCTCTGAGGGAGAAAGATGGACAATCTCCTGCTGTGCAATTAACAGCCTTTGAAAACCCCCTAGAGGGTCAGCTACAAGTCTGTTTGCACTCAAAGATAGGAAGAGAGAGAGATAGAGTCTGTGAGTGCCGCCCTCCACTCTGTCACTTCCTCTTTACCTGGTAGTTCTTCCCTTGAAACCTTTCTGGCTTTTGGACACCTAATCCTGTCTTCCTGCTGCAGTTTGTTCAAAATTTTGGGGTCCTCTATGGCTCCCTCCCTGCAACCCCCTGATCTGCTCTGATCTGTGTTGTGGCCAATGAGATCTTTGGGGTCTCAGGGATTCCAGCCCTCTGCGGAGTCGCAGCTCCTCTCAGCTGATGCAGGACGGGGGGCCTTAAGTCAGGGGATCCCACCAGGCGGGAAGGGTGTACTCACGTGACTGCCGTAGGGCACTTGGGGCCCCACCCACACTGCCGGTACTCAGCCTTGACATAGCTCTCTGCTCCAGCCTGTAGGACGCAGGTCACGTTCCTGTGCACCACGTAGGCACAGAGGGCCCTGCAGGGGACAATGGCTCCCTTGCACTATCTGCTGGAGCCGGGCCACTGAGATTCCTACCCTCTCCCCACCCTGACCCGTTGGCTCAGCAAGTGACAGACCCCATCTGTCTGTCCTTCCATGCTTCCAGGACACAGAGCCTGGGGTACAGAATCTTCTGGCCTGGTCCCAGACTCCAGGATGGGTTGGTCACTGGGCTCCACAATATACCGAGCGAGGAGCCTGGTGAGGCTGCCACTGCTGTGTTCTGAGGTCCACCCTGGTTTCCCCCTCCAGAGCCTCCCCACAGCTCCACCCTCCTGCAGCCCCTTCACTGGTTGCAGACTCTAACCTGGCATTCCCCACGGTCAGCTCAGTGCCTCTGAGAGCACGTTTCCTATTCCTGCTCCTCCTCGAACTGCCTCCTGGGAACACACATCCCACCTGGTAGCCTTCCAGCCCATCTAGGCTCCAGTTCTCTCACGCAAACCAGACCTGCCCTTAATGTGCCCAGGTCCACTTGGCGTCAGCCCTCGGCTGGGCACTCTTCTCCTATAGCACCCCTCAAATGCAACGAGGTACCTGCCCTCAAGCTACCTGCCTCGGGCCAGTTCACAAGCGTCTGACTTATTAAAAACCTTCCCAAGGAGGTTCTGCTTGGAGCCTCAAGACAGGTTCTGCACCCAAGAGTCTCCATCAGCTCCGCCGGCCAAGCCACGACGCGATACCAAGGGTTTGCTGGGACCCACCGCCCTGTGCGCGCAGGGCTCCAACTCCTACCTGGCGGGGCAGGAGAGAGTTGGAAGGCCCGGGCCAGGGAGCCCCCAGCGCTCCGCGCGCGGACCTCCCTTCCTCCTCTCCCTCCACCTGGTCGGCTGAACCCGGGTTTTGCACACAGCGCAGCTGGAAAATGTTACTTCGCTGGAAAGGTTTCCGCGGGCACTGCCAGGATCCCGGCCGCCGCGCCAGGCCCCCTCAGCTGGTTTTCCGTCGCCAGCCCCGCAGCCTCTCGGCGCGTGGGGCTTCCACGTGGGCACGAGGTCGCCCCAGTGCCGCCCCCCCCAGAGCGCTGCCCCGTCGCTTCTGCCTCCGCGCGGGGTGCGGGCAGGTGAGAGCCCCGCGCGCCCCCCCCCCCGGATCCCCGCCCCACGCGGCCCGCGCGCTTACTTGTGCGGCCCCGGGCGCAGCCTCGGGCGCCACCCCGCTGTGTAGAGGTTGTAGTTGGAGGCCCCCGGCGCCGCGGGCCGCGCCAGCAGCGAGGTGCCCCTGGCCAGCGCGCCTGAGAACAGAGCCGCGACGGCGCACAGCCAGACGGGCAGGCGGCGGGGACCCATCGCGGCCCCGGCCCTC